>NC_092725.1:74485805-74808204 GCF_047496885.1 Scyliorhinus torazame | reverse complement strand
CTTTTACTTGACTATTTGCTATCCTTATTTTCATATTTTCCCTTCGAAAACTCTTGAAGTCTGCGCAAGCTGTCTTTGCCTGAAGCAAGAAACCATTTCTATATTATTTTTGAAAGTTAACATTGTTTTATAAATTACTTCTCTTTAAGTCTTTTGCTGGCAAGGCTTTATTGAGAATAGATTTAAGTTTCTCTCAATTGTAATCAGTAGAGGCAATAAAAGATTCTTACTTCGCATCCGAGAAGTGTAACTCAAATTTCTACCGAGTTTTAAAGTGTATGCGAGACTGCACTTGAACTGCAAGGTAGATCTCTACAATTGGCTTCGTCGGCAGGAGGGGAGGAGCGCAGAGTCGGAGGAAGTCGGAAGTCCGATGAAAGGCCAGAAGGACGGAAGACCCAAAGAAAAACGGCTAGACTGGGGTAAGAAAATCTCTTTTTTCACTCATTAAAAGTCTTAAAGCCGTACCAGCTAGTGCTTCCACCCCTTTAGAAAGGACCTTTTTAAGAAAGCGTTATTCAATCGGGTGCAGGTCATAAAACTAAATAAAACGGGACTGAATAACGAATAGTCGCGGTGGTGTAATTGTCAAATTACACAACATTGTTGACGACCACAAAATTGGGTGTAAGGCTGTATTTATGGCGGACAAAAATCCTAAAATAGATTCAGTTCCTTCAAAAGGTAGAGAACAACTTCTCACAACTTCAAGGGGAGGTCACGCTGTACCAGATGTCTCTGTTGACGATATATTGGGAGACCTTAAATCTTCAATTTATAGATATTTTAGATTGTCTAAAGTAGCTACGAAAATTGAATCAAAATATGACATCCCTAAAGGACAGTGGTTTCTTGATGACATCAAAAAAGTTTGGGAAAAAAACACACAATTGACCAAAAAAAAACGTATGAAATGGTATTTTGCAGTAATGGCACAGCTCCATAAGCAGCAAGAAACAATCACAACCTCAAAACACAATTGTGAACTTAAAACTGATAAAGAAAAACTAGTGGCAGTCATTGACCAATTGCGAGCTGCAAAATCTAAGCTCGGGAAATCTGATCAAACTGAAACACTATTGGCAGACTCAAAATGCAGAACTCAGCTATTACTATTACAAATTAATGAACTCCAAAAGAGAAATACTGACTCAGAATCCCAGCCCAGAGCTATTTCTAGGAGATCTTCCTCACAAACTTTAAAATACACCCCCTCCATTCATCTCAGGCTCCATTGTTCTCACACCTCTTTCATACTCAAATCCTTCCAAATATATCGGGCAGGATTCTCCCATCTGACGGCAGAGTGTTGAGGCGGTCGTAAAAACTGGAGAGTTTAACGACGGCATCAACGGACCGGTGTGTAGCGATCCTCTGCCCTACAGGAGGCCTGCACAGCACTGGAGCGACCCACGCCGCTCTAGCTGCCGATACCGCCGTCAAATGGGTGCCGCGGGTCTGCGCATGTGCGCTGCAACTGGCACGCATGCGCGGTAGCTCCCTTCTCCACCCCGGCCCCGACGCAACATGGCGTAGGGCTACAGGGGCTGGCGCAGAGCAAAAGAGGCCCCCACCACGAGAGGCCGGCCCACCGATCAGCAGGCCCCCATTGCGGGTCAGACCACGATGGAGACCCACCCCCTGGGGTCGGACCCCCCCTCCCCACCCACCAGGCCGCCCCCGACACAATGGACGCCGAGGTCCCGCCGGGTAAGACCAGATGTGAACGGCACCGGCAGGACTCGGCCTTTTTTGGGCGGCCACTCGACCCATCTTGGGCGGAGAATCACCGGGGGGAGGGCTGCATAGAGCGGCCCCACACCGGTGCTGTGACGGCGCCAATGGCGCCGATTCTCCGGTCACTGGAAAATTGGCGGACCGGCGTCGGGGCAGCGTCGCACGAATCGCTCCTGGCCTGGCGATTCTCCGACCCAGCATGGGCTGAGAGAAACCCGCCCATCACGTTTCAAGTTTCTATTTTGTCTCTGCTTTCCAGTCAACAAAATATATATGCTCTTCTGTTTACATGCAATTCCTAGAAGTTTCAAAAAGACTCTCAAAACCTCAGACTTCCCTTTGCTAGTCAAACAAACTCTAAAAATGTAAATGTTAGATCCAACCTATTTACTTGAACTTTAAACCCCTATAATATCTCATTATAGATGCACATCTGTATCCTTCATGTCTTAAACACCCAGACAATGTCTCTCGTAACCTTTCTCCAGCAACGGACACACACACACACACACACACACGTGAATGTTAGCGAATGGGTGAGTGGATGAATGTGTGAACATGTAGAGTGGTGAGTAAGTGGGTAAATGGGTAAAGTGCGTGAGTAGGGTATGTGAGGTAAGTAGGTAGGGTACGTGAGGTAAATGGGTAAGCAAATAGGTGGGTGGGTGAAATGACATGTGGATATGGTGGCAGATGGATCAGCTGGTACTGGAGTAGTGTTGGCCGATGGGTAGGTGAGTCATGGGAGTTGTCCTTGGGGCTAGGTCAAGGGGCATATTCTGGTGGTGGGAGCTATTCAGGCCAGGTGGAGATTAGTCAGGTTGGGTCGGAAGGGATGGGTGAGTCAGATCAGAAGTGGTAGTGGGTGTCCGTGTGAGTGATTTGTGGGGGGGGGGGGGGGTCAGTTATATATTTACCCAGGGATTAAATGAGTATTCTGACATTTCCTGGATAACTATTACGGTAAGCCGAGCAGAAATGTTCAAAGTCTCCACCTAACTCAGAGTCAGTGACTTTCATGGAGGGTCCAGGGCAGCAGGGAAATTGCCAATCAGAAGTTAAACATTATGAACAATTCCCATGGATTCAGCACGTTGTGACTTCCACAGGGTCCCGACATACATCTTGGGTTGTATAACCAGTCTCCAATAATCCGGAGATCAGAAAATCTGGGCCGTTACATTTTTACACAAATGTACTACGTTAAATAGACTACCAACCTAATAATGTTCGCCAAAATTCACCCATGTTAGTTAAACACAACGTTCTTTCCAGAAACCATGTTGGATGCTTCTCTGATCCTCTTTAGTGTATTGCGTCAATAATTGCTTCGAGCAACTTGTCTATATTTAAAGACAAACCAATGAATCCTTTGTTGCTCAATGATATGGCTGCATAGGCCATGCTTGATTGTTCAGCCTGCCCTTTTCACATTTGTAGCTCAAGTTCTAGGCTTTTCAGAAAGGAACTAAAATCTATTAAAGACATATGTTAAAAACAGCAATTACCATTGTTCATACTGATTTAATGTTCTATTTGTAAATTCTGGGTTTTTTTTGCTCTCTTTATTACATTCCAAACCTTATTTCCATTTTGAAGATTTTCATTCAGTGCATATCAAAGATGGCAAAAAGAATTTTCAAAAGGCATCAGATGCAAATTTACTGAGTAACTTGAACTCTGTCACTGGAAGTTCACATGCCTTATTTGCCTGTTTTTATCGATAGATGTTTTATCCATTCAGTCATGGCTTGCTGAGTTCTAGGAGTATGAAACTTGCGAATTTCGTTTTTAATGAAATGTAAAATACAGAATCGTTTTTTAAGAAGGCAACACAAAATGCAGGAAGCACTATTTTCCTGGCTCTTTCTCTCATAGATGTTCGGTGATACCTGTGAGACCGAGATTGCTATAATTTTTCCTGGTTGTCAGCAAAACAAATGAATAATTTGTTGTCTTCACAAATTAATTGCCAACATTAACATGGAGCCCATTTCTCTACTCTGCCTTCTCTTCCCCTTCTTCTTTAAGTTGAATGCACATTCAGAAGTTTGCAGAAGATAGATTTCCTGGTGAAGTAAGTAGACTATAAATGCTGACAATCCAAATTCCACTTTTGAGATCAAAAAATAAATTGGCCGAGGATTCAAATCACATCTGGAGTCAGGCAAGTATGTGCACATTGCGCACTGCAAGCACCTGTTTCAAAATATGTGTGCTGCCTGATTGTATCGTCATGCAGGTATGTAGGATGGGCTGGTGGGGGACTGGATATGGAATATCTGACACCGTTTAAAGGCAGCCAGCACTTCTTAAAGGTTAGGTTCATTCTGGCTGCAGACAACAGATAAAAAGGTTCTGGAGCAAGGATATCACTGAAACACCCATTAGGGGGCAGCAGAGTTTACTGATGCTGCCTTGGACACAGCAAATAGGAGAAGGGGCATTCTCCTCCTCCAATGTGCAGGAGACACTCCAGGCATCGACTCTGCTGTCATAAGGGGAATCTATGAGAAGCCCTGCACCCATGGCTGAAATGCCAGAGGGTATTCAAAGGTTTAACTAGAGTATTTAAGGTAAGAATACATCTGCCATCCTCTGCTCATGCCTCCATCACATGCCGCCTTATTTTTTCGAATTCATTCATGGAATGTGGGCGTCGTTGGCGAGGCCCACATTTATTGTCCATTGCTAATTGCCCTTGAAAAGGTGCTGGTAAGCTGCCTTCTTGACCGCTGCAGTACTATGCAGGATGAAGCACCCCGCTTGATTGGCACCCCTTCCACAAATATTCACTCCCCCATAGTAGCAGCAGTGTGTACCATCTACAAGATGCACTGCAGGAATGCGCCAAGGCTCTTTAGGCAGCACCTTCCAAACCCACAACCACTACCATCGAGAAGGACGAGCAGCAGATACCTGGGAATACCACCATCTGGAAGTTCCCCTCCAAGTCACTCACCACCCCGAGTTGGAAATGTACCGCCATTCCTTCACTGTCGCTGGGTCAAAATCCTGTAACTCACTGCCTAACAGCACAGTTGGTGAACCTACACCACATGGACTGCAATGGTTCAAGAAGGAGGTTCACCATCACCTTCTCAAGGGCAATTAGGGATAGGCAACAAATGCTGGCTTAGCCAGTGAAACCCACATTCCGTGAAATGAATGTGGTGTGGGTACATCCACAGTGCTGTTAGGGATGGAGTTCCAGGATTTTGGCCCAATTAACAAGAATACCCAAGACTTCCCTCTCCCCACTGTTCCACAACTATTTCTCCAGATCTCCTTTCCTCATAATTACACATTAACTACAATGACGAGTCTCACTGACCCCCAACGCACAACCCGTACACTGACTATCAGCTATTCCGCCATGACAGCCACCTTCTCCAAACATGTGCGAAGACTTTCAGCAACACATTCCCTTCCTTTTTTCAGTAAAATGTTGCATAGAATTCCTGACAGCAGGTTGGCACTGGAGGAGGATGAGTCCACCTGCAGACCCTGCTCCACAATGACAACAACTCACTTCCCGTACACTCACTATCAGCTATTGCGCCTTGAATGACTCAAGGAAGGGCAGGACTGGGTGTCAAATATTCCTGGGTACAAGGTGTTCAGATAAGATAGGAATAGAAGAAAAAGGAGAGAGGTGGCAGTACCGATTAAGGGGAACATTGCAGTTCTGGAGAAAAGGATGTCACGGGGTGGGGGGGTGGGAGTCAAGGACAGAAGGAACGAAAAGGGTGCAACTACATTGCTCAGTGGATCTTTAATTATCTGACTATAGACTGAGATGGAATTAGAGGGCAGAGAGAGGCAAGAGTTCCTAGAGTGTGTTCCCTCAAAAGGGAAAGGTAAGGTAAACAAATCCAGAGGTCCCTGGATGATGAAAGAGACTGAAATTAAGATAAAGAAGAAAAAGCATGCTCATGGCAGGTGTCAGGTAGAATATAGAATTGAGAACCAGGCTGAATATAGAAGGTTCAGAGGCAAGGTGCAAAATAAGCATGAGCGAGTACGAATAGAGACTTTCAACCAACATAAAAGGGAATCCAAAAATCCTCTGTAAGCACATACATAGTAAAAGGTGTTAAAAGGAGTAGGGCGGATTAGGATTCAAAAAGGGGATTTGTAGATGGAGGCAGACATGGATTTATACATGGAGTTATATATAATGAACCGATAGTTCCGAGAATCACAAGATTTAGTGAGAAGCTGAAGGAAATTAGTATTACGTAGGGAAATTATTTGTTGGAAATTAATGCAATTGGAGATGACTAAATCTCCAGGACCTGATAATCTTCATCCCAGAATATTTAAGGAAGAACCCTAGAAATAGTGGATCCATTGGTGGTCATTTTCCCAAAATCTTATGACTCTGGAATGGTTCCTACAGACTGGAGGGTAGTTAATATAACTCCACTATTCAAAAAGGGGGATAGTGAGAAAATAGGGAACTATAGACCAGTCAGTCAGTAGTAGGGAAGTTGCTAGAGTCCATTATCAAGGATTTCATAGCACAGCATTTGGAAAGCAGTGATATAATCAGACAAAGTCAGTATAGATTTATGAAAGGGAAGTCATGCTTGACAAATCTATTGAAATTCCTTTAGGATGTAACTAATTAGAGTTGACCAGGGAGAACCTGTGGATGTAATTTATTTAGAATTTCCGAAAGCTTTCGACAAATTCTCACACTGCAAATTACTATGTAAAGTTAAAGCGTATGGGATTGCGGGTAGTGTCTTGAGATGGATAGAAAGCTGGTGAGCAAACAGGAAGCATAAGTTGGAATAAATGGGATTTTTCTGATTGACAGGCAGGGACTAGTGACAGGGATTTGTGCTAGGACCCCAACTGTTCACATTATACATTAATGATTTGGACGAGGGAACTAAATGCATTATTTCCAAATTTTTAGATGATACAAAGTTGGGTGGGCTGGTGATCTGAGGAGGGTGAAAAGATTCTTCAGTGGGATTTGGACAGGTTGAGTGAGTGGGCACATGCATGTCAGGTGCAGTGTAATGTGGATAAATGTGAGGTTATCCGCTTCATAGCAAAAATAGGAAGGCAGATTATTATTTGAATGGGTGTAAATTGAGAGAGGCGGATACTCAGCGATACCTTGGTGTCCTTGTGCATTAGTCGCTGAAAGTAAGTACACAGGTACAGCAGATAGTAAAGAATGCGACAGGTATGTTGGCCTTCATAGCAACAGCATTTGAGTATAGCAATAGGGATGTTTTACTGCAATTGTATAAGGTATTGCTGAGACCACAGCTCGAGTAGTGTGTGCAGTTTTGGTGTCCTTATCTGAGGAAGAACTTTCTTGCTATGGAGGGAGTGCACCAAAGTGCAGTGTTAATGTAAGCCTACTTGTGACATTAATAAAGATCACTATTGTTATTATGTAGGTCAATACCTGGTAACCTGGTAGCAGTCATGATGTCTTTATTCTGTGGCAGTCCACTGAGCCAGCTGCATTTGAGCCAACATGGCAAACAAAGGATGACAACTGATGGGAGACAAGGGCTGTCCGCTGGTGGCATGACTCATGATTCTGGTGCACAATCCATACACATGGGCAGCAAACATATACAGAAAACCATACCACCTTGTGAAATATGACAGAGTCAGCCATTTGCAACACTTCCACTGTCTGAACCATTCTGTAAGAGACCGGAGGTACTCGGCAGGCTGGGTGTCAAGATTTGTAGTGCTCTGCATGCTGCACAACCTCATCACAATGAGGGGACAACCCTTGTTACATGGTGAGCAGAGCAGGAGCATAAGAAGGAGGAAGAGGAAGAAGGGAGAAGGCAACACTCATCTGGTTGACAAGAAGAACTCATGAGACTGCAAGACCAATGACTGAAGCCCCAATCCCCCATTCATCTACAGACTTTTCTGTGTCACTGAACATCTCAATGTTCACTTGGCCACACTGTAAAAATATATGCCATCACAAAATAAACATTCCAAACCAAATGTGTAAATAAAATCATGCCATCTTGCACACAAAACCCAACTACTTTACCTCATGCCCTCAATTAATTCCCATGTTCTATGCACCTTCACCGGAGGCTCCTCTGCTGTGTTACCTCAGTGACTTCAGCCCGGAAGGAAAGCTCCTGACTTTCAGTGAGGAGGCTGGAGGTGACCTTGGAGGATGACATTCTGCGATTGACCTTACCATCTCAACTTGGGTAGCTGACTGATAGACAACAGCAAAGCACATGACATGTTGAACCCATGCCAACTCTGTAAGGACAAATTAATTAGTCCCACTCCCCTACCCTGTCCAGGTAGCCCTGCAATTCATTTTCTTTTCAGATAATTATCCAATTTCCTTGTGAAAGTGAATCTGCAGCCATTCTTTCAGGCGTTGCATTCCAGATTGTAACTATTATTACCATTGTTGGCAATCCATCGTTCATGAGGATGATTGTCTACCAGGGGTCTGAAGATGGCTGATGAGGCCAATCCTAGATCTGCAGACCTTATTGCCTTGTGGGACATCTGTTTGTGTGTTATCATTTTGGGTCATGACATGTTCTTTTTGCCGCTCTCACTTTTCATCTTCATTTCGTCTTTGTGGGTCTCAAAATACTGTGATCTTCCCCACAGAAACTGCCACCATCTGTTCAAAGATCAGTCAGATGATGGCCTTCCAGGAGTTGATGTCAATGTTGCATTTTGTGTTGGCTTTTGGCACATCTTTTAAGTGCTCCTTTTGCCCTCCTCTTGTGCGTCTGCCCTGACTGGGCTGTAAGAAGAAGACCTCCATTTATCTTATGTCGGTTCCTCTGCTTCTCAACGGCACCTGGGCTGATTCTGCTACAGGCGTCACGTGGAATACAATCGATTCCAATGAGAAACGGTGCTGGATTTGCCAGTTTCGGATTGACCCTCAGAAGGCTGACAAGCTGCATATACACACTTCACTCCCCCACACACACTATCCCAGTCCACAAGATGGCAGCGAGGAGAGCTGCCCCAAGATTCATGGATGCCGAGCTGGAGACCCTCCTGGATGCCGTGGAGGAGGCGGATGACTCTGTGCCCCGGCCCCAGAAGGAAGCAGGCAGCCCCTGCCATTTGCTGTGGCATTGGAAGAAGGGGTGGTCCGCGCCGTGGGTAACACAGTCGCGACCGGTTAGCAGTGCCAGAAAAACTGCATAACCTCCTCGAGTCAGCGGACGTCACTGACTTCCTGTCACAGCTGTCTCCAACACCCTCCACCATCCCAGAGACACATACCTCGGTTGGGCACTTTAGTGAAGAGGATCCTGGGGCACTCTGGTGCACACCACACAGTTGGCCTGGTACAGCAAGTAGAAGTAGAAACACCCGAGGGGGCGGACATTCGGGAAGCAGGCCGACCGCAGTGACCAGCTGCCTTCTGGGCGAGTTTCAGGCTTCTGGAACAGACGATTGTGAAGATGCAGTCACAGAGCCAGGGGCTACATGAAGGGTTGTCGGCGAACATCCAATACCTTCAGGTGCAGTTGGAGGAGTCCAACCGGTTGCAGGAGCAGCAGGTGGTGCCGGCCATGCGTGCCACCCAGGCCAACACCACACGGTCGCATGCGTGCTGGAGGCATTGGGGGTGATGGTGTTGGCTATGGATCAGCAAGTCCAAGGCCTGGGCATTCTGTGCAGGTGCTGGCCCAGGACAGGGTTGCTGCCTCACAGGCAATGCCCCACCCCCACCTCTGCACTCCTGACCCGGTTATTGCCCAGCACCGCGGGTCTCTGGCCCTTGCATCCGTCCCTGATGCCAGTGATACAGTGGGCTGGCACTGCCCTTTCCAATGGTACACTCCACTCCTTGGCCCCCGCATGCGCCACCGTAGGGGCTAGTCTGGGCGTTGCCCTGAGTGGGCCTTTGATGCTCCGCCAGCGGGTAGCGGCCGAGTTGGGGGGGAAGAAGGGGTATGGCGGAGAGTTGGGTGTTGGGTTGGGAGCATCCATATGGACGGTGTCACTCTGCAGAACCAGGGGCCAAGGTGGGTGGTCAGTGGGGTATGCAGCAAGATGGCTGTCTTGCAGGCCGCATCAATGGTGGTCCGTGACTGGACACCGCCCCAGTCCCATGGGGGGTCACCCCGGCCACTCGGCTTGTTCCCCCCCGTGCGTTCCGGATCACATTGGCGTCGCTGTCTGGGTGACAGAAAATTGCAATCTGGCGTCAAATCGCCGCCCGCCGCGATTTTGGCGTCGTAACATATTCTCCGCTCAATCGCATATCGCAATTTCACTGTCAGCCAATGGAGAATCCCGCCCAGTGTGGCTATCATTATCTCCATAAAATATGGCAACAACTAGCAATCTGGGAAAGAGGGTCGTAAAACTCCATTAGAAATAGAAATTATTCATTTGGGTCACAGAATCAAAGAGTCATAATGAAGGTAAAATTATTTGTTTGGATTTCTGTTGATCCATTCCAATGCATACCATGTTGCAATAAAAATAATGATTCAGGGTACAGCTATGATTAGAAGTTTCTTTTGCTGAATTTATTTGTGTGTGTGCAAGCCATTCAGTTTCAGAACAGCCAGAGGCAGTTGCAGTTTTTGGTCGAGATGTAGACTGCAGTTCACTGTGTTTGGAGAGCTAAAGAAAATAAATGTATAAGCAAGGGGGTGATAGGTCTTCAAAGATAGGTGGGATGCAGATTTGAGGTTACTATCAGATCACCCATGATCTCATTAAATGACAAAGCATGCTCAAGGGGCTGAATGGTCTACCGTTCCTTGTTCATCAGCTAGGCCTGCAATTCAAGCAGAAAATGTACTAACTTCACAATTTTCTGTGTGGAACACGGATGGTACTCACTGTGGGGGGTGGGGGGTGGGGGTGGGGGGTGGGTGTAGACGCTGGCAGGGCCTGCCCTGCTAGCAAATCAGTTCACCAGTGAATCGGAGAGAGGTGGGGGGAGGGGCTTGGGCTGCTGAACCTGCTTAGGAAGATTTCAGCATGCCAATGAGGTGTGAATGATGGGAGATGGGGATGGTGGAGAAATATTTCTTATAATTTACATTGCAGAAGGAGGGCAGTCGGCCCATCGAGTCTGCACCGGCCCTTGGATTCCCATTATGGAAAGAGCACCTTACTTAAGCCCACACCTCCACCTTGTCGCTTTAAACCAATAACCCGACCTAACCTTTTGGACACTAAGGGGCAATTTAGCATGGCCAGTCCACCTAACCTGCACATTGCCTTGGACTGTGGGAGGAAACTGGAGCATTCGGAGGAAACCCACACAGTCATGGGAAGGAAGTGCAAATTCCCCACAGACAGTCACCTGAGGCCGGAATTGAACCCAGGTCCCTGGAGCTGTGGGCAGCAGTGCTAACCACTGTGCCACCATGCCACCCAAAGATCAAGAGGAATTGGTTGGCAGATTTCTAGGATGGGGGTGGGGAAGCTTGCTGATGGTGTCTGGGTTTTTTTTCTGTCCTATCTGATGGGTGGGGCTGGGGCATCTTTTGGAGAATGGTGGGGGATGGGATCATCTCCGTGGAGGTGATGGCTGAGTCGGGGAGTGGGGTAGGGGTTTGTGGCATGGTAGCACAGTGGTTAGCACTGTTGCTTCACAGCTCCAGGGTCCCAGGTTCGATTCCCGGCTTGGGTCACTGTCTGTGTGGAGTCTGAACATTCTCCGTGTCTGCGTGGGTTTCTTCCGGGTGCTCCGGTTTCCTCCCACAAATCCCGAAAGATGTGCTTGTTAGTTAATTTGGACATTCTGAATTCTCCCTCTGTGTACCTGAACAGGTGCCGAAATGTGATGACTTAGAGGATTTTCACAGTAACCTCATTGCAGTGTTAATGCAAGCCTACTTGTGACACTAACGATTATTATTATCCGTTTATTGATATGGGGGTTGGGGGACTGATGAAACAGGTGAGAGTTTCTGCTCACTTGAAGAATCGGAGGGCCGATGTAGTGCTGTTGCTGGTGATCCACTTGCGGGTAAAGGACTAGGTAAGACTGTGCAAAAAGAATGATTCTCTCTCATTTTTCTTTATTTTGTTCTATCTTTATGTAAATATATGACAAATTATCTAATTACGATTCATTTTCTAATGATACTTGGCAATAGACTAAAACACAATTTTACCACAGCTTATAGTGTGTGCAAAATTTCAATCCACCAGTCTGTCGCAAAATCATATATCATCACACTGATACAGCAAACATAAAAAACGGAATTTAAAAAGTTTACTGTACTGTACTTTTGTGCGTTAATAATGTTTGCAGTGGGAAAATGAAGCCGATCATGATGATATTTCATGTTTTATCAAAATTGCGCTTGTATATTTGTACATGCTTTGAAGTATAATTAATTTTAAAACATACAAACGTTGAGATTTCTATCTCAACTTCCACCATAGTCCAGACATTTGTAAAGTTTACCTACCAGTGAGAACAACTTGTGAATTTGAGACATTGAAATAAATAGTCCGATCCATGCTTCTGCCTTACACCATTCAATTGTTTTTCATAGAAGCAGCTTCTAAGCAGTGAAACACATTTCCTGAATAACACTAATAATGAAACAGGCTTAAAATATTCAAAGATGTCACATTATTTCCGGTTCTTTCCACACCCTACTGGGCGGCCCCTGGCGATCTCAAAAGACAGCTGTGACTTGAAAATACTGCTGCAGCAAAAGAGTGATTGATGCACATGGTACAATAAACGAGAAATCCTGAAGAACCAACCCTAATACCACATCAACCAATGCCCTGGCGGTAACAGCCTTGCCTCGGAGAACCCAAACCGGAGCCCTTTAGCACCTAGCTTCCACGAACATGGACCAGGTGTACTGGCACTTGCGGGGTCTTCCAGGTGATCGGGGGCCCCTGCTTGGTTGGGGAGGCAGGTTGGCATCCTGGAACCACGATGCCACCCAGGCACCATGGCAATGTCAGCCTGTCACTCTGGCAGTGCCACCTGCATGCCTCACTGGCACTGTCAAGGTGCCAGACTGGCAGTGCCAAGGTGCCCAGGTGGCATCACACCTCTGCCGGGGATCAGGCCCAGAGGTGTCCTGCCCTTACGAGGTGAGGTGCAAGGGGCCCAATTACCCCCTTATAGGCGGGTTAGGGCATTGGGGGGGGTCCGGAGGTCACGGTAGTGGGTCTAGATGTCAGGGAACCATTTGATCTCTTCCTGCACTGACCAGCAGAGCTCATTAGTGCCGGAAATGGTGCGGCCTCAATCGAGTGTTTCTCGCCGAGTCCACGAAATGAAACAGATTCCCGTTTAATAGTGGGGTTGCCTTTGGCGCTGCCAGTGCCAGGAAACACCCTACTAAACGCGCTCGTCACGGGACTCTGTTTCACATCTGTTCAATCGCACCCAAGGTTCTCGCCGGTGAGATTTCATCTTCAGATTTTCCACACCTCTCGCCGGTGATGTAATTTTCTGGACAGGAACCTAATTTCAATAAATTGTAACAAATTTAAATATAAGTAATGGGTTTCTTCACCATATGTTTCCCCTTCACTGAATGTTCATACTTCACCGATAGGACGTCATATTTTTCGAGGTTTACAACAGGTATTTAAAATGTACAGCAGTCGAGTGAATCGCATCGGGGTTGAAAAGGCCCCGGGGGAGACGGACAAGGTCTCTAGACTCTAGCGGTATCAAGAGGTACGGGGATAATTCAGGAGTATGGAATTGAGATAGAGGGTCAGCCGTGATCATATTAAATGGCGGGGTAGGCTCAAAGGGTCAAAAGTCCTGCTCCTATTTCCGATGTTTCTTTGATTCCTGGCTTATGTTTTCAGTGGTCCATTTAGTGACTGTGCCAAAGTTAATTGTGCAAAAGTAATTTTTGCTGTTTATTATTTGATTGTATTTTCATATTTTTAAATTGTGTATTTGATGCAAAGCTACGCTATCTTAATCTTCAAGTTCAAAATTTGATATTTAAAAAGCAGTTTGAAACATTTCAATTTGGCTTAAGTAGGTTAAAAAAAGTAGCTGCGATATTTGCTGGATTCCCTGAGGACATAGCAAACCAAATTAGCTCCAATTATAACTTGGGTGGGGTAGATGGAATTGACCGGAGAGGGAAAGCAGTTAAGTCACATGATATCAGCAGTATAAGACCAGGGTGAATTTAACTCTCAGTCCATTTTCGCATGGTTGATGGGTCAATGTTGACTGCCTGTTAATTGTGCCAGACTGTCCCCAGAGCAAATTGGATACAACAGGCTGCACCTAGGGCCTCAGGCTAGAAGCAAGTCACTGGCCATATGCTTGTCAAGAGTTTCAACTTGAGCAACCACCTGCTTTGCTGAGGTTACTGGGGGAACATCTTTTGTGGGGAAAAAAGAGTTTGTAAACCTTCCGATAAGAAATATAGTATTGGTTAATACTTGGGGTGCAGAATCAACTAGTGTTGGGAATTAAATTCAACACAAAACAATTGGCACTTTAGTCTGCAATGTGGTTTTATAGCACCGTCAGAATCTACATTACTGGTATATAATTGATATAGAAGGTGGATGAGTAGCTAATTTAATGCAGGATCAAGGGGCAGTGCAAGATGTAACAAGGATTATTAATATGGGAGGGGGGGGGGGGAGACTATGAATAGGTTTTCAGGGCAGGAGAATAGCTGGTCACTAGAATCCCACAGCAAGCAACTCAATATCTCACATCTCTTGCTGCAAAGCATTGAAACGTTACACCCTCTTCTTCAGCTATTTCCTCACTTTGGTCTTCCTCATTCAATCAAATCTGCTGTGCATTTTTTCCAAAAGCAGGTCCCTTTGTATGGCAATAGAACATAGAATTTTACAGTGCAGTACAGGCCCTTCAGCCCTCGATGTTGTGCCGACCTGTGAAACCACTCTAAAGCCCATCTACACTATTCCCTTATCGTCCATATGTCTATCCAATGACCATTTGAATGCCTTTAGTGTTGACGAGTCCACTACTGTTGCAGGCAGGACATTCCACGCCCTTGCTACTCTCTGAGTAAAGAACCTGCCTCTGACATCTGTCCTATATCTATCTATCCTCAATTTAAAGCTATGTCCCCTCGTGCTAGACATCATTATCCGAGGAAAAAGGCTCTCACTGTCCACCCTATCTAATCCTCTGATCATCTTGTATGCCTTAATTAAGTCACCTCTTAACCTTCTTCTCTCTAACGAAAACAGCCTCAAGTCCCTCAGCCTTTCCTCATAAGATCTTCCCTCCAGACCAGGCAACATTCTGGTAAATCTCCTCTGCACCCTTTCCAATACTTCCATATCCTTCCCATAATGCTGCGACCAGAATTGTATGCAATACTCCAAATGCGGCCGCACCAGAGTTTTGTACAGCTGCAACATGACCTCATGGCTCCGAAACTCAATCCCTCTACCAATAAAAGCTAACACACCGTACGCCTTCTTAACAACCCTCACAACCTGCGTGGCAACTTTCAGGGATCTATGTACATGGACACCGAGATCTCTCTGCTCATCCACACTGCCAAGAATCTTACCATTACCCCAGTACTCTGTCTTCCTGTTATTCCCTCCAAAATGAATCACCTCACACTTTTCTGCATTAAACTCCATTTGCCACCTTTCAGCCCAGCGCTGCAGCTTATCAATGTCCCTCTGTAACTTGTAGCATCCTTCCGCACTGTCCACAACTCCACCGACTTTAGTGTCATCTGCAAATTTACTCACCCATCCTTCTACGCCCTCCTCAAGGTCATTTATAAAAATGACAAACAGCAGTGGCCCCAAAACAGATCCTTGTGGTACACCACTAGTAACTGGACTCCAGTCTGAACATTTCCCATCAACCACCGCCCTTTGTCTTCTTCCAGTTCACTAATTTCTGATCCAAACTGCTAAATCACCATGAATCCCATGCCTCCGTATTTTCTGCAGTAGCCTACCGTGGGGAACCTTATCAAACACTTTACTGAAGTCCATATATACCACATCAACTACTTTACCCTCATCCAACTGTTTGGTCACGTTCTCAAAGAACTCAATAAGGTTTGTGAGGCACGACCTACCCTTCACAAAACAGTGTTGACTGTCTCTAATCAAATTATTCCTTTCCAGATGATTATACATCCTATCTCTTATAAACCTTTCCAAAATTTTGCCCACAGCAGAAGTAAGGCTCACTGGTCTATAGTTACTGGAACAAGGGGACAACATTTGCTACTCTCTAGTCTTCTAGCACTATTCCTGTAGACAAAGATGACTTAAAGATCAAAGCCAAAGGCTCAGCAATCTCCTCCCTAGCTTCCCAGAGAATCCTAGAATAAATCCCATCTGGCCCAGGGGACCTATCTATTTTCACACTTTCCAGAATTGCTAACACCTCTTCCTTATGAACCTCAAGCCCTTCTAGTCTAGTAGCCTGAATCTCAGTATTCTCCTCGACAACATTGTCTTTTTCCTGTGTGAATACTGATGAAAAATATTCATTTAGCACCTCTCTTATCTCCTCGGACTCCACGCACAACTTCCCACTACTGTCCTTGACTGGCCCTACTCTTACCCTAGTCATTCTTTTATTCCTGACATATCTATAGAAAGCTTTAGGGTTATCCTTGATCCTACCTGCCAAAGACTTCTCATGTCCCCTCCTGGCTCTTCTTAGCTCTCTCTTTAGGTCCTTTCTAGCTAACTTGCAACTCTTGAGCACCCTAACTGAACCTTCATGTCTCATCTTTACATAAGCCTCCTTCTTCCTCTTGACAAGTGGTTCGACTGCTTTAGTAAACCACGGTTCCCTTGCTTGACCACTTCCTCCCTGCCTGACAGGTACATACTTATCAAGGACACGCAGTAGCTGTTTCTTGAACAAGCTCCACATTTCCATTGTGCCCATCCCCTGCAGTTTTCCTCTCCAATCGATGCATCCTAAGTCTTGCCTCATCGCATCATAAGCCTTTCCCCCAGATATAACTCTTGTCCTACGGTATATACCTATCCCTTTCCATCACTAAATCGAATTGTGGTCACTACCTCCAAATCTAAAACCTGTCCTGGTTCATTACCCAGTACCAAATCCAATATGACCTCGCCTCTCGTTGGCCTATCTACATACTGTGTCAGGAAACCCTCCTGCACACATTGGACAAAAACGGACCCATCTAAAGTACTCTATAGCGTTTCCAGTCAATATTTGGAAAGTTAAAGTCCCCCATAACAACTACCCTGTTGCTTTCACTCCTATCCAGAATCATCTTTGCAATCCTTTCCTCTACATCTCTGGACTTTTCGGAGGCCTATAGAAAACCCCTAACAGGGTGACCTATCCTTTCTTGTTTCTAACCTCAGCCCATACTACCTCAGTAGACGAGTCCTCATCAAACGTCCTTTCTGCCACCGTAATACTATCCTTGACTAACAATGCCACCCCTCCCACTCTTTTACCATCTTCCCTGAGCTTACTGAAATATCTAAACCCCGGCACCTGCAACAACCATTCCTGTCCCTGCTCTATCCATGTCTCCAAAATGGCTACAACATCGAAGTCCCAGGTACCAACCCATGCCGCAAGTTCACCCACCTTATTCCGGATGCTCCTGGAATTGAAGAATACACACTTTAAACCACCTTCCTGCCTGCCGGTACACTCCTGCAACTTTGAAACCTTACTCTTGACCTCACTACTCTCAACCTCCTGTGTACTGGTGCCACAATTCAGGTTCCCAAGCCCCTGCTGAACTAGTTTAAACCCTCCCGAAGAGCATTAGCAAATTTTCCCCCCCAGAATATTGGTACCCCTCTGGTCCTGGTGTAGACCATCCCATTTGTAGAGTTCCCACTGACCCCAGAATGAGCCCCAATTATCCAGAAATCTGAAACCCTCCCCCCTGCACCATCCCTGTAGCCACGTGTTCAACTCCTCTCTCTCCCTATTCCTCGTCTCGCTAGCACGTGGCACGGGTAACAAGCCAGAGATAATAACTCTGTCCTAGATCCAAGTTTCCACCCTAGCTCCCTGAATTCCTGCCTTACATCCCTATCCCTTTTCCTACCTATGTCGTTGGTACCTATGTGGACCACGACTTGGGGCTCCTCCCCCTCCCCCTTAAGGATCCTGAAAACACCATCCGAGACATCACGCACCCTGGCACCTGGGAGGCAACACACCAACCGCGAGTCTCTCTCATTCCCACAGAATTTCCTATCTGTCCCCCTAACTATGGAGTCTCCAATGACTAATGCTCTATTCCTCTCCCCCCTTCCCTTCTGAGCAACAAGGACAGACTCTGTGCCAGATACCTGTAACCCATGGCTTACCCCTGGCAAGTCGTCATCCCCAACAGTATCCAAAGCGGTATACTTGTTACTAAGGGGAACAACCACAGGGGATCCCTGTACTGACTGCTTCCTCCCAGCCCCTCTCACCGTCACCCATCTATCTTTATTCTTCGGAGTAACTACATCCCTGAAACTTCTATCTATGACACCTCTGCCTCCTGAATGATCCGAAGTTCATCCAGCTCCAGCTCCAGTTCCGTAACGCGGTTTCTGAGGAGCTGGATATGGGTGCACTTCCCACAGATGAAATCAGCAGGGACACTGACGGTGTCCCTCACCTCAAACATTCTGTAGGAGGAACATTGCACTACCTTCCTTGCCATCCCCTCTAGATAAAAAAAAGAAAAAGAAAGAAAGAGCTTACCTGTTATTCACTCCCCTTCTCAGCAAGCACTCACTCAGCAACCTCTGCGCCCCGCACGATAATACCCGAGGGAAAATCAAAGAAAAACTACTTACCAGTCAGCAGCCCATCCCTTACCTGCAGGATGTGACGTCACGGTTCAACTTCTTTCTACTTCTATCTGCCCTCGAGCCTTCCTCTTGATCTTTACAGCGTTTTTTTTTGGTTAGAGGGGGTTAGGGAGGGAAACACTGAAGAAGTGTTTCGGGTTTAAGTGTCACTTGATAACAGCTCCTCCACAAACCACCTTCAAGTTAGGGTGACCACAACAGATGTACGCAAATTTCCCCCACAACAGCCAATCAGCATCTCTGCTCTACTGCCCTCTGCTGGATACTTGTCTTCACTTGAACAGCTAGGGTCTCTTGCACAGGTACACCTTCAAGTTAGGGTGACCACAACAGACGTATGCAAATTTCCCCCGCAAGTCAATCAGCAGCTCCGCTCTACTGCCCCACTGCAAGGTTGTGCATCATCACGACAAAGAACAAAGAATAGTACAGCACAGGAACAGGCCCTTCGGCCCTCCAAGCCTGCGCCGACCATGCTGCCCGTCTAAACTAATATCTTCTACACTTCCGGGGTCTGTATCCCTCTATTCCCATCCTATTCATATATTTATCAAGATGCCCCTTAATCGTCACTATCGTCCCTGCTTCCACCACCACCTCCGGCAGCGAGTTCCAGGCACCCACTACCTGTGTAAAAACTTGCCTTGTACATCTCCTCTAAACCATGCCCCTCGCACCTTAAACCTATGCCCCCTAGTAATTGACCCCTCTACCCCGGGGAAAAGCCTCTGACTATCCACTCTGTCTATGCCCCTCATAATTTTGTAGACCTCTATCAGGTCTCCCCTCAACCTCCGTCGTTCCAGTGAGAACAAACCAAGTTTATTCTCAATGTGAAAGGCATTTCATGGTGCAGACTGCAGAGCCCCCAGATCTGTCCAAGCAACCAGCGCTCCATTTTGAACCGGTGTGCTCAATTGTTATCATGGTTTTGATAATACCTGTGTTGCTCCAATGAACATGAGATTGCAGTCGCGTGTCATGAGCTACATTGGCGGGATGAACCTTTTCTCATCCTGGAACAGTCATCTATAATGTTCCTGAATGAACCAAATGTTAGTGAGAAATGATTGAGTGTTGGAGGATAAAAGTAACAACAGCTACCTGGCTATCTTTCACAAAATTAATAATTTTGTTTCTGCGATAGTTCCCCCCCAAAAAAACCTGACTCTTGGCCTACACAACCGGTTTACTAGGTATTAAGTCTTATGAGCAATCTCTTTCACATGCTACCTTCTGACACACTCAGGAACTGTTGTTGCTTCAACTTTTCCTCCTTCTAAATGAAACTGACAGTATTAGCACTCGATTAGCATGTTGAACTGACCCAGGGCAAGAAAGATGAAAAAAGCCAAAAACTCTCCTTGCAATCTCACCACCACATGGACATAATAAAAATGACAGATCGGAAAGACTATGTGGTCCATATGATTGTGATGCACAATGCCTGATAATACAGCCATTCCTTATCCACCTTAAGGTCCAATGAAGGCGAAAAACTGGGGAATTCCTCTGACCCCTTAAAGCGATTGAAATGAACCCAATGTTCACATTGACCCTACTCTACATTACAGGGCACCCTATCACGTTTACATGGTGATCTTCTGGGCAGCACTTATGGACGGCATGGTAGCACAGTTGCTTCACAGCTCCAGGGTTCCAGGTTCGATTCCTGGCTTGGGTCACTGTCTGTGCGTAGTCTGCACGCTCTCCCCGTGTCTGCATGGGTTCCTCCGGGTGCTTCGGTTTCTCCCACAGTCCAAAGATGTGCAGGTTAGGTGGATTGGCCACGATAAATTGCTTTTCGTGTCCAAAAACGTTAGATGGGTTTACGGGTATAGGGTGATGTGGCTTAGATAGGGTGATCTTTCCATGGGCCGGTGCAGACTCGATGGGCCGAATGGCCTACTTTTGCACTGTAAATTCTATGATCTCCTCCCCAATTACAGCAAATGAACAAGTACTGTACGAGCCAGCAACCTATTCCACAGATCCATTTTTTCATGCAAAAGAACCACCTAGCTTAACCTCTACATAACTTATAAATATTACCCAATCCGAACAAACTATCCAACTGATGCATTTGGCTTATGTAAAAACAATTTAGTTCCTTCATTATTTTATAAACATCAATTCTCTGAGCCTGCATCTCTCAAAACTGCCTTGTTCAACATGCGGCCTGAGGGGGTCAGACGCCCTCAAAGTCCCTCTGTGCAGCTCCTGGAGTCCGTTTTCAAAATGCCTGTCAATCAGGTCGGCTTGAATGGAGGATACTGCAGTGAACTGCTCCTCCAATCACAGGCCATTTTCTTTCCCATGTTACTGCTGATAAGCTGACGAGTGAACCTATCAGCAGCAAATGTGGGTGAAAAACAACCCGAGGTCGGAGGAGCAGTGAACAACAGTGCGTGAGTTTGGCGCCAGGGGAGGTCGAGGACTGGGGAGCACAGGTTGCTGAGGAGCAGGGCATCCAGAGCGGAACCCAGGCACCCGGAGCTGTACCCACGTGGGGCTCAGAGACGTTGCAGCAAAGTATATAAAGTAGCAGGAGCAGGGCCACTTGCATCTGATAGATGAGTGACTGGAGGCTGTGAGAAAAGGGGAAATGAGAGCATGTGAGTGCAGGCAAAGAATGCGTCTATAGGTCTGGCTCACTGCCAATATCAGGGTTCTCACTCACATTCACTCACCATCATCCACTCTCACAGTGAGTGAGTGAGTGAGCACCATGAGCCCGGGATTGAACTGGAAACACACACATTGAACCTTTTACTCTCTTATCACTCATCTTTATTTATTACTCATTTTTAGCTCAACAAGTTGTTTCCATACCTCGGGGTTTTTAAAAAATTCATGGCACAATATTTTTTTATCATTCTGATATTTGCCCAGCGGCCCCTTGAGTGAGAAAAACATTTAAGTATGGCCCCCACCAGATAAGGTTCGGCAAGTTTACTCTGAACTATTGAGACCAAGCTCTATCTGGGCAGCTAAAATATTTAACACTGCAAATCCAAAGTTGCCCTCCTCTGCGTCCTTTCTAAAACTTGTCCTTTGGAGGGGATACAAAAACTGGGCACAGTATTCCAACTGAAGGCTCAGCAAGATCTTGAATGAGACAAAATGATATATTTTTGTAATGTACTGTTCTGTTAAAACCTAGTATTCTGCTTGCTAGCTTCATGAACAGTTACAGAGTAATGGACTTTTACACTTTTTCTTATCCCACTGACTATAATTCTGTTCCTTGTTAGGTGTATGTATGTTTGGCATTAGGCCTGATTGTGTACATAGCCACTTGTTCTAATTTTCTAAATTAAATGTCATTCGTCAAACACCCCTAACAAATATGGGCGGCACGGTGGCAAGCACTGCTGCCTCACAGCTCCAGGGTCCCAGGTTCAATTCACACCTTGGGTGATGGTGTGGAGTTTGCACTTTCTCCCCATGTCTGCATGGCTTTCCTCTGGGTACTCCGGTTTCCTCCCACAGTCCAAAGATATGCAGGTTAGGTGGATTGGCCATGATAAATTGCCCCTTAGTGTCCAAAAGGGTACGTGGGGTTACTGGGTTCCCGGGATAGGGTGGGGGCAAGGGCTTCATTAGGGTGCTCTTTCCAAGTGCTGGTGCAGACTCGATGGGCCGAATGGCCTCCTTCTGCACTGTAAATTCTAAAAAAAAAATTAATTTGCTTGAACATTCTCTACAGTACTCTTGGTACCATCTGCAAGCAGCACAATGGCACACAGATCAAAATCATCATAACATTCAATTACCTGCAATTAATCCCTCTTTAAACATTGCTGCAGTGGTTTTGAGAGGCCACCCCACTAGGCTTTACTGGTAAGGTGGCGGGCCGGTGGCGTGCCTCAGGGGATGGCTCTGCTCACACCCCCATCCCATGGAGTAGCCCAGGGGCCATCAGGCACCCCGAGGGATGAGGGGTTGACTGGGCCCATGCCGGTGACTCCTGCAGGGGAGGTGCCGGAATACCGCAGCACCTCAGACACCCCCCCCCCCTCCTCCCCGCCCTACCCCACCTCCTGTTTCTGGTGCAGCTGGTGGGCAGCGGGCAGAACAAGGCATCACCATGCCACCCGGAATGCCCAAGCAGAGGCCGGGCCCATCCAGGCCAGGCTGCCCCAGGAGACATGTGCCAACAGGGACCCCTGTTACAGGACATGAGTACCATCTAGGGAACCAGACATAGCATTAGGGCTCGTAAGGCTAGAACGTTAGACACCAGCTAAGTTGGCACGTGTGCAGGGCACAGTTAGGCTATAGGGGCTGGGGCACAGACTGTATATATTTCTCCACAATAAACACCTGTTAACACAGTTGAAACCTGCCTCGGTGCTCTGTCTGCTGTGTGTGGGGGGGTGGGGGTGGACTGGTCACTGTTGGCCAGGTGCAGTGGGGGGCCAGTGCAGACCCTGTGGGTGGACTGTCTTCCCCACCCTCCCTCCCTTCCCCCCCTCCCCTCCCCCTGTCCCGACCGTCCCCAGCACCCCCTCCGCAGGGATCCTACGGGACCATGTGATGGATTGGCCAGCTCACGTGCAGCGATCACCCAGGTGGAAGGCGCTACTGTGGGAATGAGTCAAGACATCGTCATACGATGTGGAGCAGCAGAGCTCATTGCAGCGCGGGTTGTCATCATCCTCCATCCCACGGACTGTTACCGCAAACCCAGGGCCCCCAGCTGGTCTCGCCACAGGTGTCTGTCATGATGGGGGGTGTGCACGCGGGCAGTATGGTCGTGTGGGAGGTAAGGGGGTATGGGTCTGGGATGATGGTGTCCATGCCCCTGGCCAGCAACCCCCTCCTCCCAGTCGGTGAACCGTGTTGCGATCAGAGAGTCCTGTGCGCGCTGGCTCTGGTGATGACATTGTGCGGCATCCCATGCCTGCCTGGGCCCCATGTCCTGCTCATTGTCTCTCTCTCTCTCCCCCACATCCTCCTCATTGGATCAGACCTGTCCTTCCTCCTCCTCCAGCACATCGCCCCTCTGTTGTGCTATATTGTGGAGGATGTAGCAGGCCATCACAATCTGGACGACCCTCTCAGCCTCGTACTGGAGGGCCCCTCCAGAGCGGTCCAGGCACCTGAAGCACATCTTAAGGATACCGAAGCACCGCTCGACCACACCTCTGGTCGCTGTATGGGCGTCATTGTATTGGGTCTCCGCATTGGTCTGTGGCCTCCGGATAGACGTCATCAGCCACGACTGTAGCAGGTAACCCTGTCGCTCAGCAGCCAACCCCGCAGCCACGGGGGGTGCCCCTCAACATGTCGGGGATCACCGAGTGTGCCAGGATGAGTCATGTATACTGCCCGGGTATCGGGTGCAGATGTGCATGATGCGAAGCTGTTTATTGCAGACCAGCTGTATGTTCATGGAGTGAAACCCCTTTCGGTTAGTGTGCAGTGGCCTGTTATCTGCCAGTGCCCGTAGGGCAACATGCATTCTGTCGATCACCCCTTGGACCTGGGGCATCCCAGCGATGGTAGCAAACCCTGTGCCCAGGCATCCTGGTGTGCTTGGTCCACATGGAACTGGATGTACTGGTCCGCCTGGGCAAATAGGGCGTCCATGATGGCGCGGATGCACCTGTGCATAGAGGCCTGTGAGATCCCGGACAGGTCCCCACTCGGCAGCTGGAACGACCCCGTCGCATAAACGTTGAGGCCGATCGTCACCTTGACAGTCACCGGGAGCTGTCCTCCCCCATACCCCTGCGGTGCCAGGTGTGCCATCATATGGCAGATGTTTCGTACTGTCCCTCTGCTCATCCGCAGTCTCCATTAGCATGCCTGGTCGGCAGTCCTCGAACGACATGCGGCACCTCCATTGCACCTCCTTCTCCTCAACCTGTTGGGCGGTCGGCCTTCCAGCCTGTGCAGCCGCCAACTGCCCCTCTGCAGCCCGTTCCTCTGCAGCAGCCTCCCCCTACTCTCTGAGTGGTACCCAATCTCGCGACAACACGGTTTCTCGCAGGGTTGCAGCCATCACAACAGCGGCCAGGATCGCGGGTTGGTGACCAAATGCCATTGTCTGAGGGGGTAAAACACCAACATGTTAGCATGGCGCATACTCCCGTCCCCAGCCAGGTTCCATGGAATACACGGTGGCCCCAGTTGGCACTACAGACCCTGCCAATGCAGGGACCCCCCTCCTCCCCTCCCCCCATCCACCCCCGCACCCCTACCCCATCGGTGCCTGGCTCCTTCCGTGGCCCAGGTCCTGGTGCCCGTCCCTGCTGCCAGGGGTACAGTTGGCTGGCACTGCCCTCACCGGGTGCTGCCTTGGGTGTGGTCCTGGGTGGTCCTCCGGTGGGTGGCTTCCGGTTTGGCAGGGAGCTTGGGGCTAGGGCGGGGGGGGGGGGGGGGGAGGTGCTGTGGCGGGGGGCTGGGGTCCAGGGGGCCACACCCATACGGCCGGTGCCACTGTGTAGAACCAGGGCCGGGGTGGGTGGTCAGTGGGTATGCAGCAAGATGACGGTCCGTGCCTGGGCACTGCGACAAGTCCTGTGGGGGGGGGGGGGGCACCCTGGCTGCTTGACCCCCTGCCGCCGCCCCCCCCTCCCCCTCCAGCTCCCCCTCCGCCGCCCCCCTCCCCCTCCCCTCCACCGGCCCTGGCTGAGGCCTCCCCCCACCGCAGCCAGCATGGCCAGTGTCCGCAGTCACTCCACACCATTTCCTACCTCCTCTCTCTTGCTCAGCAGCCAGGACGCCAGCTTCACGATTTTTAAAACCACAAGAGAACCACGGCGTCGGAAAATCGGCCCATCGGAGGCGGTGAATCGCAGAGGCCCCGGAGCATAAGGTGTCAGGCCTGCTAATGATATGCCTACTGTACTTTTACCTCGCGCAGCAAGCGACGTATTTACGCCATTTTCGGGGTGCTGGAGCATCCCGATTTCGGCTTCGGAATTTATTCTCCGCCCAATCGCGTTTCGCGATTTTTGGCGTCGGCAAGCGGAGAATCCCACCAACATAGGGGGAATTAGCTCAAATGGTAGAGAGCTTGCTTTGCATGTAAAAGGTAGTGGGATCGATGCCCACATTGACCAATTTGATTTTATATTTGGGCAGCACGGTAGCATTGTGGATAGTACAATTGCTTCACAGCTCCATGGTCCCAGGTTCGATTCCGGCTTGGGTCACTGTCTGTGCGGAGTCTGCACATCCTCCCCGTGTGTGCGTGGGTTTCCTCCGGGTGCTCCGCTTTCCTCCCACAGTCCAAAGATGTTCGGGTTAGGTGGATTGGCCATGATAAATTGCCCTTAGTATCCAAAATTGCCCTTAGTGTTTGGTGGGGTTACTGGGTTATGGGGATAGGGTGGAGGTGTTGACCTTGGGTGGGGTGCTCTTTTCAAGAGCTGGTACAGACTCGACAGGCTGAATGGCCTCCTTCTGCACTGTAAATTCTATGATAATCTATGTCTGAATGTCTACATTCATCACAAATGGCACTGGAAATTAACTTTTACAAACGCTCGTTCCTTCACCTTTCATTTCCTATTGGAGATTGTCTTTTAAAAAGTAATGACATTCTTATCTCTCACAATCAAATCTTTCTTTCCGTCTCTATTTTGCTCAGCTTGCTAGCTCAGGGCCAAATCTGGCCCAAGAATAGAAAGTATTCAGCCACATTTTAAGCTCACGACAAATGCACTGAACAAAAGAATGAACAAGTGAATAAGTAACATGAGTATAAGGCAGGGCCACTTTTGCAACAGAGGTTATCCTAACCAGCACCTCAAAATAAATTACAATTCTTTTGAAGTAACATTTTATCCATGCAATGATTCTGTTCTCATTTTTCTCACCAGCAGCATTTGAACTAGCCTAATTTTTTTAAGTTCCAAGTAGATTTGTTCAATTCTGTTCACTAACCTCTATATTATTTTTTCCTAGTAGGTGTGGATTTAAGTAACCAACAGCTAGATAAACAAATAGTTGGGTGTTGTCGTGTTAAGCACACTGAATAACACGGGCTGCAACTGGATGCAGCTATGACCGAAATAGACTCCAGACCTTGAAGTTAGTTCAATTTGATTTACTGAACTTGTCACACAGTTAGCATAGTTCTCTGTGAGTTTGACTCTCTGCTAACCTAAGTGTGATCTCTCTGTCTGACTGAACCAGACTAGCTCTTAGCCACGCGCTGTATGCGTTACGTGATATATACACCGGACTCACTCTGTAGATGTCCCTAGTAGAAAGAGGTGGAGTGTGTGTGCCTCGTGCCTTTTATAGTGGGAAACCACCCCCAAGTGTTCTGCCTGTTGATTGGTTATGTCCTGTTCTCTGTGTTCATTAGCTGTCTGTTTGTATCTCATTAAGTGCATGTCTGCATATCATGACAGGTGTCACACGTGGTAGTGCACAAATCTCATCGTACATTTTATTTAGAATATGTCTTGGCTCAGCCCCAAGCTCCAGTTCAAGAAACAGTTTGAGTTTCCTTTGTAACACCATATTGATCAAAACTGGGGGTAAGTGGATTTTAATGGCAGCTGACCTTTAAACATCTTACATGACTCACTCTGACTAAAACTAAGAAAGGATCTCATTTTTAGCACAATAATATCCAGCCAGTAACAAAATCTCTCCAACGAAATCTGTAATTAGAGTGTATTGTGATATAATGCTCACATTATTCCATGAATGTTATCGCTAATAAGCTGCAAAAAAATACAAATCAATAGTCAGGCCATGGAAGAGTCAGAGATATACTCAAGAGTGTAAATAAAGTTACATATCCAATGGAGAATCTAAGATTTTACGGTGTTAATCCCAGGTTAGCGGCATCAGGCTAGCAGCCTAAAATGGCAGAATTGGAATAAAAACTACCAACCTAAAATGGCTGGTAATTTAAACCATTGCAAATGCATAGATTAAATGAACAAAGCCTTCAGATGATGAGAAATTGGAATGTAACCAGAATAAAGACCTACGCCTAGAGCGGATATCCTTGTCAATTAAATTGTCTCTGAATGAGACTCCCAGTGGTGGCGATGTGCTGAACAGTCACACAAACGATGGCTCTCCTCTAGAAACTTTAATTTAGGTCCTTTTAACCTGGAAATCCCCTCCCCCTCCCCCCCCGTGGAAATGCCCTCAAATCCACCAAGAAACAGCAAGAGCAGCAAGAGTCAGGAGAGAAAAACCCAGACTGCGGACACGAGGAGCGAAGCGGGAGCTGAGCATGGCGGATCAGGAGGGATCGCCAATGCAAACGTCGGCTCACCCACCGACAGGGCAGTGGATTGAGCTCCTAACACAACAGCATCTAAAACTTAGGGACTCCATTAAGAAGGACCTCATGGAGTCTGTGAAGGCAGCCATAGTAATCGCTTTGGCCCCTTTCAAGGAGCTGCTGGTGTGGATGGAGCGGTGGTTGGAGACCCAGGAGGCAACAGTGAGGGAATTGGACAGAGCGTAAACCGGTCAGAGTGATCGGATCGGTGTGCTCAAAACAGAAGTGGCAAAGTTGGTGGCGGCCCAAGGAGTACTCAAGGGGAAGGTGGAGGACCGGGAAAATAGATCCCACCTCAGGATCGTCAGGCTACCTGAGGGCACGGAGGGCAGACGCCTAACGGATTACGGAGCGCAGATGCTCGAGGAGCTGGTCAGAGGAGAAAGATTCCCCAAACCCGGACAGGCCCCCAAAGGTCATTCTGCCAAAGGCCCAAAACAAGAGGACCACCCAGGGCAATCACTGCAAAGCTCCACAGGTACGAGGACAAGGAGCGAATTTTGAACTGGGTGAGGAGCACATGGTCCTGCCAATGGGAAGGGCACACGATCCGCATATATCAGGATATTGGGGCCGACCTGGCCAAACGATGGGCCAAGGGCGAGGCCCTATTAAAAAACAAAGTGTGGTTCGGGATGCTGTACCCGGCAAGCCTTTGGGTGACATATGGCACAAGGAGTACAACTTCAACATGCTGGGAGAAGCAGATCAATATGTTCAGAAAAACAGGCTGGGAAGACAGCAGCAACGAGCACACATGGAGCACTAATGATATTCTTTTTTCATTTCTATTATTATCTATGGGGGGGGGGCACCGAAGGGTAAGAGAGGAACAAAAAGGGCGAAAGATAGGAAGAAACGCTCCCGAGGGGGGAGCCACTGGAATGGCAAGCATGCACGCACGCAGAAGTAAAAGAAGTGGGGGGCTATGATGTAGCTCTCGAGAGGGAGCGCCTCTCAGAAGGGGGGGCAGAACAACAGGTAGGAGTTTTTGCCTACCTGAAAAGCCTGAGAGCTGACATAGCCTTCCTCCAACAAGCATACCTGAGGGAGAAGAACCGACTGAAGGTAAGAAAGAGTTGGATAGGGCAGATGTACCAAGCCTGCTATGGGATGAGGGCTCGGGGGGTGGCCATGCTTTTCAGTAAGAAGGCGACCTTTGCAGTGATGAATATGGTAATGGACCTGGGAGACGGTATGTAATGGTCAGCAGTGTCCTGGAAGGGGGTGGTACTTGTGACTATGATGCAGACTATGTCAAAAAGACCATACAGAAATCCCCGACCTAGACTCCCACCGGCTCATCATGGGGGGGAGACTTCAACTGCGTACAGAACCCACGAATGGACAAAATCAAGCCCCAAATCGGGGAAGCAATCGGCCATGGCAAGGCAGCTCAATGCCTATATGGAACAGATGGGGGGTGGAGGGGAAATTCTCCTTCTTCTCCCAAGTCCACAAGTATATTCCCACATTGACATCATAGTGGAGAAATCGATGCTTCCGGAGATGGTGGGAGCAGAATAATCCACATTAGCAATCTCGGGCCACACTCCACACTACGTCTATTTGAGGTTGGAGGTGGGCCGGACATAGCGCATCCCGTAGAGGCCAGGCACAGTCCTCTCCAACAAGGCGTTCTGTGAGAGAATGTCATGTGCCATTGGTGGATATGAAACCTGCAATCAGAATGGGGATGTCTCACCCTCCACATTCTGGGAGGCACTGAAGGCAGTGATACAACGATAACAGCGTACAGGGCACTTAGGGACAGGAAGGAGGGCGGCTAGGCAACAGTTGATCGATCCTATATTGGAGGTGGATCGGCGGTGCTCCACGGCCTTGACCGTAGAACTACTGGCGGAGAAGAAAAAGTTACAAATGGAATTTGACCTGCTCTTCACTGGGAAAGCAGTCCACCAACTCTGTCATACACGGGGGACCTTTTAAGAACATGGGAGACAAAGCCAGCCACCTGTTAACTCACCAGCTGAGAAAGCAGGCGTCCACAAGGGAAATAGCACATGTGAAAGACAGGAAAGGCAAGCTAGTCACAGCGTCAGACGACATTGCGACTTTCTACTGAGAGCTGTACACCCCCGAGCCCTCGGAGGGGGACTCAAAGATTCCTCGACGGGCTGGACATACCAGGGAGGAAAAGAGGCAGGTAGCACCACTAGAACTGGATGGAGGAAGTCATGGAGAGTATCAACTCCATGCAGTTGGGGAAGGACCGGGTCTGGACGGTTTCCCGGTTGACTTCTATAAAAAATTCACAACAACTCTGACCTGACCCTACAGTTTTGGGATTGTTCAAAGACTCATTATCAAGACGGACCCTGCTACCTATCCCTGGCACAGGCCTCAATATTACTGATCCCTAAAAAAGACAAAGACCCGACGAGTGTGGATCATACACACCAATCTCACTCATAAACACTGTTGCTAAAGTTCTGATGAAGGCCCTAGTGAGGCAACTGGAGAGTTGTGTGCCAGAGGTAGTGGCGGAAGATCAGACGGGCTTTGTCAACGGCAGAGAACAGCGAACATCAGGTGACTGCTGAAGTTGATCATGACCCTATTCGGGAAGAAGGCACCAGAAGTGATATCTCCCGAGATGCAGGGGAGACAGGGTTGAAAGGCGGAACCTCATGGAGGTATTGGAATGGTTTGGGTTTGCCCAGCGTTCACCTCGCAGGTGTAACTACTATATAGCCCTCCCATAGATGAATGCCCTCTCGACCTTCATCCCCAAGAAGGGAGGGAGGGGAGGCAGGTTTTTTCTGTGTTGGGGGGTGGGGAAGGAAAGAACCCCAGGATAGGAAAGAGCATACTACAGGGAAGGAGGAATATGGGGGGGTTGGCCCTTCCGAACCTCCTATTCACCAATGGACCGCAACCACAGAAAGAGTATGGGGATGGGTCAAAGAGCTGGGGGCGGAGTGGGTGAAAATGGAGGAGAGCTCCTTTACAGGGATGTACCACTCCCATTACCCCCAGCCAAGTACTCAAGAAGCCCAGTGATCGTGGCCACATTGAGACACCACTTCGGTCTGGTCTTAATGTCCACTGCCGCCCCCATCTGCAAGAACCATAAATTTACCCCCGCAACAATGCCTCCTTTAAATGGTGGAGACAGGATTAAGGGTTACTGAAGGTAGTGGGCCTATACTTTGATGGCAGGGTAGTGACCTGGGGGGAAGCATTGACAAGCTCCAACTCCTGAAAGGGAATGAGCTCCGGTACGTTCAAAAAGGAACTTCCTCTGCAAGGTGACAGCAACGTTCCCCCAGCCACCAGGACATTCCCTACTGGACAGACTTCTGGCTGTGGGTAAACTGGGGCCAGCAGCTGTGTGGACGAGTATGGAGGACAACTGGAGCAGGTACAGTCACCACTGCACAAGTCACGGTAGAAGTGGTAGGAAGAACTGGGCATGGAGATAAGGGGAGGACCCTGGATTGAAGCACTGCACAGGGCAAACTCCACCTCCTCATGCACAGGGAATGCAACTAAAGGTAGTGCATAGGGTGCATTTAACCAGAACACGCTCTTCTCAGAGGTGGATCCGTTTGCTGATACGGTGGATTTATTAATTTCTTGCACTTAAGACTATATTATTGACATGTTATGATTAGCTTTGGTTAACATTTAGAACTTCATGTACAAGCTGTAACCTATAGAGCATAGAACAATACAGCGCAGTACAGGCCCTTCGGCCCACGATGTTGCACCGAAACAAAAGCCATCTAACCTACACTATGCCATTATCATCCATATGTTTATCCAATAAACTTTTAAATGCCCTCAATGTTGGCGAGTTCACTACTGTAGCAGGTAGGGCATTAATGGACTATAATGGACTTCAATAAAATGTATAAAGTTTTGAAGCATAGATCATAGAATTTACAGTACAGAAGGAAGCCATTCGGCCCATCGAGTCTGCACCGGCCCTTACAAAGAGCACCCTACTGAAGCCCACGTATCTACCATCCCCGTAACCCAGTAACCCCCACTTAACATTTTTTGGACACTAAGGGCAATTTAGCATGGCCAATCCACATAACCCACACATCTTTGGACTGTGGGAGGAACTCGGAGCACCCGGAGGAAACCCACGCAGACACGGGGAGAACGTGCAGACTCCGCACAAACGGTGACCAGTGACTCAGCCAGCAATCTAACCTGGGACCCTGGAGCTGTGAAGCAACTGTGCTAACCACTATGCTATCGTGCTGCATATAGGACATAGAACATCTAGATTGAAATACTTCCTATCTTGAGTATCCACATAAACATATGACTCTAAAAGTTTTAGTAAGATTGCGAAGTGCTGATATTGGTAAATTTTCAAAGAAGTTAGTCTACTAAGACAAACCTCAATGTATGTCTCATCGAAAGATAATTTTATGGGCTTCAGGACTCCTGGAAAAGAGGACTTGTATTTGAGGGCCCAGTCTAAGACGATGTTCCTTTAATGCTTAGCAATCCCGTTTAACCTAGACTTCAAGATAGCCACAAATTTTAGGGAATTGGCTCATCTTGCTGCGTGGTAAAGATAGCAGAACCATTAACAAGAGAATATCACTAACCACAATCTCCCCCTTATTCCCTTTTTAAGAATTCACTCAGTTTGCTTTCTATAAATATTGTGTTGCTTTGGAATAAAATACATGGCGTACTTTCAGCAGAGGAAGCTTCGAAAACTTTCCAGAAAATTACAAAGAACTTGCCGTCATACTGAAAATAAACACCCATACATCAAGTGCTGTCCACCAATATTAAATGAAAACTGTACTTGTACAGGTAACTGGTTGTTCCTACAACTAACGGGTCCGCCTTATGGAGTCAGACATGTTTACGGAGAAATTTAGCGAGGTTGGCGTCGTGGTCCTGCTGATCATGGCTGCAGATGGTGACATTGACTAGGTACGGAAACGTGGCCCGCAAACCATACCGGTCGACCATTTGGTCCATCTCCCTTTGGAAGACTGAGACCCTGTTAGTGACGCCGAAGGGGACCCTAAGGAAGTGGTATAGACAGCCGTCTGCCTCGAAGGTGGAATATGGATGGTCCGATTTACGGATGGGGAGCTGGTGGTAGGCGGATTTCAGGTCTACCGTTGAGAAGAGCCGGTACTGTGCAATCTGGTTAACCATGTCAGATATGCGTGAGAGGGGGTACGCGTCGAGCTGCGTGTATCAGTTGATGGTCTGGCTGTAGTCCACGACCATTCGGTGTTTCTCCACAGTTTTAACTACTACCACTTGAGCTCTCCAGGAGCTGTTGCTGGCCTCGATGATGCCTTCCCGAAGCAGCCGCTGGACTTCGGACCCGATGAAGGTGATGTCCTGGGTGCTGTACCGCCTGCTCCTGGTGGCGACGGGTTTGCAATCTGGAGTTAGATTGGCAAAGAAGGAAGGTGGGTCGACCTTTAGGGTCGGAAGGCCGCACACAGTAAGGGGTGGTAAGGGTCCGCCGAATTTCAGGGTTAGGCTCTGGAGGTTACACTGGAAATCCAGGCCGAGGATTAGTGTAGCGCAGAGGTTAGGGAGAACGTGGAGGCGGAAGCCATGGAATTCTACGCCCTGGACCGTGAGCGTGACCGTACAGTACCCCCGGATCGCTACGCAATGGGATCCGGAGGCCAGGGAGATTTTTTGATTGGCGGGGTGTATCGTGAGGGAGCAGCGCCTTACCATATCCGGGTGTATGAAGCTTTCGGTGCTCCCGGAGTCCAGTAGACACTAGGTTACAAGACCGTCGACTTTCACGCTGGTGGATGCGTTGGTCAGGTTATGCGGGCGAGACTGGTCGAGTGACATGGAGGCGAGCCTTGGTTGGTCGTCGGGTAATGGGGCGGCCGTTGAGTTCAGGTCCTGGAATGCTGATGGTGCCCATGTGCTGCAGGTTACAAAATGGCGGCGCCCATGGAATGCATGTTGCGGGGGTGGGACAAGATGGCAGCACCCATGAAACGCATGTGTTGCGTGGAAGGGAAGATGGCGGCGCCCACTGGTCGCACGTGGTCTGGGGGGGGTGGGGGACGAGGCGGTGGCGGCGCCCATTGTCCGTGACTGTGGGGGGTGGGGGCGATCGTGGCTACTGAGCAGGCCTGGCACACCGCAGCGAAGTGGCCCTTCTTCCCGCAGGCTTTACAAAGGGCAGCGCAGGCCGGGCAGTGTTGGCGGGGGTGCTTTTGCTGGCCGCAAAAATAGCATCGGGGCGCCCCGGGGTTCGCTGGCTGGCGACCTGGCTGGTGTGTAGCGCACTCGTATTGGGTGGGCTGCGCCCCCGCTGGGGCGGCTGTCTGTGGGGTCCACAAAGCGTAGGAGGGGTGGGCCGCGCGGTTGGGGGCATAGGACTGGATGTTGCGCAGGGCGACTGTCATGGAGAGCGCTAGCGTTTTAGTCTCTGCGAGGTTGCGCGTGGCCCCATCTAGGAGCCGCTGGCGTATGATATCTGACCCAATTCCAGTCACAAAGGCTGGTCATAAGGAGGTCTGAGTGTTCCTTGGCTGTAACGCCCTGCCAGTCACAGTCCCGGACTAGTGGGATTAGGGCCCTCCAGAAGTCTTCAATGAACTCACTAGGTAGCTGGAGGCGAGTGGCGAGTCATGGCTTCGGCATAGTTCGGCGCATCCTGGATTAGTGGGAAGACTTTGGAGCTCAGCCTGGAATATAAGATCTGAATCTTCTGGGCCCCCGGAACAGGGATTGGTGCCGCGTTGATATACGCATCGAAGCAAGCTAGCCAGTGCTGGAAGTTCTTTCTGGGGTCGCTTGAGTGCGGATCCAGCTGCAGGCGATCCGGTTTAATACGGAGGTCCATCCTTCGAAACTGATAGCAATAAATTGAGGCAGGATCAATTTGACTAAAGACGAAAGTTGAATCCAAACTGAGGCTTTATTGCTATCAGATGTGTGGCCTCCCACACAGCAGCTGGCAAAATGGCTGCGAGCAGGAGGACATGCATATTTATACCCCGCCTCCTGGGCGGAGCCAGCAAGCAGGGGCTACTGGCGAACCTGTAGTGCAGGTTCTCCCGTACATCCTCTTATATAGGTACAACAGTGGTTTACCACAGGGGAACAAACTGATTCCAGCATAAAACTTAATATGAATGATGAATTAATTTAAAAAAGTCATCAAGACCTTAATGCCAGTTTTTGTGCATAGCCAAACACAGTGCTCAGCAAAAATCATAACCATTGCAATATAGCACATGCTCTTCATATACTTTAGACACAAGGGTGCCATCATTGTACCTTGTTATCTTTATAAATACACATTCATACAGGCCACAAACATGCCAGAGGGGTCTACCATTAGAAAACAAAGCCTGAAATAACTGCATCAGCTTCTCCTCCCACACATTCAGCAAAATCTGTTACATCGGAAGCAGCTGTTTCCAGATTTTCGTTCTTGCTGCACATTTAGATGATTTATAACCTTGTCAGCACAAACGCTGCAGCCTATATTCAACCCTCATCAGAACTTCGTTTTTCCCATTAAAAGGAAAATACTGTACCACAATGCCAGATTATGTACAGATTAAGGTACATTTTTAGGGAGTGAGGGCTCGATAGCACGAACAGTCTCTAGTGCAAAATGCAAGTGTCGATTCGTAATACTACTCCAGCCTGTGTATTTATTCAAAGGTTTGAAGTGGAGAGTAAGCTTTTTACTTTGGCTGTTCAATATAGGAAGATGGAATTGGGCCAAATTGTAGGCTCTATTCAAAAAGAGCTGAAGCTGCCCTTCAAATTACACATAGCCTAGGCTTCGCGTAATACTTGCAGTTTATTCAAAAAAATTCAAGCAGAGATTCTCAGAATATGGAATGTGTACAAGCAAGATTTACCCCCCTGTCTTCACAGCCCTAGCTACTTGTCAATCGCAAAGCCAGAGGTGAAGATTAGAGAACATTACATACATATATTAAGCAGATTCTAAAAAGAGATCTCTGCTGAAGAATTCTGCATCTTTATAGTTCACAGAACTCCCTACCGATGCATTTTGGATCAGAGTCGGCTTAGAAAGTTGCATGCCCCACCCAACCCCATCCACCAATTAATGCAAGTCTGACATATTTTAAATGAATATTTACACAGTGGGGGTAATTTTCCACCCATGTTAGTGGTCAGCGAGAATGGCGATATGGGCACAACCTAGTGAGAATTGAGACACGTGATTCTCGCCAGCGAGATGGGGTTTCCCAATTTTCCAGGCCCCTTGCCACGGAAGGTCAAGAACCTCATTTCAATACATCAATATATCATTAGCGAGTCCTCCTGCCGGGACTTCCCCCTCCCCTGCCCCACCCACTGAATGTTTATCAGGCGTCATGCTGGTGCGATTTACAACAGCTGTATAAAATGAGAACCTGGCAAACTCAGCTTTGAAGGGGTTATCTGACGTGAGAGCTCAGGTCGCCATCCCCCTCCAAGGCGCCAATTGCAGTGGGGCACTGAAGAGGATGCAGAGAACCTGGATAAGTGCAACCCAGGACCGGGAGGTGTTCATCTCTGCATTTTGGGAGTTGGGAATCGCTCACAGGCCTTAGCGGCCCTTCATAGCAATGAACCTCTCGGTTTAAAGGGGTCTGGTGGCTGGTTTGCAAGCATTGTTTCCCATGTCCTCCTTACTGGGCTTGTGGCAATATAATTGCTGAGAAATTGCCCTTCTAGAGTGGCAGCTGGGAAGTGAGTGGGAGCAGGCGAACCCACAGGGTCAGTACAGAGGTCCCTGGGTGGGGTCCCGTGAGATGCCAGGCAGAGTGGGGACTCTGCCAAGGGATGGTTCACCGCTTCATGAAACTGAAGACCCTCACGCAGTAGGGAAGATGATTGGAGTCAAAATGAACTCCCCACACTCAGGCTGCACTTTGAAGCCTGAAGCTTGAAGGTATGAAATGTCTGGGAGGTCAAGGCCACTGGTTATGGAGGCCAGGCTGTTCAAGTTGGAAGGCTCGTTTAATCTACAGCCCATGAGAACTGAGAAAATGAGAGTGCCATCTCAGGATGAAACTAACTGCAAATTGCAGTCTTGACACCAGGTGTGCCTCGCCTGCCACAAGGGAAAACTAGTTGCCAAATCAGCTCCCTAAGCCTGGTGTTTGGGTGTACACTCGGGAATTCCAAGGCAATGGAAGCTCAGAAGAGACTGAAAAGCCTGGAGGTGGGACGTTGTTGCTGCCATCCGCGTTTGGTAATTGAAGAGGGCTTAGGAGTCGGAAGACACAAGAAGGCAGCAGAAGGCTGGTGACCCTTTGCAGGCTGCTGGGGCATTGGTACCCCATTGAAGTGGTCATGTTCTGTTTGGCATGGTCAAAGAGCTGAAATTGTGCTCGTCAGTTGCTGTTGCAGTGTGCTTGGGAATCCAGGAAATGGAACTTGGAAAAGGATTTTGAAACCCTGCAAGATGGGCTGTCATTGAAGCCATCCTGGTTTGGGTGACTTTTGAGGAGAATTCCATGGCGAGATCTTTGAAGGTAAAGATTAGAATCCCTCGTGAGGGAGAGAACGTTTAAAAAAATTTTTTTAAGTACCCAATTCCTTTTTTTTCCAATTAAGGGGCAATTTAGCATGGCCAATCCACCTACCCTGCACACCTCTGGTTGTGGGGGTGAGACCCATGCAGACAAGGGGAAAATGTGCAAACTCCAAACAGACAGTGACCCGGGGCCAGGATCAAACCTGGGGCCGGGATTGAACTGGGTCCTCAGCGTGAGGAAGACAAAGCTTTAGTGAGATGGGTTGACTCATAGTTTTACTGACATCGAGGTGGGTTGTTGAGAAATCATAGACTCTGTCTTGGCTGCATCTTCCATTTATTATGTAGTGCTGTGTGTTCAACCACAGTGTGCCTGTTAATTCGCATGTACCTCATATTAACCCTGAATGTTAGAGTATATGATAGATACTGTAAATTGTTTTATATTTCTGACTTTGTATAATAAAGTTTATTTTTGTTTGTTTAAAACATGTGGGGCGAAATTCTCCCCCAACGGCGGGATGTCCGCCGACTGGCGCCAAAGCCGGCGCCAATCAGATGGGCATCGCGCCGGCCCAAAGGTGCGGAAGGCTCCGCATCTTTGGCGGCCTAGCCCCAACATTGAGGGGCTAGGCCGACGCTGGAGGGATTTCCGCCCCGCCAGCTGGCGGAAATGGCGTTTGTTTCCCCGCCAGCTGGCGCGGAAATGCGGCGCATGCGCGGGAGCATCAGCGGCCGCTGTCAGTTTCCCGCGCATGCGCAGTGGGGAGAGTCTCTTCCGCCTCCGCCATGGTGGAGGCCGTAGCGGAGGCGGAAGGGAAAGAGTGCCCCCACGGCACAGGCCCACCCGCGGATCGGTGGGCCCCGATCGCGGGCCAGGCCACCGTGGGGGCACCCCCCGGGGTCAGATCGCCCCGCGCCCCCCCCCCAGGACCCCGGAGCCCGCCCACGCCGCCTGGTCCCGCCGGTAAATACCAGGTTTGATTTACGTCGGCGGGACAGGCAATTCCTGGGCGGGACTTTGGCCCATCCGGGCCGGAGAATCCAGCGGGGGGTCCCGCCAACCGGCGCGGCCCGATTCCCGCCCCCGCCCAATCTCCGGGAGCGGAGACTTCGGCAGGGGCGGGGGCGGGATTCACGGTGGCCAACGGCCATTCTCCGATCCGGCGGGGCGGAAATCCCTCCGGCGTCGGCCTAGCCCCTCAATGTTGGGGCTAGGCCGCCAAAGATGCGGAGCCTTCCGCACCTTTGGGCCGGCGCGATGCCCGTCTGATTGGCGCCGGCTTTGGCGCCAGTCGGCGGACATCCCGCCGTTGGGGGAGAATTTCGCCCCACATGTTTTAAACAAACAAAAATAAACTTTATTATACAAAGTCAGAAATCTTACAGCTTTATTCTCTCAGCAAGTGTCTAAAATCTCAAACTTTGTCTGCTTTCAACAAACCAACAACCTGGGGGTCTTGCTAAGATCATAACAACAAACATAACACTGCACTCACAAAGCAATTTCAAATGCTTTACTAGGTAAAATACACATGGATTTTATGAACTTTTAAATGGAAAAGATAGTGATGGATCCTACCCTGTCACTATGATATATTCTGTTGTCACTGTGCTTGAAGGTACTTCTTGAACACCTTGAAGCAGTCTTGTATAAGTCACAAGGAAGTCCTGATGAACAACACTGAACTATGTACATATTTACAGCAGGGACTCCATTCTAGGCCGTTACACATTTCTACCAGTCTCAAGGCTGGTTCTAGCTCGAAGTCATGTGTCTTCTTACATCACAGTGTCATGTTAACCATTTAGGTTTCAGGTCCTTCTAATAAACCTCCCAACGTTTTTATCCCCTGAATAAATGCTGACATTAGTTTACTTCCAGTATGCTTTTGTCTTCTTGGCTTTCTATGTTCTGTTCTGAACCGGAGTACCATGTGGGGAGGACGCTTATGACAGCATTCTGTCTGATACAAATAAAGAGAGGATTCACAGGATTGGTTAGCCTGGAAATTTGGAAGATTTTTCTCTCACCCTGCAGGTTCTGGCTCTGCTTGGTTGAAGCTGAAATTCCAAAGGGGATTCAATGGAGTCTCTGTCTGAGTTTAAATTTCTATCCTATTTGCTACTTCCAGGCTCTTGTGTCTCTGGAGCTTCACTGGCCAGTTTTCTCAGTATCTTAGCTTCTGGAGTGAGGTTGCTTCAGTGCAGGAAGTATTGAAGGTGCCCTTTACTTTAGTTCTTCAGCATTGCAGTGAGGGTGTGAATTTTTCTGTCCCTCGCTGCCCTCCATGACAGATTCTACTGCTGTATCCATGACATATTCTGTTGTTGCTACACTTCAAGGAGACCATTTAGACATAAAGCAGTCTTGTATAAGTTACAAGGAAGCTTTTGTTAACACTGATCATGTGCATATTTATAGCAGGTATGGAGAGGACTCTATAACTAGGTACTTAAATATTGTTACTCATCTCCAGATTGGACCTAGCTCTAGGTCATGTGGTGAACCACTTAGGAGATGTAAGGTAGGACCTGCACCACAGGTTCGCCGGTAGCTCCTGCCGGCTGGCTCCGCCCATGTAGAACTGTATAAATATGTATGACCTCCAGTGCCCTGCCATTTCGCCAGCTGCAGCAGGAGGCCACACATCTGACTGTAATAAAGCCACAGTTGTACCAAACTTTAGTCTTTGTGCAATTGATCGTGCATCAGGTCATGTGCCTTTTTACATCACTGTTGGATTGTACTGTACTCCGTGTCATCTTAACCCTTTAGGTATCAGATTCTTCTACTACAGATAGTACAATGTCACGCGTAATTTAATCCCTTCCTTTTTCACCCTCCCACCATCAGTATAATGCCAAAATGCTACAAAGTACCTAGAGAGAGACAGTGTTATGTTTGTCCAGAAATTAGTCATGCTTGAAACTTGCTTTTTCAAGTTTCCTCTAGAAACACCCAGAAACATATGCACCAAGTGCCTGAAAGCAGCAAGACTAATTTAAAATTAGCATAGTACGTTTGCACATAAAAACATAGAAACTAGGAGTAGGAGTAGGCCATTCAGCCTTCAGCCCTGCTCCTCCATTCAACATGCTCAGGATTGTCCTCAATCTCAACACCATATCTAGTGCAATGCTCTCCCCACATCCCTTGACATCTTTAGAGTCTAAAAACAAGATGGTTACAGGTACAGAAATCAAATGGGAAACTGAAGCATTGACTTACTACTTGCTGCCGATTCTAATTTATGAGCAATTTTGATTCTGGCTGTTGAAGATCCTATTGGATCCCAGTGAACCTCAGGAGGTAGTTACGACCCCAGTGCCATTTCTGTCTCTTCCTACATCGCTACCACTAGTTTCTGCTCCTATGCAAAAAACATCAGTCAGCAGTCCTTAAGCATTCTTTGAAAGGAATCTTTAACTGCAGTCAGGAAGTGTTGGCAGCAGGTTAAGCACTCAGTTTTACTGCAGTCACTTGTGGATTTCCAGCATTAAAGACTTGTATGTTTAATCTCCACTATAAACTGCTGCTCCATTTCACTATTCATGCTTTTCCCACTCCCATTCAAGCTCCCTGTGCAAGCCGATTCTAATCAGCTACCCTGCAGATATTTTGCCTGCAGGTTAGGGAGTTGCCTATTTATATGCACGGGTTCCTTAGGATGTGGGCGTCACTGGCTAGACTAGCATCTTTATTACCCACCCCTAATTGCACTGGAGAAGGTGGTAGAGAGCCACCCTTTGTTTTAAATTTAGAGTACCCAATTTTTCTTCCCCCAATTAAGGGGCAATTTAGCATGGCCAATCCACCTACCCTGTACATCTTTGGGTTGTGGGGGGTGAAACCCACGCAGACACGGGGAGAATGTGCAAACTCCAGGGCCAGGATTCGAACACGGGTCCTCAGCGCCGTAGTCAGCAGTGCTAACGACTGTGCCATGTGCCGCCCATGAGCCACCTTCTTGAACAGCTTGCAGTCATGTGGTGCAGTTGCACCCACAGTGTTGTTAAGGGGGAAGGTCCAGAACTTTGATCCAGTGATAGTGAAGGAACAGTGATACAGTTCCAAGTCATGATGGGGTGTCACTTGGAGGGGAACCTGAAGGTGATGGTGTTCTCATGCAACTTGTCCTTCTAGTTAATAGAGGTCAGGGGCTTGGAAGGTTCTGTTAAAGGATCTTTGGTGAATTGCTGCAGTGCATCTGATATAAGGTGCACACCCCTGCCACTGCACATCAGTGGTGGAGGGAGTGAATGTTCAAGTCGGCATTGTTGAGTATTCAACCAATGCTAACATACCAACTCAGTTTCCAGGCTGACCTGAAGCATCCAATTTCAGGCTAGTTCCTGGAAGTCCTCCTGGACATGCCTGTAACTTGGGTTATCAAAGCCTCTTCAAGGAGTAATTCAATATTGGTGAAAACCTGGAAATAGTGGGTCTTCAAAGGCTTGTAACAAAATCACCAAAACAATCCTTTCATAAGGGCTGCCTACCCAATTCTGATGAAATGGTTTTTGCTTGGGAGCAGGAATTAGTAGTAACAATGTGAATAGGTTGCACAAAACCAGAGGAATTAAATCCAAGTAATGAGGATCGCGCTTGCCGGATAGAGGGCTGATGGAGCCACACATTGCCTCCTTTGGGGAATCTCCACCATTATAAATGACAGTCAGGCACTTAAGTGGCCAGAGGCGAGCATTCCCTGGGACCAAGGACCCCAGGGTCAGGACCCCCTTGCTTTGCTCAGGGTGCCATTTTCCCAGAGACTGGCCCTGGCAGGCCTATCTTTCCAGCAGCCAGGCCATCAATTTCTTCCTCCCTGTAAATATTGGGGTCATTGAGGTGGTAGGCTATTTTTTTTTTTTTTTGTTCATGAGATGTGGGCGTCACTGAAAAAGCCAACATTTATTGCCCACCCCGGAGGGCATTTAAGAGTCAATCCCATTGCTATGGATCTGGAGTAACATTTAGGTCAGACCAGGTAAGGATGACAGATCCCCTTTCATAAAGGACATTAGTGGTTTTTACGACTACCGACAATGGTTTCTTGGTCACATGGTCATCATTAGACTTTTAATTCCAAATTTGTATTGAATTCAAATTTCAGCATCTACCCTGGTGGGATTCGAACCTGGATCCTCAGAGGATTACCCGGAGTCTCTGGATTACTAGTTCAGCAACAGCACCATTGCGCCAATGCCTCCCTTAACTGGACTAGGCCTGTGTTCATGCTTCACATGAGGGGCATAAGGCTGAGAGGACCGTTGGTGCTGCTGCTGATGTAGTTCCTGCTGCTGCTGGAGTAGTTGGTGGTGGCGTGGCCTCTGCTTTTGGCCCTCAGCAGAGGTAGAAGGTGGAGCTCCAGGAGCTGCTCCTATGCCATAATAAAGATAAGGAGTGGGGAAAGACAGCTGAGAGTGCGTGAAATGCTGGACAGGTGAAGTGTCCTCCAAACAGTTGCCAAACACCTATTCTGAAAGAAGAAATGCTTGTCTCAATGGCCATGCTGGAGCTCATCAATGTAACTAATCAAAGCCTGCACAGCTTATCCGTTTCACTAAAGAAACTTGCCTCAATCACCCTGGCGAGTTGCTAACAGGTTGGCAAACAGGTTACCTGGCTGGCAAGTTCAGGAGTCATGGTTAAAGCAGCTCAAACCTCTTAACAACCTCACCAGGTACTTAATGACCTACCTGACAGATCCAGATTCACCCTTCCTTTTTTAAATTCTGCCCCCGGGAAGCCAGAAGAGGGCAGGATCACAAGCCAAATTCAATTTGCAAAATGCTCCTGAACCTGCCCCCGCTTTTTGGGAAAACTCTGGCCAATGTTTCAATTGTTCACTTTGCATAGAACATAGAACATAATACATACAGTGCAGAAGGAGGACATTCGGCGCATCTAGTCTGCACCGACCCACTTAAGCCCTCACTTCCACCTAATCCCCGTAACCCAATAACCCCATCTATCCTTTTTTGGACACTAAGGGCAATTTATCATGACCAATCCACCTAACCTGCACGTCTTTGGACTGTGGGAGGAAACCGGAGCACCCAGAGGAAACTAACACAGACACGGGGAGAACGTGCAGACTACGCACATAGTGACCCAGCAGGGAATCGAACCTGGGACCCTGGTGCTGTAAAGCCACAGTGCTAATCACTTGTGCTACCATGTTGCCCATGGTAGTGAGAAAATGAAATGGGGAGAGACTGAGGAAATAACAATGTAAATAGGATGTAGAGATTCTGGTGTAATCTAAAGTGTCTGCTAAAAAATGAAACATGCTGATAACTATGGAAACAAAGGGTTAAAATTGACCCGAATTCGGTCCAAAATCATTTTGTGACTGAGTGACATATTTCATTTATATACAATTACAATTACTACAGTGGAGTTTCAACCAGTAAATAAAACTACAGCTGGTTTAGGACAACTTGGAAACATAGGATCAATTGCGGAACTCGATAAATAATTGGGATATCTGGGAAACCTGAGGATGGATAAAATTAAATGCAAGCCAGCAAAATGCTTCTTCACACTTGCCGCTCTAATTAAACCAGCCAGAATCCGGAATCTAGAATCCGGCCTACTCAACCATCCAGAATCTGGTATAATCAGTCATTCAGAATCCAGTACACTCAACCATCCAGAAACCGATATAATCAGCCATTCACAATCTGGTTTATAATAATAATAGCTTATTGTCACAAGTAGGCTTCAATGAAGTTACTGTGAAAAGCCCATAGTCGCCACATTACGGCGCCTGTTCGGGGAGGCCGGTACAGATATATTCAACCATCCAGAATCTGGTATACTCAACCACCCAGAATCCGGTATACTCAACCATTCAGAATCCAGTATACTCAATTTGTTCGACTATTGGTTTAGGACGGCTCTTCATCATATTTTTGCCTCTCCCATCACAATTTTACTCCCCCCATTTTATAATATAGTGGTCTCTGGTGGCCTAAAATGGTATTGTAAGACCATAGTTTATTTCTGGTTTTACGTTATTTTGTGAAGTTTATATGTATCAAAACATCAGAGAAGCGGCATAATGTTCCTTATTTCACTCCAATATAGTTAAACATTTGGTTAATGGAAGATCAACATTGCCTTTTTTGGATAGAGGAGCAAAGGGGCCTGTGGCTACAGGTACACAAATCACTTGAAGTAGCAACACGGGTTACAAAACATCATTAAATAAAACAAGCCAAGTACGGGGTTTATTTCTACAGGGATAGAGACTGAAAAACACACAAGCTATGTTAAAATGATGTAGAACATTAGTTAGGCCACATTTAAAGTGCTGTACACAGATCCAGTCTCCATATTATAAAATGGATATGGATGCATGGTGAAAGTGCAAAGAAGTTTCAAAGTATGGGAGCAGAATTGAGAGGGTATTCATATTAGGAAATGCTGAATAGAACGAAAAGGCTTCGATTTCAAGATAATTACAGAGTTTGATGGGGTAAACATACAGACATTTTCATGAGTGGGACAGAGCATATTTAAAGATCATAAGTACAAGATAATCACCAACAAATCCAATCGGAAGTCAGGAAACATTTGGGAATTCTTTACTCAAAGAGCAGTTAGGATGTGGAACATGTCACCACTTGAAGTGGTTGAGGCAAATAGCATAGGTGAACGCAAGGAAATTGATAAGTATCTAAGAGAAACAGCGCTGGAAAATTCTGCTGATAAGGTTAGAAAAGAAGCAAATGGGCTTGGCATCAGGATCTAGCTGTAAAGGAGGGAAGACCTTTAACCAAGGGTTTACAGGCAGAGGATCATCTCTCTACAAACATCTGAGACCACTACCTTTGAAGGCTCCGGCTGCTCGCTGCTCATATTTGAAGCCTTCTGGACCAAGACTTCCTTTTCAGAGGGGCTTTGGCACACATTGCCAATGGCTGACAATGTGCCCGTCACTGGAGGACCATCATTTTCTCCACCCCCACTGCCAGGTATCTGTTCCTTGCCAATTTGTCTTCTCTCCTCTTGCAAGGAGAGGATCCAGAGAACTGTGGGTGGTCCTAATGGTTTGTGTAGAGAGAAGGACAACAATTGTGGGGGTGACTATGAGGCATCAGTAGAGAGGATGAGTATGAGTGTTGGCTGTCAAAATGAGGATGTGAGGTGCCTGCAGGGAGAGGAACCAATGGTGCTGCAGGGTGCATCCTGTGCAGCAGAATGTTGGGCAACCTATGGGTTTTGGCACCTGAAGTTGTTCCATTAGTCACTTGTCATGCCCTCCTGTGCTCCTAGATTATCTTGGTGCAGTGTCTCCAGGTTGAAGGGAGTGCACTTTAGCTACTCATTTCCTTGACCACCCCCACCCATGCCTGATTGATTGGAGAGGTTAGGAGAGCCCAACTCATGCCATCCCTCTGATCCCACAGCAGATCTACAGGTAAAGAGTGAGAGACCTGGAGGAGCTGCCTTTCCAGGTCTGTTCTCCATTGCTTTGGTTGCTGGAGCCTCAAGAATCCAAATGGTGGACAGCTTTTCTGACCCATACCATGGTCCCTTTAAATAGATTCAAAAACAGCTTCTTCCCCGCTGTTGCCAGATTCCTAAATGACCCTCTTATGGACTGACCTGATTAATACTACACCCCTGAATGCTTCACCCGATGCCGGTGTCTATGTATTTACATCGTGTACCTTAGGTTGCCCTATTATGTATTTTCCTTTTATTTTATTTTCATGCCCTTAATGATCAGTTTAAGCTGCTCGCAGAAAAATACTTTACACTGTACCTCGGTACACGTGACAATAAACAAATCCAAACAAATCCATCCAAATAGAAATCCTTCTATTGACAGAATTCACGTGTCATCTACCTTACCCTCCCAAATTGATGGGGACGTCTAGGGGTGGCATGATAATTGATTTGCCAGGCATGCAATTCAGTGTTGTGTTCCAGACCTGAAAAGGGTTCCATCTTTCTGGCAGGGTCTTAAAATAGGCAGATTCTGCTCTTCAATCATGTTCCATTTGATTGAGGGTGATAGGTTAACACGTGTGGTTGAGATTGTGTAATGGTGAGATGGGACAAAAAGGGAAGAGACTGATAAATACACTGTGTACTAAGTACAGTTATTAAAACATGTTGTTTGTATTTTTTTTTTTTAAATTTTATTCACCTCCGGTTGTCACATTTTCCCCCAAATTTACACCCAACAATAAACAATAATCAGTGAAATAATCTTTTAGTGTCCTAATTCCTTTCTCCTCCCATCTCCGAAAATTTCCACCCACTTCCTTGGCTCAAATCTATGGTTCCCCGAATCGGCATTTCCCTTGACCCTGCCCCCAACCCATATCAATAACAACGATCCCATCCTCCCACCAAACCCCAGAGATTGGCCCGCATGTTAATATAAACAAATGACAAAAAGGAATCAGGAATCACCCATAATCACCATTAACACATACAGTCCCCCCTCCCTCCAACTCTCCCAGCCCCCAACCCCCCTACCTCCCTCCAACTCTCCCAGCCCCCAACCCCCCTAATGTTCAATGTGATCCAATTCTCGAAAGTGCAGAATGAATAACGCCCATGAATTGGAGAACCCCTCCATCCTTCCCCTCAGTTCAAATTTGACCTTTTCAAGCGTTAGGAATTCCAGCAGGCCCCCCCGCCAGGCCAGGGCACAGGGTGGAGAGGTTGATCTCCACCCTAACAGGATCCGCCTTCAGGCGGTCAATGAGGCAAAGGCCACAACATCTGCATCCGTGCCCTTTTCCAACCCTGGCTGGTCCGACACCCCAAATATGGCCTCCCGAGGGCCCGGGTTCAGTTTCACGTGCACCATTTTAGAGATTACCCTAAACACCTCCTTCCAGTAATCCTCCAGCTTTGGACAGGACCAAAACATATGAACGTGGTTTGCGGGGCCTCCCCCGCAACGTTCGCACACATCTTCTACCCCCTCAAAGAGTCGGCTCATCCTCGCCCTTGTAAGGTGCTCTTGATACCACCTTCAGCTGTATCAGCCCCAGCCTCGCACACGAGGTGGAAGCGTTCACCCTCCGGAGCACCTCACACCAGAACCATCCCCCATAACCTCTCCCAACTCTTCCTCCCACTTTGCCTTGGTCCCCTCTAGCGGTGCCTTCTCCTCCTCCAAAATAGCCCCTTAAACCGCTGATACTACCCCCTTCTCCAGTCCCCCTGTTGTCAGCACCTCCTCCAGCAATGTGGAAGCCGGCTCTACTGGGAAGTTCTGTATCTCCTTTCTGGCAAAGTCTCGAGCCTGTATGTATCTAAATATTTCCCCATGCTTCGTTCCCAGCTCCTTCAATCCCACAAAACGATCCCCAAGAAATAAATCTTTTAGTGTCCTAATTCCCTTCTCCTCCCATCTCTGAAAATTTCCATCCCACTCCCCTGGCTCAAATCTATGGTTCCCCCAAATCGGCATTTCCCTTGACCCTGCCCCCAACCCGAAGTGTTGTCGAAACTGCCTCCAAATTCTCAACGAAGCTATTACTACCGGACTCCCCGTTTTTCTCCTTGGGGCCGTTGGGAGTGGCGCTGTCGCTAGCGCCTTCAATCCCGACCCTCTACCCAAACTCTCCTCCATTCTTACCCATTTGGAGTCACCCTCTCTGACCCAGCTCCTTACCTTCGCCACATTCGCTGCCCAGTAGTAATATATCAGGTTCAGAAGACCCAAACCCCCTGCCTGCCTTCCTCTCTGTAGGAGCACCTTTTTAATTCTGGCCACCTTCCCTCCCCATATGAACGAGGTAATCATCCCTTCAATCTCTCTAAGAAATACCTTTGGCTAGAAAATCGGCAGGCATTGAAAAATAAACAAGAATCGCGGCAGCACATTCATTTTAACCGCCTGCACTCGACCCAACAGTGACAGAGGGAGACCAACCCACCTTGCCAGATCAGCTTTCTCCCTCCCCACCAAACTAGAAATGTTGTACCTACAGAGCCCCCCCCCCCAATCTTGGGCAACCTGCACCCCCAGGTATCTAAAGAGAGTCCCTGCCTTACGGAATGGCAGCCCCCCCACACCTGCCCCCACCCCTGGCCGATACACCACAAAATATTTAAAATGTTGATTGTTATCAGTTGTTTTATTTGGAATGTTTTTGAAAATTTGACTTGTATTTTTTTGAGGGGGAGGCATTACAAATATGAAGTTTATAAGATTGTCATATCTTGATACTTGTCTCTTTAAAGTAAAATGGAAGAACGAAGAGGGTCATGTGACCCGTTCTGAATATTGCTCTTAGTTTACAATAACATGGAGGCTTGGCTTGATTATTAAAGGTTAAAAGGGGTCCCAGGTTGTCTCATCACAGATCGTAGAATTGTTACGACACAGAAGGAGTCAATTTGGCTCATGGTGTTTGCACTGGCTCTCCAAACAAGCATCAAGACTTAGTGCCATTCGATTCCCCTGCATTCTCCCCGTACCCCTGCACATTGTTTCTGTTCAAATAATTATCTAATACCGTAACGGCTGTTCACGCCTGCGGGATATTCCTGTCCCACCGACGGCACATGGGTTTCCTGGTGACGAGGGATGCAGCCAACGATAAATCCCGTTGACAACGGCTGGACCATAAAAACCCGCTGGTGGGCTGCCTTCGCCACCGGAAAACGCATGGCGGGCTGGTCGTTAAATCCCGCCCTGTGTGTTTTTTTCAGTTTTAGTTTTGATCAAGAAGTTAGAGGACCACAGCTCTGATCTCTGTCTAAAGGCCTGAATAAAAGGCCTTTCACTCTGCACAGCCAGTTTAACCTGCAGGGAAATCCAGCCCAGTACCGGCTTCAGGCAAGGTGGGTTGTTTGAAAATACTTTTTAAACTCTGAACTGGAGAACTCTAGTCTTATCTCAGTGAGGCTGATAGTTATTCTAGTGGAGGTGGAAGCAAGTCAGAATTAAACAGACCTGAAGTAGATCTTTCATGGGAAGGCCCAGGTTAATACAAATTAAAGTGACTCCCCAGAGGAGAGCCCACAATCCAAGAGTCCTGCCTGAATGTTCAGCCAGAAGAACTTTGTTAACAATCCAACTGCTGCTTTCAATACTCCGCGTCCTGGGAAGATAGACGGCGACATCGATTTCAATATCAGCAACAAGAACGCTCATCTCTCTTTCTTCCATTTTAATCCCTATTATTTTACCCCTTTCCCCTAGGTGTGTCAGTCTGGTATGTGTTTTGGGTAGAGTGGGATGGTAACGGGGAGTAATAGGTTAGCTGCCCAATATTCTATTATAATTATTGCATGTCTTATAACTATTATTGTTATAAATAAACAGTTCTTTTGTGTTTTACTTCCAGAGCTGGTGCTTGATAGTTATAGGAGCAGTCAAGGGTCAAATATCTCAGAAACTTTACACAAATTACTGGTTAATTCACTTGTGTTGGGACTCTGGGACATGTGGGGCTGGAATTGACCACGCACTCACCCAGGGTGTCAATAACAACTCTACAATCTTCTGACTCAGAGGTAAGAAAGCTATTGAGTGAGCCACAATTGGCACAAATGATCGATGACTCAATAACTAAATGTTTTATTTTATTCTCTCCTGGGATGTAAGCATTGCTGGAAAAGCCAACATTTAATTTCCCTATTTCCTCATGAGAATGTGGTGGCTAGCCTCCTTCTTGAACTATTGCAATCCTTTTTGAAAAAATATATTTTATTCAAGATTTTTTGGCCAAACATAACAGTACATAGTTTTTATTTTAAACAACAATAAAGCAATATAAATAACAGTGGCCAGTAAATAAATAATATATAAACAGAAACAAAAACAAAACTAAATGGCAACTGCCTTGTCAAAAATAGTTACTCTCCAAAAATACAATCCAACAGTCCAATATACATTACCTATAGCAAATGTCTATACATATACAATGACATCCCTAAGAGCCCGCCCGGATCCTGCCCCCCGCCCCCCCCCCCCCCCCCCCTGGGTTGCTGCTGTTGTCTTTCTTTCTTTTCATTCCCTCTATCGTGCTGTGAGGTAGTTGACGAACGGTTGCCACCGCCTGGTGAACCCTTGAGCCGAACCCCTTAATATGAACTTGATCCGTTCTAACTTTATAAACCCTGCCATGTCGTTTATCTAGGTCTCCACGCCCGGGGGTTTGGCTTCCTTCCACATAAGCAATATCCTGCGCCGGGCAACTAGGGATGCAAAGGCCAAAACATCAGCCTCTCTCGCCTCCTGCACTCCCGGCTCTTCTGCAACCCCGAATATAGCCAACCCCCAGCTTGGCTCGACCCGGAGCCCCACCACCTTCGAAAGCACCTTCGCCACCCCCACCCAGAACCCCTGTAATGCCGGACATGACCAGAACATGTGGGTGTGATTCGCTGGGCTTCTCGAGCATCTCCCACACCTATCCTCTACCCCGACAAATTTACTGAGCCGTGCTCCAGTCATATGCGCCCTGTGTAGAACCTTGAATTGTATCAGGCTTAGCCTGGCACACGAGGACGACGAGTTTACCCTACGTAGGGCATCAGCCCACAGCCCCTCCTCAATCTCTTCCCCCAGCTCTTCTTCCCATTTCCCTTTCAGCTCATCTACCATGATCTCCCCCTCGTCCCTCATTTCCCTGTATATGTCCGACACCCTACCATCCCCCACCCATGTCTCTGAGATCACTCTATCCTGCACCTCCTGCGTCGGGAGCTGCGGGAATTCCCTCACCTGTTGCCTCGCAAAAGCCCTCAGTTGCATATACCGAAATGCATTCCCTTGGGGCAACCCATATTTTTCCGTCAGCGCTCCCAGACTCGCAAACGTCCCATCTACGAACAGATCTCTCAATTGTACTACCCCAGCTCTTTGCCATGCTCCAAATCCCCCATCCATTCTCCCCGGAACAAACCTATGGTTATTTCTTATCGGGGACCGCACCGAGGCTCCCGTCCTTCCCCCATGCCGTCTCCACTGCCCCCAAATTTTTAATGTTGCCACCACCACCGGGCTTGTAGTGTATTTCTTCGGTGAAAACGGCAAAGGTGCCGTCACCATTGCTTGTAAACTGGTCCCCTTGCAGGACGCCCTCTCCAATCTCTTCCACGCCGCTCCCTCCCCTTCTCCCATCCACTTACACACCATTGAAATATTGGCGGCCCAGTAATAATCATTTAGGCTCGGTAGTGTCAACCCCCTCCTATCCCAACTACGCTGCAAGAACCCCCTCCTCACTCTCGGGGTCTTCCCGGCCCACACAAAACTCATAATGCTTTTCTCAATTCTCTTAAAAAAAGCCTTCGTGACCATCACCGGGAGGCACCGAAACACAAAGAGGAATCTCTGGAGAACCACCATTTTAACCGCCTGCACCCTACCCGCCAGTGACAGGGACACCATGTCCCATCTCTTGAAGTCCTCCTCCATCTGTTCCACCAATCGTGTTAAGTTAAGCCGGTGCAAGGTTCCCCAATTCTTGGCTATCTGAATCCCCAAGTATCGGAAGTCTCTTGTTACCTTCCTCAGCGGTAAATCCTCTATTTCCCTGCTCTGCTCCCCCGGATGCGCCACATACAACTCACTTTTCCCCATGTTCAATTTATACCCCGAAAAATCCCCAAACTCCCCAAGTATCCGCATTATCTCTGGCATCCCCTCCACCGGGTCCGCCACATACAACAACAAATCATCCGCATACAGAGATACCCGTGTTCTTCTCCTTCCCTAAACACTCCCCTCCACTTCCTGGAACCCCTCAGTGCCATGGCCAGGGGCTCAATCGCCAGTGCAAACAATAACGGAGACAGGGGACATCCCTGCCTCGTCCCTCTGTAAAGCTGGAAATAATCAGACCCCCGTCCATTCGTAACCACACTCGCCATCGGTGCCCTATACAGCAGCTGTACCCATCCGATATATCCATCTCCGAAACCAAATCTCCTCGGCACCTCCCACAGATAATCCCACTCCACTCTATCAAATTCTTTCTCGGCATCCATCGCCACCACTATCTCCGCTTCCCCCTCTGGCGGGGGCATCATCATTACCCCTAGCAACCACCGTATGTTTGTGTTCAGCTGTCTCCCCTTCACAAACCCAGTCTGGTCCTTATGTACCACCCCCGGGACACAGTCCTCTATCCTCGTCGCCATTACCTTGGCCAGAATCTTAGCATCCACATTTAAAAGAGAAATGGGCCAATAGGACCCGCATTGCAGCGGGTCTTTTTCCTTCTTTAGGAGGTGCGATATCTTTGCCTCTGACATAGTCGGGGGCAACTGCCCCCTTTCCCTAGCCTCATTCAAGGTTCTCGTCAGAAGCGGGGCCAGCAAGTCCATATACTTCCTATAAAATTCCACCGTGAATCCGTCTGGTCCCGGGGCCTTCCCTGCCTGCATGTTCCCAATCCCTTTCACTACCTCCTTCATCTCAATCTGTGCTCCCAGTCCCTTCCTCTCCTGCTCCTCCACCTTAGGGAATTCCAGCTGATCCAGAAAGCACATCTTTCTCTCCTTCCCTTCCGGGGGCTGAGCTTTATATAATCTTTCGTAGAATACCTTGAACACCCCATTTACTCTCTCCGCTCCCCGCTCCATCTCTCCCTCCTCGTCTCTCACCCCCCCTATCTCCCTCGCTGCTCCCCTCTTCCTCAGTTGGTGGGCCAACAACCAGCTCGCCTTCTCCCCATATTCATACTGTACACCTTGTGCCTTCCTCCATTGTGCCTCTGCATTACCCGTAGTCAACAAGTCAAATTCTACATGTAGCCTTTGCCTTTCCCTGTACAGACCCTCCTCCGGTGCCTCCGCATATTGTCTGTCCACCCTCAAAAGTTCTTTCAGCAACCGCTCCCTTTCCCTACCCTCCTGCTTTCCTTTAGGTGCCCTAATAGATATCAGCTCCCCTCTAACCACTGCCTTCAACGCCTCCCAGACCACTCCCACCTGAACCTCCCCATTGTCGTTAAGCTCCAAGTACCTTTCAATACACCCCCTCACCCTTAAACATATCCCCTCATCTGCCAATAGTCCCATGTCCATTCTCCAGGGCGGGTGCTGTTCTTTTTCCTCCCCTATCTCCAGGTCCACCCAATGTGGAGCGTGGTCCGAGATAGCTATTGCCGTGTACTCCGTCCCTGTCACCTTCGGGATCAGCGCCCTTCCCAATACAAAAAAGTCTATCCGTGAATATACTTTATGGACATAGGAGAAAAACGAGAACTCCTTACTCCTAGGCCTGTTAAATCTCCAGGGGTCTACTCCTCCCATCTGCTCCATAAAGTCCTTGAGCACCCGAGCTGCAGCCAGCCTCCTCCCGGTCCTGGACCTCGATCTGTCCAGCCCTGGGTCCAGCACCGTATTAAAGTCTCCCCCCATTACCAACTTTCCCGCCTCTAGGTCCGGGATACGTCCCAACATTCGCCTCATAAAATTGGCATCATCCCAGTTCGGGGCATATACGTTCACTAGAACCACCGCCTCTCCTTGCAATCTGCCACTCACCATCACGTATCTACCCCCACTATCCACCACTATGGTCTTTGCCTCAAACAGTACACGTTTCCCAACTAATATAGCCACCCCCCTGTTCTTTGCATCTAACCCCGAATGAAACACCTGCCCCACCCATCCTTTGCGTAGTCTGACCTGGTCTATCAGTTTCAAATGCGTCTCCTGCAACATAACCACATCTGCCTTTAATTTCTTTAGGTGTGCGAGTACTCATGCCCTTTTAATCGGCCCGTTCAGCCCTCTCACGTTCCACGTGATCAGCCGGGTTGGGGGGGCTCTTTACCACCCCCCCCCCCCCCCCCCCCTTGTCGACACAACCATCCCCTTTTTTAATCCAGCTCCTCACCCGGTTCCCACGTAGCCGTATCTCACCCCGACGGCGGCCTCCCGCCTCGACCACCCCACCCCGTACCAGCGCCCCCTTCTCCCCAGCAGCAGCAACCCAGTTAATCCCTCCCCCCCCCTCCCCCCGCCCGATCCTCTTCTAGCGTAATTGCACCCCCATGTTGCTCCCAGAAGTCAGCAAACTCTGGCTGACCTCGGCTTCCCCCCGTGACCTCGGCCCCCACTGTGCGAGGCCCCCTCCTTCCTGCTTCCCTGTTCCCGCCATGATTACCATAGCGCGGGAACAAAGCCCGCGTTTCCCACTTGGCCCCACCCCCAATGGCCGGCGCCCACAATTCCTCATCCCCCCCCCCCCTCCCCCACGACATGGGGAAGAGAGAAAAGTTACAGGGTCGCAAGATTAACAACTTGAGAAATCATCCCTTCCCCCTTTTTCCCGCCCCCTTCACCCCACGTAATCACACCACCACTTTGTCCCAAACGTTCTTTTTCTGGCCCGCCTATTCCAGCTGCTCCTCCACAATAAATGTCCACGCCTCTTCTGCCGTCTCAAAGTAGTGGTGCTTCCCTTGGTGTGTGACCCACAGTCTTGCCGGTTGCAGTATTCCAAATTTGACCTTCCTTTTGTGAAGCACCGCCTTGGCCCGATTGAAACTTGCCCTCCTTCTCGCCACCTCCGCACTCTAATCTTGATATACGCGGATCACCGCGTTCTCCCACCTACTGTTCCGAGTTCTCTTCGCCCATCTCTCTGTCATTATATCTGAGAAATCTCACCACTATGGCTCGAGGTATTTCTCCAGCTCTCGGTCTTCGCGTCATAACTCGATAAGCTCCCTCCACCTCCAATGGGCCCGTTGGGGCCTCCGATCCCATTAACGAGTGCAGCATCGTGCTCACATATGCCCCGACGTCCGTCCCCTCCGCACCTTCAGGAAGACCAAGAATCCTTAAATTCTTCCTCCTCGCATTATTCTCCAACATCTCCAGCCTTTCCACACACCTTTTGTGTTGTGCCTCGTGCATCTCTGTCTTCACCACCAGGCCCTGTATTTCGTCTTCATTATCCGCGGCCTTTGCCTTCACGACCTGAAGCTCCTGCCCCTGGGTCTTTTGTTCCTCCTTTAGCCCTTCAATCGCCTGTAATATTGGGGCCAGCAGCTCCTTCTTTATCTCCTTTTTAAGTTCTTCCACACAGCGCCGCAGGAACTCTTGTTGGTCAGGGCCCCATACTAGACGGCCACCTTCCGACGCCATCTTGCTTTGTGCTTGCTTTCCTTGCCGCTGCTCTAGCGGATCCTCCGCAATCCGGCCACCTTCCTCTCCTTTTTCCATCTGTGTCCAGGGGGAATTCCCTTCTGGTTTACCGCACAGTGTTTTTAGCCGTTAAAATTGCCGTTGGGGCTCCTATTAAGAGCCCAAAAGTCCGTTCCACCGGGAGCTGCCGAAACGTGTGACTTAGCTGGTCATCGCCGCACCCGGAAGTCTCAACTATTGCAATCTGTGTCGTGCAAGTACATCCACAGTACTATTTGGAAAGGAGTTCCTGATTTCTGACTCAGTGATCATAAAGGAATGGCAATATAACTCTGAGTCAGGATAGTGAATAACTTGGAAGGGAACTTGCCGGTGGTGGTGTTCCCATGCACCTTCTGCCCTTGAACTTCTAGATGGAAGAGGTCCCGGGTTAGGAATGTGCTGTTGAAGGAGCCTTGGAAAGTTCCTGCAGTGCATCTAGTGAAAGGTGTGCTGATGGTAGGGGGAGTGAACATTTACAATGGTTGATGGGGTGTCAATCAAGCAGGCTGATTTGTCCTGGATGGTGTTGAACTTAAGAGTGTTGTTAGAGCTTTACTCATCCAGGCAAGTGCAACATGTAGAATGATCTCCCAACATTACACCATCCACTTTCCCCAATTCATTTCCCAGATGCAGATCGAACAATGCCCCTTCTTTGTTGGACGAGACATACTGATCGAGAAAGATTTCCTGTACACGTATTAGGAATTCCTCATCTATGAGACCCTTAGTTCTATGCTTTTCCCAGTCTATATTAGGGTTATTAAAGCCTCCTAAAATTTCTATGCTATTTCTGTACATGTCTTTGAAATTCTTCAACACTATTTGAAGCCATATAAAAAACCCGGTGGGAAAGCAAGTTGGAATTTTCCTCTCACCACTTTCATGGTGGGATGATGGCGGATCAGGTTTCCTTCTGACCCATTTCGGGAATCCTGCATGCATATGCATGTCGATGAACACTCATTGAAAATGCAAGTTGCTGAATCGTGAAACCCTCCCAATTACACACCATGCCAGCAGGAAATTAAACCGGTCTGAAATACGATTGGATGTTAGAAGATTTCCTGATTATTCTCTTTTTGGTTTTGGTTGTGTTTAATGTGTATGTTTATATTATATATATAAATGCCTTAATAAAAATATTTTTGAAAAATTGATTTGGACGAGGGAACGAAATGAATCATCTTCATATTTGCAGATGATAAAAGGTTGGGTGGGCGGGTGAGTTGTGATGCGGACGCAGAGATGCTTCAGCGGGATTTGGACAGGCTGAGTGAGTGGGCACATGCATGGCAGATGCAGTATAATGGATAAACGCGAGGTTATCCGCTTTGGTAGCAAAAATAGGAAAGCAGATTAGTATTTGAATGAGTGTAAATTGAGTGAGGTGGATACTCAGCGAGACGTTGGTGTCCTTGTGCATTAGTCGCTGAAAGTAAGCGCATGGTACAGCAGGCAGTAAAGAAGGTCTTCATAGCGAGAGGATTTGAGTATAGGAAGAGAGATGTTTTACTGCAATTATATAGGGAATTGATGAGACCACACCTGGAGCATTGTGTGCAGTTTTGGTGTCCTTATCTGAGGAAGGATGTTCTTGTTATCGAGGGAGTGCAACGAAGATTTATCGGGCTGATTCCTGGGATGGCAGGACTGTCATATGAGGAGAGACTAAATCGGTTAGGATTATATTCATTTAGAAGAATGAGGGGGGGATCTCATAGAAACTTACAAAATTCTAACAGGATTAGACAGCATAGATTCAGAAAGAATGTTCCCGATGGTGGTGGAGTCCAGAACTAGGGGTCATAGTTTGAGGATGAGGGGTAAACCTTTTAGGATGGAAATTTCTCCACCCAGAGAGTGGCAAATCTGTGGAATTCGCTACCGCCGAAAGAAGTTCTGTAAACATTGTGTAATTTCAAGAAGGAATTAGATATATCCCTTGGAGCTAAAGGAATCAAGGGATATGGGAGGAAAGGCGGGATCAGGGTATAGAGCTTGATGATCAGCCACGATCATAATGAATGGCGGAGCAGGCTCAAAGGACAGAATGGCCTCCTCCCGTTTCTATTTTCTATGTTTCAATGGCCACTGAAATGAGATACCTCTTGCAGTGATATAGATGTCCACATTGTTGGATACAATACCATAGCTGCAGGTCCTGTGCTTCGGCGCAAACAATTATGACAGCTCATTGTCGATTAGGCACTATTACTGGTAGCCCTCCACTTTCAGGAAAGATACCTCCCTGACGTTACACAAGAGGTGAGTAACTAACATGAGTGCGCTCGACAACACATTCTTGCAAACAAAGGCAGCCATTTATGGAATGGGAGCTTGGGTCACCTTCACAATAAGAGGTATATGCATGACACATTCAAATGATGAGACCATCGTCATGAGCATTTACAAATGTGTATTATACTCCCATCAAGCCACTGTGGTGAGATCAACATAATGGCCATTAACATTACTTAATTTATCTCATGTTACCACAACATCTAGGTGCACCCCAACATCCGCAGTAGAGGTAGAGGCAGCCTGCTGAGTTGACGTCATCCCGTGAGGTGACGGCAGGGGGATGAATCAGTGCCCATACCGCCATGGGATGCAACGAGTCAATGCACAGTTAACTAAGTTTCAAGTGGAAGCTCAGGTGGGAGAACCAGACCCGCTGATCAGCAGGAAACCCGCCACTAATCCTGGCGCCACCCATGTAGGGTGGGATTCTTCCCCCCCCCCGCCCCCGCCCCCCCCCCCCCCGCAAAACGGCATGCTTTCTGTTTTCCCCCCCCCTCCCAAAATGGCATGCTTTCCGGCGACGGAGACAGTTCGCCATTGGCTGCTGGTGGGACTGGGACGTCCCACAAATGTCTGCAGTATTTTGCGTGGCTTGCCCATCCCGTTGCCATGGAACCAGCCGGACTGGAAAATCCCGCCGGTGGGAAGGGCTGAAAAATCCCGCCCTTCATCTCCGGAGCAGAAAATTCTGCTCTTAGTCTTTTCGAGGCTTAGGGGCCAGTGTCTCAGATGTCAGTGTCGCGTTTCATATGACAGAAATAGCACAGAAATATTAGGAGACTTTAACAACTCTAATATAGACTGCAGAAAGTTAAAACACAATGGGAACAGACCATCAAGTAAATTATGAACAGCAGTAAAAAGTGAATTTAATAAGATAAATGACATTTATTTGTCAGTGTTCCATGTTCAACTCAAGCCCTGACTCTGACTTACTGAGGACACTCAGAGCAACTGCCCCTACTTCTCTTATCGTTAGCTTTTGGCCTCTCGTGCTATTTCCCATCAGCTTGCTCTCACTGAGGCATCCCTGTTGAAATTGGACATGTATCCCAAGATCTTCGGCATTTCACACTTGTCATTTTCCAAAGCTCAGATATCACTTTTGATCTCCTTAATTTGCATTTTTGTCTTTTACTGAATTCCCAATTTTTCACTTTTTTCTTTGCGTGGACCTCTGCTGCTTTTTATCAATCGCCGTAGCTATTTGCACTTTCTTTTGCTCAGTCCTTTGGGACGTTGAGATGATGGGTCAATCCAGTGAGTTTTGGCTAGGCTGGGAGGTGAGGATGGTTGGTTGGAGAAGGAGCGAATACAAAATACATTAGTTGGCCCAGCTTTTAGGCCAGGATTTTAACTGAAACAGAAAGCTCAACATTAGAGTTCCTCGCTTGGGAACATACTCACACACTGAATGCCTGAAGAGTAGTTATTTTAGCTCTGATGAAATTTTAACCTGCTTGAGATATGTTTCAATTGGATTGCAGCCTTAAAAGTCACTTTCAGATCTTCATTGTTATTTACACAATTGACAGGTGCCACGTGAGAGAAAGGTATGGAACAAAGTTACGCATAGGAGTTTAAATGCCAGTCTTTTACAACATTTAAACTAATTTTAGAAAGAACTTTTAATTACAACCAAGGGTTATATTTTATACATAAACTAATAGAAGAATGTTCCAGAAGAAATATATCAAGAAACTGAGCATTGGAGGCCTAAGGTACTCTGTTAGACTGGTTCGATATTAGATCAGACCCATGACCTCCCACTTTAAATTTCTAATTTTATTATGGAATGCATTAGATGGAATCCATTGCTTTCCTACAAGAAGGCAGGGAGCGTCCAAATAGAGCTGTCATACGAGATGATCTTGCACGCCTTCCAGCATTTGGTTGTAGTACTGCATTGGGGGAGGCATAGGAACTTGTTGCTCATCATCATTCTTGACCAAGGATCACAATTGATAACGGTGAGGAAGTCCATTCAGTCCTCTTCGAACCATAGAATTCATACAGTGCAGAAGATGGTCATTCGGCCCATCGAGTCTGCATCAATAGGCATGGTAGTTAGCACTGCTGCCTCAGTGCTAGGGACCCAGATTGGGTGACTGTGTGGAGTTTGCAATTTCTTCCTGTATCTGTGTGGGTTTCCTCCTGGTGCTCCGGTTTCCTCCCACAGTCCAACAATGTGCAGTTTGGGTGGATTGGCCGTGCTAAATTGTTCCTTCCTATCCAGAAAGGACTTACAGAACACATGCGTTCAGCTTTTTGTTAAATTATACTAGTGTTTTTGACTCCACTGGAGGGTGTGGGTGAGGAGAAACAATTGAGCAAATTTTATAATAGGGAGCATTTCAGACAGTTTTCAGAGGAAATAGGCTGTTTAGGTTAAACAACTAATGAATATTTTATGTTCCTATACTCCATGCTGGGATTAAGCAAAAGGATTACCTGGTACAGCCAGCCTCCTTTTAACAATAAAGCTATCACAGCAGTCACAATGGCTTAGCCTTTGCAAACAAACCAGGCTTAAATGTTAAGTCCACAAGCAATTTAATCATTAACTCTTAACTGGCTTATCACCTGACCTCATGTAAACCTCCACATCAATTTCCTAACAATTTTGTTTTCAATAAATTAAGCTGTGCATCAGCCCTAATTGTTCCATGGTAAAGTGACAAGACACAGTATCATGGAATTAATCTGGGTTTAAATCCAGCAATTTCCTGCATAGCTTTCTGCTCTCAGCAAAGACTATCCAAGTTCTGAAGAGAGTACTGAAGAACTCTAAAATCAGAGGATGCAACCACATCCAAATGCAAAAATAAAACATTCATCTTTTAGTATTGTCATAATATCCACTCATGTATATAATGAGATGCAGACAAGCAGTGATTGACACATAGGATGACCAATAAGCATACAACACAGCACAGCCAATCACCAGACAGGACACGACCACTATAAAGCCAGAGGGCACTAGGTTTCCCGTTCTCTTGGGACCCAGCTACTGAGGCAGCCAGAGTCCACGAGCTAGCAAGCACACACACCATGCGGTAGCTAGTAAGTCTGGTCAGGCTACTACAAGGTCACTAGTCAGATCAGTATAGTGTCGACCCACAGCTGAATATGTACAGCAGTTCATCTAGTTGAATAAAACAGAGTTGGATCTTCTCCTGTGTTAGACGTCTTGTTTCTAACTTCCCTGCATCAAGTGGAGTCCCCATCGAACCAACCTGCCTAACACATCTATATAAACAGCTTGAGCTGAAATACTTGAAGTGAAGAAAGCATATTCCATTATTCTCGATGGAAGGGATGGACAGCACTGGAGACTTTATTTAAATTGAGGAGGAGGAAAATGTAATGTGCTGTGTATGTGGACTTAATTGGGCAGCCAACAGGTAGAGCACTTACTGGCTGTTCAATACTCACCACAAGGGGCAGAGTTAATTTTGAAGTGTGGCCTCCGTTAGCATTGAATGTTCGACTGGCTGGGGGTGGGGAAACGACAATGACCGAGGGCCGTCCGCTGATCCAGACAATAGCAATATCATGCAACTCAGCCAAGCTCCAGGTGTGACGGGAAGGGGGATGTGACTTGGATGGGAAGCATGCCTGACATGTTTTGGAGAGTCCATTCCACTAGCAATGGCCGCAGTGACAGCAGAAGCAAGACAATAAATTAATCCCTTCTAATTTGGGGGCACTACTGCCCCATTTACTCTTGGCAGGATGTCTCAAAACGTTCTCCAAAGTCAATAGATTATGGTACGGGGGTACCACCTAAACTTGGAAATTACCCCTCCAATCGGCCCCGACATCCTCCAGGTCCATTTCACAGACACTACACCCCAACCAACTGCCCGCCTTTAGAATCCTGCCAATCTTTCACCATTTCACATTGTCACTCCTTGACTTTAGCTTGAGAATTTTTCCCTTCCCAATCTTGTTAAGTTGGCGATCTCTGCCACTCCTATTTTATTCTGCATCGAAGGATATGGCTTTGGAAGAAGGTCGAGGCAGGGACACAGAGTGGGCAGAACTCCTACCCTGATGCACGCCCAGCACAAAACTTTACACTGGAGGAAATGCAAGCCTGGGTGTCAGGTCTGGAAAACAAGAGTTTAATTTCTGAGCCGTTATATAGACTTACTTAAACACAGAATCTTAGGGCATCCAAAATGTCCAACCCATTCCCACCAGACTGATGAAAGGGACAAATGGTAAATGAAAATATATTAGATTGTTTATTTTAGTGTCAGAATTTGCACCAAACTAATAAAACTGGTGAACAAAATAATCAACACTACATGCATGTAGTAAAACATATACATCACATTGTGGCAGCTTAGTGCAAAATGGAGAAGGATCAATTCAACCTTATTTGCTTTCGGTTCATGTTCTCCATAAAGCTCAATAAACTGACATATGTGCCAACTATTTCCAGTTCATTTAATGGGTTCCTGCAGGGGCTGTGTGGTAGTCTCCACTGTTGTATTAGATTGTATATACTGCACTGCATACGAGGGTATTACGGTAAGGCCCCTGTACTACAGGTACGGGGGTAGATCCCTGCCTGCTGGCTCCACCCAGTAGGCGGAGTATAAATGTGTGTGCTCTCCGAACGGCAGCCATTTCGGCAGCAGCTGTAGGAAGCCACACATCTCTGCGGAATAAAGCCTCAATTACTCTCTACTCTCGTCTCGTCGTAATTGATAGTGCATCAGGCTGTAAAATTCAATTTGGGATAGATAAATTCATGTCATGATCCACTGTACCTCATTTATTATCGGCATGCGGCAGAAGCAGGATTCTCAGTGGATTGTGAGGTAAAGTCAGCTTGCCCCATGCCAGCTATTTTCCCAATCTTGATGGTGGGAATTGCAAAGATTGTCTCTTCATGACCTGGATAGTTGCCAACTGCGTGATTGGCCTTCCAGACATCCCACAAGTAATCATAATTATCAGCCATTTTGCTCTCTATTGCTTCCAATAAAGAGTTTGAAAGAACGATCCAATTAGTTCCCCTCCCCTGTACTTTCCCCACAGCCCTGCAAATGTTTTCTCTTCAAGCATTCATACAAATTCTTCTTGAAAGTTCTTATTGAATCTATTTCTTCCACCCTTTCAGACCGCACATTCCAGACAACAATTTACTTTGTAAAATGATTCTCCTCCTATTGCCTCTGGTTCTTTTGTCAATTACCTTCAACTTGAGATTTTTGATTACCAGTTCTTTTGACACAGTTAATAGCTTCTCCTTTCTACTCTATCATAACTGTGTAGGATTTTGGCAACTTCCAATAAGTATCCCCTTAAATTTGTCTGCGAGTACTGTACCATCTCACCGCATAACCGAAATCCTGCATCGCTTTTTTTTTTTAAAAACAGCCTTCTCAACTTGTCCTGCCACCTTTGAAGATTGGTGTGCATATATCCCCAGGTCTCTGTTCGTAAATCCAAGTTAAAATTGTGTTATTTGGTTCACATTAGGTCTCCTCATTCTTTCTGCCTAAATGCATCACTTCACATTTTTGCCATGAAATTTCAACTGCCATGTATCTGTCCTTTTGTAAGGGCACCGTTTTATGACACAGAAAGTATTTGGAAAATCTTTTCTTTAGAGTCACATCATGTAAAGCATGACTTGCATCAACATGTCAATAAGTCAGCTCTTCTAATGCTGCTGCCTCAATAAAATGGCAAAACACATTTCAACAGCTTTCTGAAGTTTGCAACTACGTGGAAACATGGTTTAACACATTTCTGAGTATTGTGTCACCTTCAAACTTTGAAATTATTCTGATACCCATGTTCAGGTCTTTGGTATATCTCAAAAAGGCTGCATGGAATCTTATGCAGCAGTGTAAAAAATTGCAACTGAATAAGTAGCATTGTATTATGCCAGTGTATTTTGTGTTAAATATTTACATGTCAGAACTTACCCTCAGGTGCAGTCTGTTCTTTTAAAGTATTGCAGTACCTTTAAAACATAGTCTCTGTTAAATTTATTTTTAAAAGGGTTAATGGTGATGTTGCAATGTATTTGCAAACTATTACATTGAGGGAAAAGAATTCAAACCAATTGATTGGCACATTGATACAAGCCACTTTGCATCATGTGACTGTAAGAAAAGTTTTTACACTTTTTAAATCATAAAATGGTGCCTGATATACCGTCAATTACCACGAGACGAGAATGGTGGAACAATCGAGGCTTTATTAAACAAGATGTTGTGCCTCCTGTAGCTGGAACCAGAATGGCTACAACGCAGGAGAGCAGACACTTTTATACGCCACCTGCTGGGCAGAGTCAGCAGGCAGGGATTTACCATTGTGCCTCTAATATACGGGCAGTGCCGTAATACATATAACATATCACTAGTGGTGTTCAACACATTCGCCCCCTGTTAAAAAAGAGTCCGGCGGGGGTGGTGGAAACATTACAAATTAAGACTGTCGGGGGCCTTGACCCTCCTCCGCGATCGACTCAGTCCTGGTGGTGATGTCCGCGCTGACTTGGTCACCTGCGACTCCGGGAGCGCGCTGTACTCGTCTTCATCACCCTGAGTGAATCCAGTTGGAGGACGGTGATACACAATCAATACGCTCGAGTCCACGTGGAGTCATATCGATTCAGCTTTAATCAGATAGAACTGTACCCAGCAGCGATGTTACAGAAGTGGAGGCTGCTGGGATGGCATCGGTTCTTATAGCTCGCCCCTCAGGGCGGGGCTATGTACATTGCCCAATGGTAGACCCCGCGGTCTCGCCAATGGTTATTCCTCCCTCTGGTACCGCAATACCTGGTTTTACCACATTCACCCCCTGTTAAAAAAAAGTCAGCGGAGTGATGGCCAGTATTACGGTCGCCTTTTCATGGTAGGACCAGGTATTGCAGGTACCATGCTATCGAGGGTCGCGGAGAAAGTTCTTGCGTTGTTAATTTTCCTCATGGTGCTGCAATCAGACGATCGGGCGGCCTGGTCGACCTACTGGAGCGTCTAAGTTTCGGCGGCGATCCTGGTGAGGGCCCCGGCAGTAGTGACTCCGGGAACGTGCTGTCTTCCTCCCAGGCAGCTTCGTCACCCCTAGGCGGTGCTGTAAGGTCGAAAGATGGGCAGAAGGAAGGGGTGCCTGTAGGGGGCGTCGGTGCCTGCTCGACTCTGGGTCGGGGTTCTGACGGCAGTATTGACCCTCCGGTCAGGTACGGAGGGGGGGGTGTGGCAGTGGCTCGGGCGCGCGTGGTGCTCCGGCAGGCGGCAGGTCCCGGAGGGAGACCGTATCTTGGCGTCCGTCGGGGAACGCTACGTAGGCGTACTGGGGGTTGGCATGCAGCAGGTGGACCCTTTCGACCAGCGGGTCCGACTTGTGCGCCCTCGCATGTTTCCGCAGCAGAACAGTTCCAGGTGTTGCTAGCCAGGTTGGGAGCGAGGTGCCCGAGGAGGACTTCCGTGTCGGGGTGGACGAAGCTCTCCGTGCTCCCGGAGTCGATGAGGCATGACGTCACGTGGCCGTTGATGCCGATCGTCGTGGTGGCCTTTGCTAGCGTTCGTGGCCGACTCTGGTCCAGGGTGACGGAGGTCAGCTGCAGCAAGGAGTGAAGATCGGGCAGCGCATCATCAGCCGTGTTGGGGGCCTGAGGCGCCATCCAAGATGGCGCTGTCCCTGGATCGCACATGGATTCCGGGGACTCCGAGGATGGCAGCGGGGAGAAACAAAATGGTGGTGGGGAGGGACAAAATGGCGGCGCACTCTGCTCCCACGAGGCGGAGGCCAGCTGCAACAAAGGGTTTTGGTCGGGCAGCACATACCCAGCCGCGCTGGGGGCTTGAGGCCCCATCCAAGATGGCGCCATGGAGCCATGGATCGCACGTGGAGTCCGGGGACTCGAAAGATGGCAGCAGGGAGGAGTAAACTGGCGGCGCATGCTGCACCAGTGTGACGGAGGCCAGCTGCAGCATGGGGTTTTGGTCCGGCAGCACGTAGCCAGCCGCGCTGGGGGCTTGAGGCCACATCCAAGATGGCGCCGGCCAGGGATCTCGCATGGAGTTCGGGGACGGAGATCCCGACGAATGGACCGGCGAGGGACAAAATGGCTGCGCGTACTCCTCCAGCATGGTTGCCAGGGGGAAAATGGCTGCGGCCGCGACGCTGACTGGCGGGGCAAAGGCTGCGGTGCACGTTGGGCCGGCGGGGCTGGGAAAAGGGAGTGCGGCGGTGGGCCTGGGACGGTCGGGACGTGGAAGAACGGCTGTGGTTGCGCAGCGGGCGGCTGGAGGAATGGCTGAGGGTAGTCATTGGACACCGCGTTCACCGCGCGGGCGAGGCAGACTGCGGCATAGTGGCCTTTCTTGCCGCACCCTTTGCTGGTGACGGTGCGGGCAGGGCAGCGCGTGCGCGGGTGATTCGCCTGGCCGCAGAAGCAGCAGCGTTGGCCGACGACGGTAGCGGGGCGTCTTGCCGCGCAGGCCTGCGGAGTTAGCGGGCAAGTCTGGGGGTTAAGCGGGTAAGTCTGGGGGGCTGCCGCGGCGGGGTGCCATGCAGCCCAGGGGGGCGCGGTGCGCGTGGGGGCGTACGCAAGGGCGTTTTTGTACGCCACGTCCATGGACCCTGCCAGGGCCCGGGCCTCGGTGAGGCCCAGCGTCTCCATTTCGAGCAGCCTTCGGCGAATGTCGGGGGAGATCATACCTGCCACAAAAGCGTCTCGAATTAAAAGTTCGGAGTGCTCGTTCGCCGTCACCGTTGGGCAGCCGCAGTTTTGGCCCAGCACGATCAGTGACATGTAGAAATCTTCTAGCGTCTCATCTGGGCTCTGCCGTCTCGTTGCCAGCAGGTGACGGGCGTAGAACTGATTAAGTGGACGAATGTAGTGTCCTTCCAGCAGTTCCATGGCTTTATCATAGTTCGCTGCCCCTTCGATCAGGGGGTAGATCGCCGGGCTGACCCGCGAGCGTAGGAGGTGCATTTTCAGCCTTTCCGTGGGGGTGTCGGCACAATCAATACGCTTGAGTCCACGTGGAGTCATATCGATTCAGCTTTAATCAGATAGAACTGTACCCAGCAGCGATATTACAGAAGTGGAGGCTGCTGGGACGGCATTGGTTCTTATACCCCACCTCTCAGGGCGGGGATATGTGCATTGCCCAATGGTAGACACCGCCGTCTAGCCAATGGTTATTCCTCTCTCTGGTACCGCAAAACCTGGTATTACCACAGACGGATCCTGCTGGGGTGATGTTCGCTGGAGGGAGGGTGAGTGGCGCAGGGGTGAATGAGGCAAACGTGGGGAGGGGGGGGCGGTGTCAGGTCGGGGGTCATGGGTGGGGACCCAGTGGGTGCCAGGTCCTGAAGGGAGACTGTCTTGGCGTCCGTCGAGGTGTGCCACGTAGGCGTACTGCGGGTTTGCATGGAGGAGATGGGCTTTTTCGACCAAAGGGTTCAATTTATGGCTCCGCACATGCTTCCGGAGGAGGATGGATCCAGGAACTGTCAGTCATGTTGGGAGCGAGACCCCGGAGGTGGACTTCCTGGGGAAGGCAAAGAGACGTTCATGAGGGGTCTCTTTAGTCGCGGTGCAGAAGAGCGATTGGATGGAGTGGAGCACGTCGGGGAGGACCTCCTGCCAGCGGGAGACCGGGAGATTTTTAGACCGAAGGGCCAGCAGGACGGCCTTCCAGACCGTCCCGTTCTTCCTCTCCACCTGCCCATTTCCCCGGGGGTTGTAGCTGGTCGAGGCGATGCCCTTGCTGAGCAGGAACTGACGCAGCTCATCGCTCATGAAAGAGGATCCTCGATCGCTGTGGATATAGGTGGGGAAACCGATCAGAGTGAAGATGCTGTGCAGGGCTTTGATTACCGTGGCAGAAGTCACATTGGGGCATAGGATGACGAAAGGGAACCGGGAGTACTCGTCAATCACGTTCAGGAAGTACGCGTTGCGGTCGGTGGACGGGAGGGGCCCTTTGAAGTCCACGCTGAGGCATTGAAAGGGGCAGGAGGCCTTCACCAGATGCGCTCTATCTGGCCGATAGAAGTGTGGCTTGCACTCTGCGCAGACGTGGCAGTCTCTGGTGACGGCCCTGACCTCAATGGAGTAGGGCAGGTTGCGGGCCTTGACAAAATGGAAGAACCGGGTGACCCCCGGGTGGCAGAGGTCATAGTGGAGAGCCCGGAGTCGTTCCACTTGTGCGCTGGCACATGTACCGCAGGATAGGGCATTAGGAGGCTCGTTGAGCTTCCTCGGGCGATACAAGATCTCATAATTATAGGTGGAGAGCTCGATCCTCGACCACAAGATCTTGTCATTTTTGATCTTTCCCCGCTGTGTATTATTAAACATAACGGCAACCGACCGTTGGTCAGTGAAGAGAGTGAATCTCCTGCTGGCCAGGTAATGCATCCAATGTCGCACAGCATCCACAATGTCTTGGGCCTCCTTTTCGGCAGAGGAGTGCAGAATTTCAGAGGCATGGAGGGTGCGGGAGAAGAAGGCCACGGGTCTGCCCGCTGGTTGAGGGTGGCTGCCATAACTACGTCCGATGCATCGCTCTCCACCTGAAAGGGGAGGGACTCGTCGACTGCGTGCTTCATGGCCTTGGCGATGTCTGCCTTGATGCGGTTGAAGGCCTGGCGGGCCTCAGCCGTCAGGGGAAAAACTGTGGACTGAATGAGTGGGCGGGCCTTGTCCGCATAATTAAGGACCCACTGGGCGTAATGAGAAAAACCCCAGGCACTGTTTCAGGGCCTTGGGGCAGTGGGGGAGAGGGAGTTCCAGGAGGGGGCGCATGATGTCGGGGTCGGGCCCTAGGACTCCATTTTCCACTACATAGCCAAGGATGGCTAAGCGGTTGGTGCAGAACACACATTTCTCCTTATTGTAGGTGAGGTTAAGGAGTTTGGCGGTATGGAGGAATTTTTGGAGGTTTGAGTCGTGGTCCTGCTGATCGTGGCCGCAGATGGTGACGTTATCAAGATACGGGAAGGTGGCCGCAGTCCATACTGGTCAACCATTCGGTCCATCTTTTGCTGGAAGACCGAGACCCCATTAGTGACGCCAAAGGAAACCCTAAGGAAGTGATAGAGACGGCCATCTGCTTCGAACGCAGTGTATTGGCGGTCCTCCGGGCGGATGGGGAGCTGGTGGTAGGCGGACCTCAAGTCTACTGTGGAAAAGACTTGATACTGCGCAATCTGATTGACCATGTCAGATATGCGTGGGAGGGGGTACGCGTTGAGATGCTTGTACCGATTGATGGTCTGACTGTAGTCCATGACCATCCTGTGTTTCTCCCCAGTCTTTACTACTACCACTGGGGCTGTGGTAAACCACTGTGTTCTGATATTAGGGGTTGTGCGGTAGAACCTGCACTACAGGTTCACCTGTGACCCCTGCATGCTTGCTCCGCCCAGGAGGCCGGTTATAAATATGCGTGGCATCCAGCTCGCAGACATTTCGCCAGCTGCTGTGGGAGGCCACACGTCTAATACTAATAAAGCCTCAGTTTGGATTCAACTTCGTCTCCAGTCAAATTGATCTTGCGCCCGGATCAGAGCTGATATTGCCAAAGCTGGAATGCACGCTGTAGACGAAACAATTCCTTTCCAAGTAGAAAGCGATGCATCGGACGTCACCCTTGCCGCCACCCTCAGCCAGGCAGGCAGGCCCGTGGTATTCTTTTCCCGCACCCTCCATGCCTCTGAAATTCGGCACTCATCCATCGAAAAGGAGGTCCAGGCTGTGGTGGTATGTATTAGGGGTCATGTGGGACTGTGAAGCCGTGATGCTATTGGCTGACAGATCCCGGGTCCTGGTTGGCTGCCGACTCCTGGCTCTGCCCTGAAGGCGGAGTATAAGAACCCGAGCATCTCCCCGCAGCTTCATTCTGTTGCTGAGCTGCTGGGGACAAGTCTCGCTTAATAAATTGTAGCGCACAATGACTTACGAGAGAGACGAGAAGTGATGAAGTCGATTCAGGCTTTATTAAGCGAGACTTGTCCCCAGCAGCTCAGCAACAGAATGAAGCTGCGGGGAGAAGCTCGGGTTCTTATACTCCGCCTTCAGGGCGGAGCCAGGAGTCGGCAGCCAACTAGGACCCGGGATCTGTCAGCGAATAGCATCACGGCTTCACAGTCCCACATGACCCCTAATACATACCACCACACAGGCTATCGTTTAGGCTGTGCGACATTGGAGGCATTACCTGGCCGGTAGCAGATTCACTCTTCTCACTGACCAACGGTCGGTAGCCTTCATGTTCAACACACAGCGGGGCAAGATCAAAAATGATAAAATCTTGCGGTGGAGAATCGAGCTCTCCCACCTATAATTACGAGATTCTGTATCACTCTGGCAAACTCAACGAGCCCCCAGACGCCCTATCCCGAGGTACAAGTGCCAACGCACAAGTAGACCGACTCCGGACCCTGCACGACAACCTTTGTCACCCAGGGGTCACACGGTTGTACCATTTCATTAAGGCACAAAATTTGCCCCACTCCATCGAGGAAGTACGGACAATCACCAGGGACTGCTAGGTCTGTGCGGATGCAAGCCGCACTTCTAACGGCCAGACCGCGCGTGCCTGGTGAAGGCCTCCCGCCCCTTTGAACGCCTCAGCGTGGATTTCAAAGGCCCCCTCCCCTCCTCCTATCGACACACATATTTCCTCAGTGTGATCGATGAACACTCCCGGTTTCCCTTTGCCATCCCATGCCACGTCATGATGTCTGCCATCGTCATTAAAGCCCTTAATTCTATCTTCACTCTGTTCGGCTTCCCCGCCTACATCCACAGTGACAGGGGATCCTCATTCAGGAGTGATGAGCTACGTCAGTTCCTGCTCAGCAGGGGTATAGCCTCCAGCAGAACGACGAGCTACAACCCCTGGGGAAATGGACAGGTAGAAAGGGAGAATGGGACGGTATGGAGGGCCGTCCAGCTGGACCTGTGGTCCAGAAACCTCCCGGCCTCCCACTGGCAAGAGGTCCTCCCTGATGCACTACATTCCATTCGCTCCTTACTCTGCACTGCTACTAACAGTACGCCGCATGAACGCCTTTTTGCCTTCCTCAGGAAGTCCACATCCGGGGTATCCCTCCCAACTTAGCTTACAGCTCTGGGAACCATGCTTCTCCGTAAACATGTGCGGCTCCACAAGGCGGATCCGTTGGTGGAAAGGGTGCACCTGCTCCACACAAACTCACAGTACGCCTACGTGGCGTTCCCCGACAGCCACCAGGATACTGTCTCCCTCAGGGACCTGGCACCAGCAGGTTCCACCCCCACACCACCCCCGTCGCCCCCGGCGCCACCCTCCCCTTCCCCGCCACCCCCATCACCCCCCCTAGGATCGTCCGTCCTCCCCCTGCCCACCCCTGTTGATGAAGAGGATTTCGGCACGCTCCCGGAGTCAACTTCGACCACGACAGCGCCAACATCGCCGTCACCATTTCGTCGATCTCAACGAACCATCAAGGCACCGGACCGGCTGAACCTCTGACCGGCCCGCCGGATGCCAAGAGACATTTTTTTTACTGCTCTGTAAATATTAAAAATTGCTACTTGTATATAGTTATCCACACACCCCCGCCGGACTCAATTTTAACAGGGGGTGAATGTGGTAAACCACTGTGTTCTGATATTAGGGGTTGTACGGTAGAACCTGCACTACAGGTTCACCTGTGGCCCCTGCATGCTAGCTCCGCCCAGGAGGCCGGTTATAAATATGCGTGGCCACCAGCTCACAGCCATTTCGCCAGCTGCTGTGGGAGGCCACACATCTGATACTAATAAAGCCTCAGTTTGGATTCAACTTAGTCTCCAATCAAATTGATCGTGCCTCAGGGACGTGGGACCGAACGTTACGGGAGGCCACTTCTAACGAATTAGCGAGCTGCCTAGTCCCGCAAGATCGAGTGTACCCCCTTCAAATAGTCGCTGGTGAACGTACCCAGACTTCCTGCCCGTGACATAAGCATCTCTAATTAAACGTTCAGTGTGCTGGACTGCCGAAACTGCCTAGCAGTCACAGTTTCTACCTAGGATCTGCAGGGCATGCAAGAAATCGTCCAGAGTCTCCCCTGTCTCCTGGCGAGGAGGTGCCTGGTGTACACTTGATTCACCGGTCGAATGTAATGCCCCTTCAGGAGCGTCATCGCTTCGGAGTAGGTTGGCGCATCCCGGATAAGCGGAAAAATGTCAGGGTTCACCCGTGAATAGAGGACTTGGAGCTTCTGCGAGCCCGAGGGTTCTTCAGCGGCTGCTCTGAGGTAGCGTTCGAAGCAGGCTAGCCAGTGGTCGAAGGTGGACGTGGCGTTGGCTGCTTGACGGCTCAGCTGCAGGCGATCATGCTTGATGAGGAAATCCATCGTTTAAAAATCTTGTTCAATAAATTGATGTACCGTCAATTACCACGAGACGAGAATAGTGGAACAATCGAGGCTTTATTTAGCAAGATGTGCCTCCTGTAGCTGGAACCAGAATGGCTGCAGCGCAGAAGAGCACACACATTTATACGCTGCCTACTGGGCGGAGCCAGCAGGCACGGATTTACCATTGTACCTCTAATATACGGGCAGTGTCGTAATACATATAATATACTACTAGTGGTGTTCAACACAGCGCCCTTTAAATTTTAAGCTCTGAAGGGTAACAGGGGGCGGAATTCTCACGTGCCGTGCCGTTTGGCAGAATCGCCGTTCACGAGGTGGGGAGGAGGAGGGGAGGGTATCAGGAGAGGGGGGGGGGGAGGTGGGCAAGGGGTGGGGAGGAGGAGGAGGAGGGGGGAGGAAGGGGCAAGGAGGAGAGGGGGGAAGAAGGAGGGGGGGTAAGGAGGAGGGGGGTAAGGGGGAGAGGGAGGGAGGGAAGAAGGAGGGGGTGGAGGAAGCAGGGGAAGGAGGGGGGAGGAGGAGGGGGGAAAAGGAGGATGGGGAGGTGGAGGGAAAGGAGGAGGGAGGGAAAGGAGGAGGGGGGAGGGTGCAGTCATATTCGGGGGGGGGGTCCAGGCAGGGGGCCTCCATGTTCCGGGGAGGGTGGTGGGGGGAAAAGAGGGTTTTCCGCGGAGGCGACATGCCAGCTGGCCTGCCATGGCAGGATGGTGGCAAAGCCACGCCTGCAAGTTGAGATCATGCTGATGGGCACAGGCCACTGGCGCTGCCATCCCACACGGCCACACGCTTTGACCTTGGGTGCGCCCAGCCCCCTCCCCACCCCCCACTCCCCCCCTCACACACACACAGGTGCCGCAACACCCAGCTGACGGAGACCATCTCTGGAAAGGGTCAAGGCGACACACATGCCAGCCCCCGTGAGGGCATGGCCAGCCCACGGTGACGCAATAAGGAGAGACGGGCAAAACTGGGCGGTGGACGGATACTGTGGGCAGGGGTCAGGGTGCCTGCGTGTCTGCAGCAACACCAGCCAACCGGGGCACACATGTATCCCATGGCAACAGGCTGTCGTGGTGTCAATGAGCCATCGTTAAACATGTTGTAACTCTCCCCCCACTCCTGCAGATCGTAATGTTTGGGCACCAGCCAGCGATGTTTGCCGCCGTGACGGGAGCTGCTGCCGTGCAGGTGACCCTTTGGCAGCGTCGACGCAGGCGGCTCAGAGCAGCAGCGGCAGCAGAGGGACTGGCTGCAGAGGGCCCCGTGCCACCCGCTCAGGCTGCAGGCCCGTCCGCCCGACAGGTGCAGGAGGAGGCGGAGGGGGACGATGACCACCACATCGTTGGGGATGCACAGGACGAGGATACCGATCTTGATGGGGTGCAGGGAGAGGAGGAGGAGCAGGTGGTGGTGTCAAGGTGCTGGAGGCGCCCCTTGAAGTCTCAAGTGTACCGTCACCGCATGTCCTTCGAGGACCTGCCGGACAGGGCATGCAGGAGGAGACTCCGGATGAGTAGGGAGACGCACATATATGACACACCTGGCACCACGTGGAATGGGGGGAGGACATGCTATCCCGGTGGCCGTCAAGGTGATGGTTGCCCTCAACGTCTATGCGCGGGGACGTTCCAGGCGCCGAGCGGGGATCTGTCCGCTATCTCCCAGGCATCGGTGCACCGGCACCCTGTATGCCATCGCCGACCTGTACATCCAGTTTCCAGAGGATCGCGTGCACCAGGATGCCCGGGCAGCGGGATTCGCCTCTGTGGCCAGGATACCAATGGTCCAGGGGGTGATTGATGGGGTGCACGTCGCCATGCGTCCACCTTCGGAGAACAGGGACGTGTTCATGAACAGAAAGGGGACCTACTCCATGAACATTCAGGTGGTCGCAAGATCATGCACGTGTGCGCCCAGTACCCCGGCAGTGTGCATGATGTCTTTATACTGCCGCAATCCTCCATCCCCGCCATGTTCGAGAGACAACCCCCCCCCCAGATGAGGGGCTGGTTGCTGGGCGACAGGGGTTACCTTTTGCGGTCGTGGCTGATGACGCCTATACGGAGGCCATAGACCAACGTGGAGACCCGCTACAATGAGGCCCATACAGCAACCAGGGGTGTTGTCGAGAGGTGCTTTGGCCTCTTGAAGATGTGCTTCAGGTGCCTGGACCGCTCTGGTGGGGCCCACCAGTACCATTCAGAGCGGGTCGGCCGCAATGTTGTTGTCTGCTGCGTCCTGCACAACATAGCCCAGCAGAGAGGCATTGTCCTGGAGGAGGAGGCACAGGGGGAGCCTGATGAGGGCGACGCATCTGTACATGAGGAGGATGATGGGGAGGGGGGTTGGGGGGCACAGACGCGGCATGGGGGCTGGATATGGCCGGGAGGCTGCACGACGCCACCGGCTTGGCTAGCGAGCACGCGAGGCATTGATCACCGCACGTTTCGCCAACCTGGGGGAGGGCATCGCTGAGCACGGCCACTTGCACCACCGTTCCGCCCAAACGCACCACCCAGCACCCCCCACCTCCCGCACCATCCGACAACCCTAGCTCCCACACTACCACTTTCACAGCACCTTACACCTGCGGCACAACGGGATGGTCTCACACAATTGCTTGTGTAAGAGGGGGTGGTCAGTGCCATGCTGAATGATGACAACCCCCTCCGCGATGAGCTCCGGATCATTAGACAATGTCTGACTCATGGACACAACTACACCCTCCACCTGGGTGGTCCCTGTATGTGTCAAGGACACACCATCACTGGCCATGTGGGGTAGCTGGCGTCGGTGTTCCGAGGATGATGGGGGGGGGGGGGGCGAACACCCGCATCGTTGTACCGAACTTCGACCCCAGCGCCACTCGGTCCCCTTCACGACTCCTCAGGCACCGGACATAGCACAGATGCATCTAGGTTTGGTGTAACTTTAATCGTGACATTCACATACAAGTGCCCTTGCCCCTAAAACTAAGCTGTGCCCTGCACCCATGCCAACTTACTACGTGTCGAACTTCTTTGCCTTACGGGCCCTACCACTACGCCTTGGTGTTTCCGCAGATGGTGCAGCAGGAGTGGAGGTGGACTGCTGAGATTCCTGTCCTGCGACTTGGCTCCCCGTCGGCGCGCGTTTCCTGGGGCGGCCCGGCTTGGATCGGCCAGGCTGCTCGGCGGGCGTGCTGGATGACATGGTGCCACCCTGTTCTGCCCGCTGCCCACCAGATGCACCAGGGACGGAACGGGGGGAGTCCGAATGTTCCGGGACCTCCCTTACAGGAGTCACCGGGACGGGCCCTAGAACCTCCTTCTCCCTCGGGGAGCCCGGTGGCCCTTAGCCTCACTATGGGATGGTGGTGCGAGCAGAGACAAGCGCCATGGCACCACCGACACCTGGCGCTGCCAGTCCTGGAGGTCCACTGTGGCATCGACCAGGGTCGGAACGTTCGCAGCGATGGAGCTCAGGGAGTGCGCCATCCCTGTCAGGAACTGTGCAACCTCCCTCTGGGCTTGGCGACGCCATCCAGCACATGGGCAAGGCCGTCGATGCTCTCAGCGATGGCCTGCTGAGACTGGGCCATGGCCTGCTGAGACTGGGCCATGGCCTGCTGAGACTGGGCCATGGCCTGCTGAGACTGGGCCATGGCCTGCTGAGACTCGGCCAGACTGGAGTGCAGCGGCAATGCCCAGCTGGCTCTGGGACATGGCTGCCTGTGATGACGCTTGCACATGAAACCCCACACATTCCAGAACCTGACCCATGGCCGAAACCGTTGCCCCCATTGCCACCACCACGGACTCCACCAGTGCAGTGTCGGCCTGGGTGGCAGCTATGACTGGCACCACTCCCTGCTCCTGGACGCGGATGAACTCCTCTAACTGCGTCTGCAGATGCTGGAAGGTTGCCGTCATCCCGTTCTCCACTCCCTGGGTTTCCAAACGCATCAGGTCTGTGGGTGGGTCTGGCAAGTCCAGGAACCCGGGAACCGTCTGGGCGGCAGCTGGGTGCTTGGGTTGGGCTGCCCTCCGACCGTCCAGCCCCTCGGCTGCTCATACCTCCACCTGCTGTACCGGTTCGGCTGATTGGTGCGCACCAGTTAGTGTCATCACTAATGTGCCCAACCGAGGTGTGGGCGGATGGACGTGGACCTGGACGGCTGTGGCTTGTCTGAGACTTTCCGGGACGATCCGCGGCTGGCCCTGGAACACACAATAAAGCATGTATCGTTAGACACGCGGAGTTGGCTGTGAGGGGTTGGAGGGGGCAGTGTGAGGGGGTGCTGTGTGAAGGGGGAAGGGAGGAGGTGAGGGGCTGAGGGAGTGTAGCCAGGCAGGCGAGTCTCACTTGGTACTGCGCTTCCGATCTGGCTACCTCCCGGGTGGTGGCTCCCCCAACGAGGTCGAGAGCCCTCTGCTCATGGACGGTGAGGGGGCGCAGCACAGGTGGTCCCCCTCCGGTTCTTGCACACTCAAGATGGTTGTGGGCTGTCTTATCCTGCGGGGTGGGGGGGGGGGGGGGAGCATCAGAGGTAGGCGGTCAGCAGCAAGATGCGCAGATGTTGGCAACATTATGGGGGGGGGTTGGGAGAACCACGTACCACACGACCCACATGGGCACCACGCCATGGCAGCTCAAGGGCGGTGTGGTGCCCATGTGGGTCGTGTGGTACGTGGTTCTCCCCCCCCCCCCCCCCCGGGCGTGGGCAGGGGGCGTCGACACGTTGGGGGGTGGGGGGGGGGGTGGCCCGGGGTACTTACCCTGTCTGCCCTCGTGGAGCTTCTTGCACTGCTCTCCCGAGCATGGGGTGTGCCCCAGAGCGCTAACGGCGACGCCCACATCACGCCAGCTGCGCCTGACTGTGCTGGTCGGGTGCCGATGGCCACGTCTTGGGCACAGGATCGCCCTCCGCTCTTCCACTGCGTCCAGCAGTGTCTCCAGGTCATTGTCCCGGAACCTGGGAGCGGCACGGCGGAACGCAGCCAGCTCTGTGTCGGGGCCTGTGCGCGGATCGTGCACATAAAATGATGCGGCACCGTTTCATCCGGACGTCGTGCGCTGATGGAGCCGCTCTGGCGCCACGCCCACCGCGTATCTCACTGCCCTGCTGCTGACTCCTTTTCGGGCCTGAATCGATGCTGCCGGCAGCCCGTTTGCCTTGACATCGGAGAATCCCGCCCTATATATGTCATAAACTAATTATGTGTTGTTTCAAAGTAGATTTTAGCAAGAACCGAAGACACATCAATCAGTGTAGGTAGGTTCATAAGTCTACTAAGCATCTTGTTGCTGAGACAACGAGTTAATTCTTTAATTGGGCAGTATTGTTTCGTTTGCACATATTTACAATATCTTAATTGTATCTGGCAACTAATGTATTTGCGAAGTGTCTGTGCTAACATTATTTGGTATTTGGTCAAGGGACTATAATTTGAAGTAAAAGGGGAAGTCAGGCCGAAACTTTTCATCAAAGGATAACTTTTAAAAAAAAATATTTTTTATTCTCCTCCTTTTTCACATTTTCTCCCAAATTTGCACACACCAACAATAAACAATAATCAATAACAAATATGTCAATCCCCATATCAATAACAACGATCCCATCCTCCCACCAAACCCCAGACATTAGCCCGCATGTTAACACAAACAAATGACAAAAAGGAATCAGGAAGCACCCATAGTCGCCATTAACACACACCGCCCCCCTCCCCCCAACCCTCCCACCCACACGCCCCAACTAATGTTCGATGTTATCCAGTTCTTGAAAGTACATAATGAATAATGCCCATGAATTGTAGAACCCCTCCATCCTTCCCCTCAGTTCAAACTTAACCTTCTCAAGAGTCAAGAATTCCAACAGGTCCCCCCGCAACGCCAGGGCACAGGGTGGAGTGGTTGCTCTCCAACCTATCAGTATCTGCCTTTGGGCGATCAACGAGGCGAAGCTACAACATCTGCCTCCGCATCAGTTTTCAACCCCGGCTGGTCCGACACCCCGAATATGGCCACCCGGGGGCCCGGGTCCAGTATCATGTGCACCACTTTAGAAATTACCCTAAAAACCTCCTTCCAGTACTCCTCTAGCTTTGGACAGGACCAAAACATATGAATGTGATTAGCGCCCCCACCCCCCGGCAACGTTCACACACATCTTCTGCTCTTTCAAACAATCGGCTCATCCTCGCCCTCATGAGGTGTGCTCTGTTTACCACCTTCAGCTGTATCAGCCCCAACCTCACGCACGAGGTGGAGGCATTCACTCTCCGGAGCACCTCACACCAGAACCCCTCCTCCATAACCTCTCCCAAATCTTCCTCCCACTTTGCTTTGATCCCTTCCAGTGGTGCCTTCTCCTCTTCCAAAATAGCTCTGTAAACCGCCGACACTATCCCCTTCTCCAGTCCCCCTGTCGTTAGCACCTCCTCCAGCAATGTGGAGGCCGGCTCCACCGGGAAGCTCTGTATCTCCTTTCTGGCAAAATCTCGAACCTGCATGTATCTAAACATTTCCCCCTGCTCCAGCCCATACTTCACTTCCTGCTCCTTCAATCCTGCAAACCAACCCCTAAGAAACAAATCTTTTAGTGTCTTAATCCCCTTCTCCTCAAATTTCCAAAAACCTCCCTGGCTCAAATCTGTGGTTCCCCCGAATCAGCATTTCCCTTGACCCTGCCCCCAACCAGAAGTGTTGGCGAAAGTGCCTCCAAATTCTCAATGAAGCTATTATTACCAGACTCCCTGAGTATTTCCCCAGTGCCATCGGGACTGGCGCTGTTGAAAATGAAATGAAATGAAAATCGCTTATTGTCACAAGTAGGCTTCAAATGAAGTTACTGTGAAAAGCCCCTAGTCGCCATATTCCAGCCCCTGTTCGGGGTGGCTGGTACAGGAATTGAACCGTCCTGCTGGCCTGCCTTGTTGCTAGTGTTTTCAATCCCGACCCCCTGCACAAACTCTCCCCCATTCTGACCCACTGGGAATCAACCTCTCTTTTTAAAAAAAAAAAAATTTTATTGAGGGTTTCAGAAAATATCAACAACAGAATGAAAAAGGAGCCCAATAGAACTAAATACAGAACAAAATAAAACAACCCCCGTGCCCCCCTCCCCCCTATACATAAACAATAAATTAACACCCCGAATTAACACAAAGCAAACATAGCAAATATATACACCCCCTCAGATCCCCCAGTATAGACAAACAAAAATAAAATAGAACCCCCCCCCCCGGTTGCTGCTGCTGCTGACCATTGTCTACCGCTCTGCCAGGAAGTCCAAGAACAGTTGCCAACGCCTGAAAAACCCTTGCACCGATCCCCTCAAGGCGAATTTCACCCTTTCCAATTTAATAAACCCCGCCATATCGTTGGTCCAGGATTCCACGCTTGGGGGCCTCGCATCCTTCCACTGAAGAAGAATCCTTCGCCGGGCTACCAGGGACGCAAAGGCCAAAACACCGGCCTCTTTCGCCTCCTGCACTCCTGACAATAAGCGATTTTCATTTCATTTCATTTCACTCCCGGCTCCACAGCAACCCCAAATATTGCGAGCCCCCAGCCCGGTTTGACCCTGGATCCTACACCGTCCTCGCTACGCCCTTCCAAAATTCCTCCAGCGCTGGGCATGCCCAGAACATATGGGTGTGGTTTGCTGGGCTCCCTGAGCACCTAACACACCAGTCCTCACCCCCCAAAAATCGGCTCATCCTTGTCCCGGTCATGTGTGCCCTGTGCAGCACCTTAAACTGTATGAGGCTGAGCCTCGCGCACGAAGAGTTCACCCTCCCAAGGGCATCTGCCCATGTCCCCTCCTCGATCTCCTCTCCCACCTCCTCCTCTCACTTACCTCTCAATCCCACCACCGAGGCCTCCTCCTCCTGCATCACCTGGTAAGTTTCCGAGATCTTCCCCTCTCCAAACCGCCCCCCCCCTCCCAAAAGCACCCTGTCCTGTACTGTGCGTGGCAGCAGCCGCGGGAATTCCACCATTTGCCGCCTGGCAAACGCCCTTACCTGTAAATACCTAAAGGTGTTCCCCGGGGGGAGCCCATACTTTTCCTCCAGCTCACCCAGGCTCGCGAACTTCCCATCCACAAACAGGTCCCCCCAACCTTCTTATCCCTGCCCTGTGCCACCCCAAAAACCCTCCATCTATTCTCCCTGGGACAAACCGGTGGTTCTCCCGTATTGGGATCCACACCGAGGCCCCAACTTCCCCCCTGTGCCGTCTCCACTGCCCCCAGATTTTGAGGGTAGCCGCCACTACCGGGCTCGTGGTATACCTCATTGGAGGGAGCGGCAGCGGCGCCGTTGCCAGTGCCTCCAGACTCGTACCCTCACAAGACTCCGTCTCCAGCCTCTTCCATGCAGCCCCCTCCCCCTCCATCGCCGCATTGGCGGCCCAGTAGTACCCACAGAGGTTGGGCAGTGCCAGCCCCCCCCATCCCTACTCCGCTCCAGGAACACCCTTCTCACCCTCGGAGTCCCTCGCACCCACACAAACCCCGTTATGCTCCTGTTGACCCGCCTAAAGAAGGCCTTCGGGATAAAAATGGGGAGGCACTGGAACAGGAACAAAATCCTTGGGAGCACCGTCATCTTAACTGACTGCACCCTACCCGCCAAGGACAGCAGCAACGCGTCCCATCTCTTGAACTCCTCCTCCATTTGCTCCACCAGACTCGTGAAATTAAGCCTATGCAGGGCCCCCAGCTCCTGGCCACCTGGACCCCCAAATACCTGAAGCTCCTCTTCGCCCTTTTTAGTGGGAGCTTGCCAATCCCCCTCTCCTGGTCCCCTGGGTGAACCACAAACAACTCGCTCTTCCCCATGTTGAGCTTGTACCCTGAGAAATCCCCGAACTCCCTGAGGATCCTCATTACCTCCGGCATTCCCCCCACCGGGTCTGCCACATACAGCAGCAAGCGACACCCTAAGCTCCTCCCCACCCCGCACCAACCCCCTCCAGTTCCTCGACTCCCTCAGTGCCATAGCCAGGGGTTCAATCGCCAGTGCGAAGTGCAGGGGGGGGACAGGGGACACCCCTGCCTCGTCCCTCGATGCAACCAAAAGTACTCAGACCTCCTCTTGTTCGTGGCCACACTCGCCATCGGGACCTCGTACAACAGCCTAACCCACCTGGCAAACCCCTCCACAAACCCGAACCTCTTCAGCACCTCCCACAAGTACCCCCACTCTACCCTATCGAAGGCCTTCTCAGCGTCCATCGCCACCACTATCTCCGCCTCCCCCTCCGGCATCATAATAACGTTCAGGAGCCTCCGCACATTCGCGTTAACTGCCTCCCCTTCACGAACCCCATCTGGTCTTCGTGGATCACCTGCGGCACCCAGTCCTCAATTCTCGTGGCTAAGACCTTCGCCAGCACCTTGGCATCTCCGTTTAACAACGAAATCGGCCTGTAAGACCCACACTGCAGGGGAACCTTGTCTCGCTTCAGGATCAAAGAGATCAGTGCCCGAAACATCGTAGGGGGCAAAGCCCCCCCCCCTTCCTTGCCTCATTGAAGGTCCTAACTAGCAACGTGCCCACCACGTCCGCATATTTCTTGTAGAATTCGGCCGGGAAACCGTCCGGCCCCGGTGCCTTCCCCGCCTGCATGCTCCCTATCCCTCTGGCCAGCTCCTCCAGCCCAATCGGGGCCCCCAATCCCACCACCAGTTCCTCCCCCACCTTCGGAAACCTCAATTGGTCCAGAAAGCGGCCCATCCCTCCCTCCTCCAGTGGGGGCTCGGACCGATACAATTCCTCATAAAAGTGCCTGAAGTCCCCATTGATGCCACCCCCACTCCGCACCACACTCCCTCCCCTATCCTTAACTCCCCCGATCTCCCTAGCTGCGTCCCGCTTCCGAAGCTGATGCGCCAGCATCCGACTTGCCTTTTCCCCATACTCATAAATCGCCCCCTGGGCCTTCTTCCACTGCATCTCCGCCTTCCTGGTGGTCAACAGGTCTAATTCGGCCTGGAGGCTACGCCTCTCCCTCAACAGTCCCTCCTCAGGCACCTCCGCATACGACCTATCTACCCTCACCATCTCCCCCACCAGCCTCTCCCTCTGCTCTCTCCTCTCCTTGTGGGCCCTAATGGAGATCATCTCTCCCCTAACCACCGCCTTCAGCGTCTCCCATACCATCCCCATTCGGACCTCCCCGTTATCGTTGGCCTCCAGGTATCTCTCTATGCTTCCTCGGACCCGCTCACTCACCTCCCCGTCTGCCAACAGCCCCATCTCCAAGCGCCAAAATGGCGCTGGTCTCTCTCCTCCCCAGCTCTAGGTCTACCCAATGCGGGGCGTGAACCGAAATGGCTATCGCCGAGTACTCGGTATCCTCTACTCTCGCTATCAGCGCCCTACTCATAATAAAAAAGTAGATCCGGGAATAAGCCTTATGAACATGCGAGAAGAATGAAAATTCCCTAGCCCTCGGCCTTGCAAATATCCAAGGGTCCACCCCACCCATCTGGTCCATAAACCCCCCTCAGCACTTTAGCCGCCGCCGGCTTCCTACCCGTCCTAGACCTGGAGCGATCCAGTGCGGATCCAACACCGTGTTAAAGTGTCCCCCCCCCATTATCCGGCCCCCCACTTCCAAGTCCGGGATCCGACCCAACATGCGCCGCATAAAACCCGTATCGTCCCAGTTCGGGGCATACACGTTGACCAGCACCACCCTCTCCCCTTGCAGCTTACCACTTACCATTACGTACCTGCCGCCATTGTCTGTCACAATGCTCGACGCCTCGAACGACACCCTCTTTCCTACCAAGATCGCCACCCCCTGATTTTTGGCATCCAGCCCCGAATGAAACACCTGACCGACCCATCCCTTCCTCAATCTTACCTGGTCTGCCACCTTCAGGTGTGTCTCCTGGAGCATGACCACATCCACCTTCTGCCCCTTCAGGTGCGCGAACACCCGGGCCCGCTTGACCGGCCCGTTCAGTCCCCTTACATTCCAGGTTATCAGCAACCCGGTTCCATCCCAAGTGCGAGAAACAACCCTCGCTTCCCCGCCCCGGCCCCGCCCTCTCCAGGCTTCAGCGCGGGAAAAAGCCCGCGCTTTCTACCTGCCCAGCCCCTCCACCTCTGTCGCAGCTCCTTTTACAGGCCCAGTCCCCTCACCCCCGACTCGGGCCTCACCCTCCCCCGCGGGCCCCATCCCCTCTCCCGGCCATCCACCCCTACTCCATTTACTTACCCCCCTCCAAGAGCCCACCCGACAGACCCAACCAAAACAATGCCCAACCCACCCTAACCACCCACACCGAACCAAAAAGAAACAAGAGCAAAGAACCCCCCCCTCAAAATGTAACACACCAACAGCAATCCCTGACCACCCATCCCGACCCTCAGTTTGTGTCCAGTTTCTCGGCCTGAACAAAGGCCCACGCCTCCTCCGGAGACTCAAAATAATGGTGCCGGTCCTTGTAGGTGACCCACAGTTGCGCCAGCTGCAGCATGCCAAACTTCTCCCCCTTCCTGTGCAGCACTGCCTTCGCCCGGTTGTACCCGGCCCTCCTCTTCGCCACCTCCGCACTCCAGTCCTGGTATATTCGAATCTCCGCATTCTCCCATCTGCTGCTCCTCTCTTTCTTGGCCCACCTGAGCACGCACACCCGATCAGCGAACCGATGAAACCGCACCAGCACCGCCCGCGGTGGCTCATTAGCCTTGGGCCTCCTCGCCAGCACTTCCAGCTCCAGGGGCCCCTGGAAGGACCCCGCTCCCATCAGCGAGTTTAACATGGTGACCACATAGGCCCCCACGTCCGGCCCCTCCAGCCCCTCCGGGAGGCCCAGAATCCGCAAATTCTTCCGCCTCGACCGATTCTCCATCTCCTCGAACCGTTCCTGCCATTTCTTGTGGAGCGCCTCGTGCGCCTCCACCTTTACCGCAAGGCCTAACATCTCGTCCTCGGAGATCTTTTGTCGGACCTCGCGGATCACCACCCCCTAGGCTGTCTGGGTCTCCAGCAGCTTGTCGATAGAAGCCTTCATCGGCTCCAGCCCCCCCACTCCTGGGCAACCTGCACCCCCAGGTACCTAAAGTGAGTCCCTGCCCTACGGAATGGCAGCCCCCCCACCCCTGCCCCCACCCTCGGCCGAGACACCACAAAATACTCACTCTTGTCTAGATTTAGTTTGTACCCCGAGAAAGACCCAAACACTCGAAGCAGCTCCAGTATTCCCCCTATCGACACACACGGTTCAGACACGTATAACAGCAAGTCATCGGCATATAGGGACACCCTATCCCCCCCCCCGCACTATTCCTTTCCATACCCCCAAACTTCTTAATGCGATGGCCAACGGCTCAATCGCGAGTGCAAATAGCAGGGGGGACAAAGGCTATCCCTGCCTATTCCCACGGTGGAGAGGAAAGTATGCGGACACTCGCCCTCGGCTCTTTATATAGTAGCTTTACCCAGTTCACAAATCTTGGTCCAATCGCAAACCGCTCCAGAACTGCCATCAAGTACCCCCATTCTACCCGGTCGAACGCCTTCTCAGCATCCAGTGCCACAACCACCTCTGTTTCCTTCCCTTCTGCCGGTGCCATAACGCCGTTCAACACCCTTCTAACATTTGAAAAGAGCTGCCTCCCTTTCACGAACCCCATCTGATCTTCACCTATCACCTTCGGGAGGCACCCCTCCAGCCCACCCGCCAGTACCTTCGCCAATACTTTTGCGTCCACATTCAGAAGTGATATGGGCCTATACTACCCACACTCCGTCAGATCATTATCTTTTGTTAGCAACAGGGAAATCGATGCCTGCCCCAATGTTTGTGGCAAAACCCCCTTCTCTATTGCCTCTTCAAACATCCCCACCATCAGGGGTGCCAGTTTATACTTGAATTTTTTATAATATTCCCATCCGGCCCTGCCACCTTCCCCGTCTGCATCCTCCCAATCGCAACCTTTATCTCCTGCTCCACTATCGCTCCTTCTAATGTAGCCCTGTCCCCCTCCCCTAACCTCGGGTACTCCAACCCATCTAGAAATTCCTGCATCTCACGGTCTCCCCCAGGTGGTTCTGACCTGTACAACCTCTCATAAAATTCCTCAAAAACCTTGATGATCAGATCCGGAGCCATCACCAACTTCCCTGCCTATCCCTCACCTGAACAATTTCCCTTACCGCTGCCTCCCTCTGGAGCTAACCTGCTAACATACTTATCTCCATGTTCGTAAACTGCATCCCTTGCTTGTCTCAGTTGCCGCACCGCCTTCCTGGTAGGTAGTCGGTCAAAGCTCGCCTGTAGTTCCTTCCTCTTTTCCAACTTCACTGGGTCCCCAACTTCTGCATAACTCCCATCTACCTCCAACATCTCATCTATTACCCTCTGCCGCTCCAACCTCTCCTCTTTGTCCACCCTGGCCTTAAACAAATTCACCTCACCCCTCACCACCTCCCAGACAACTGCCTTCGACACCTCACCCATACAGTTGAAACCTACATATTCCTCAATCACCTTTTCAATTTTGTCACAAACCCTTAGTCCCCCAAAAGTCCCACATCTAATTTCCACCCCGGCCTCTGCGCTACCCCCTTTTCCAGTACCATATCCCCCCAATGCGGAGCATGACCGGACACTGCAATTGCCGAGTATTCCGACCCCTTAACGCCAGCCAGCAAAGCCTTCCCCACCACAAAAACGCCGATCCACGAGTATACCTTATGGACTGCTGAGAAAAGCGAGGCGTCCCGTTCCTTTGGGTGTAGAAACCTCCAAGGGTCCACCCCTCCCATTTCCACCATTAGCCCAGCCAACGCCTTCGCGCCCCCCCCTGATGGGACCAGCGAGCGCGGCCGTGACCTGTCCAACCTTGACTCCTGCACCAAATTCCAGTCCCCCCCCCCCCCCCCCAAACTATCAGTTTGTGTGTGTCCAAGTTGGGGATGGCCCCAAACATCTTCTTTGCAAATCCCACATCGTCCCAATTGGGACCGTATACACTTAACAGTGCCACTAACCTCCCCTCCAGAGCCCCTGTCACAATCACATATCTACCCCCCTGATCTACAAAGAACAAAGAAAAGTACAGCACAGGAACAGGCCCTTCGGCCCTCCAAGCCTGTGCCGACCATGCTGCCAGTCTAAACTAAAATCTTCTACGCTTCCTGGGTCCGTATATCTCTATTCCCATCCTATTCATGTATTTGTCAAGATGCCCCTTAAATGTCACTATCGTCCCTGCTTCCACCACCTCCTCCGGTAGCGAGTTCCAGGCACCCACTACCTTCTGTGTAAAAAAACTTGCCTCGCACATCTCCTCTAAACCTTGCCCCTCGCACCTTAAACCTATGCCCCCTTGTAATTGACCCCTCTACCCTTGGAAAAAGCCTCTGACTAATCACTCTGTCCATACCCCTTATAATTTTGTAGACCTCTATCAGGTCGCCCCTCAACCTCCATCGTTCCAGTGAGAACAAACCGAGTTTGTTCAACGGCTCCTCATAGCTAATGTCCTCCATACCAGGCAACATCCTGGTAAATCTCTTCTGCACCCTCTCTAAAGCCTCCACATCCTTCTGGTAGTGTGGCGACCAGAATTGAACATTATACTCCAAGTGTGGCCTAACTAAGGTTCTATACAGCTGCAACATGACTTACCAATTCTTATACTCAATGCCCCGGCCAATGAAGGCAAGCATGATGTATGCCTTCTTGACTACCTTCTCCACCTGTGTTGCCCCTTTCAGTGAACTGCGGACCTGTACACCTAGATCTCTCTGACTGTCAATATTCTTGAGGGTTCTACCATTCACTGTATATTCCCTACCTGCATTAGACCTTCCAAAATGCATTATCTCACACTTGTCCGGATTAAACTCCATCTGCCATCTCTCCGCCCAAGTCTCCAAACGATCTAAATCCTGCTGTATCCTCTGACAGTCCTCATCGCTATCCGCAATTCCACCAACCTTTGCGTCGTCTGCAAACTTACTAATCAGACCAGTTACATTTTCCTCCAACTCATTTATATATACTATAAACAGCAATGGTCCCAGCACTGATCCCGGCGGAACACCACTAGTCACAACCCTCCAATCAGAAAAGCACCCTTCTATTGCTACTCTCTGCCTTCTATGACCTAGCCAGTTCTGTATCCATCTTGCCAGCTCACCCCTGATCCAGTGTGACTTCGCCTTTTGTACCAGTCTGCCATGAGGGACCTTGTCAAAGGCCTTACTTAAGTCCATATAGACAACATCCACTGCCCTACCTGCATCAATAATCTTTGTGACCTCTTCGAAAAACTCTATCAAGTTAGTGAGACACGATCTCCCCTTCACAAAACCATGCTGCCTCTCGCTAATACAACTGCTATCACCTTTTCCATCTGGAAGCGTACTCTTTTGCTGACCATTACCGCTATCCCTCGAGCCCTTCCGTCAAACCCAGAGTGAAACACCTGATTAACCCAGCCCTTTTTAAGTCTCACCTGCTCCTTCACCCTCAAGTGAGTCTCCTGCAGCATTGCCACATCGGCTTTCAAACTTTTAAGATGTGCAAGCACCCTTGACCGGACCTCCTAACCCCCTCACATTCCACGTGACTGTCCTAACTGTGGGTCTCTCACCCCACTCACGCTTCTTAACCACCATCATCATACCACCGTGCCCTGCCCCATGAGCCTGACCCGCCCCTATCCATTATCAACATCGAACCCCTCTCCCCCCACCCTCCCAAAAACATTTCCTCTCGAAAAAACATCTCCCAGCATCAATCCGTTCCCCCCCCCCCCCCCCCCACCCCCCCCTCGCTCGCCTCGTAGGCCCATCGAAACCTGATAACCAAGCTCCAATGTCCGCAGCCCTCCTCTCACCTCACCTCCGTTCACTAGCCGTCTTCAGTTAGCTAGCACGGGTGGCTCCCCCCGCCAAGGCATACTGCCCCCTCCCACCCAGTCCCAGAGAAAGAAAAAACAAAAACAACAATCCAACCCATACCATTCACTAAAATAAGATATAACCGTCGCAACACAGAATGCCAATCAACCCAACCAATAACTTGAACTCTGTAACAATGTAAAGTGAAGTAAATTACAATACACGTCAGTAAAAAGAATTTATATATTTTCCAGCTCCCCAATGATCAAAGGATGACTTAAGTATAGATTATATTAATGGAAAATGTCACTGAACTAGACTGTTTACAAATGAACAAGAGATAAATTACATGTGCTTCTGTAAAGATGGCGAGTAGCGGAGTGGTTGAACCTGATGTATTATAAAGAAATTAGCTTGTTCTGACCTAATGACATTTTCCTGTTTTTGAAATATTTAATGTCCTTATACTATTTTTGTCCAGCACCAGGAATGATATTGTTTGAAAACAAAGCAGCAGGAAATACTGACCTGTGTACAGGGACTGTATTTACTGAGTAATATTTTGCTTCATTCACTGCTAGTGGTCCAGGATTATATATTTCAAAACTTAAACTCTCCTCTTACCACCAGCATGCAACCACGTTAGATAAAATAATATTTGTCAAATTCACTTCATAGCATTACAATTTTAAGAATTCTGAAAAATCTGAAGTAATTAAATGAGTTAAAAGTTGCACAGTAATAGTGATTTTTCAATCTGGTTTGTTCCATACCTGTTTTCTTTGGTTGAAAAGCAAATGTTGTTTCTCCAACTAGAATGAACAAAAACAAAATTAAAACCAATTAAGCAGAACATTTAAAAAAAGAAAGACTTGCATTTATGTTATATTATTTGAAAACAGTGAGGAACATAAGAACATAAGAACTAGGAACAGGAGTAGGCCATCTGGCCCCTCGAGCCTGCTCTGCCATTTAATGAGATCATGGCTGATCTTTGTGGACTCAGCTCCACTCTCCGGCCCGTACACCATATCCCCGAATCCCTTTATTCTTTAGAAAGGCATCTATCTTTTTCTTAAAAACGTTTAAAGAAGGAGACTCAACTGCTTCACTGTGCAATGAATTCCAGAGATTCACAACCCTTTGGGTGAATAAGTTCCTTCCACACTCCGTCCTAAATCTACCTCCCCTTATTTTGAGGCTATGCCCCCTAGTTCTGCTTTCCCCGACCAGTGGAAACAACCTGCCCGCATCTATCCTATCTATTCCCTTCATAATTTTATATGTCTCAATAAGTTCCCCCCGCATCCTTCTAAACTCCAATGAGTACAGTCCCAGTCTACTCAACCTCTCGTCATAATCTAATCCCCTCAACTCTGGGATCAACCTAGTGAATCTCCTCTGCACTCCCTCCAGTGCCAATATGTCCTTTCTCAGGTAAGGAGACCAAAACTGAACACAATACTCCAGATGCGGCCTCACCAACACCCTATACAATTGGAGCATAACCTCACTATCCCTCTTGCAATGAAAGACAAAACTCGATTAGCCTTCTTAATCACCTGTTGCACCTGCACACCAACTTTTTGCGACTCGTGCACCAGCACACCCAGGTCCCTCTGCACAGCAGCATGTTTTAACATCTTGCCATTTAAATAATAATCCATTCTGCTGTTATTCCTCCCAAAATGGATAGCCTCACACTTGGCAACATTGAATTCCATCTGCCAGACCCTAGCCCATTCACCTAACCTATCCAAATCCTTCTGCAGACTTCCGGTATCCTCTGCACTTTTTGCTTTACCACTCATCTTAGTGTCGTCTGCAAACTTTGACACATTGCACTTGGTCCCCAACTCCAAATCGTCTATGTAAATTGTGAACAACTGCGGGCCCAACACTGATCCTTGGGGGACCCCACTAGTTATAGGTTGCCAACCAGAGAAACACCCATTTATCCCCACTCTCTACTTTCTGTTAGTTAACCAATCCTCTATCCATGCTACCACTTTACACTCAATGCCATGCATCTTTAATTTATGCAGCAACCTTTTGTGTGGCACCTTGTCAAAAGCTTTCTGGAAATCCAGATATACCACATCCATTGGCTCCCCGTTATCTACTGCACTGGTAACGTCTTCAAAAAATTCTACCAAATTAGTCAGACACGACCTACCCTTTGTGAACCCATGCTGCGTCTGCCCAATGGGACAATTTCCCTCCAGGTGCCCCGCTATTTCCTCCTTAATGATAGATTCCAGCATTTTCCCTACAACCGAAGTTAAACTTACTGGCCTATAATTACCCGCTTTCTGCCGACCTCCTTTTTTAAACAGTGGTGTCACGTTTGCTACTTTCCAATCCTCTGGGACCACCCCAGAGTCTAGTGAATTTTGATAAATTATCACTAGTGCGTTTACAATTTCCCTAGCCATCTCTTTTAACACTCTGGGATGCATCCCATCAGGGCCAGGAGACTTGTCTACCTTTAGCCCCATTAGCTTGCCCAATACTGCCTCCTTAGTGATTACAATCATCTCAAGGTCCTCACCTATCATATCCTTATTTCCATCAGTCACTGGCATGTTATTTGTGTCCTCCACTGTGAAGACTGACCCAAAAAACCTGTTCAGCTCCTCAGCCATTTCCCCGTCTCCTATTATTAAATCTCCCTTCTCATCTTCCAAAGGACCAATATTTACCTTAGCCACTCTTTTTTGTCTTATATATTTGTAGAAGCTTTTACTATCTGCTTTTATGTTCTGAGCCAGTTTACTTTCATAGTCTACCTTACTCTTCTTTATGGCTTTTTTAGTAGCTTTCTGTTGTCCCCTAAAGACTTCCCAGTCCTCTAGTCTCCCACTAATTTTTGCCACTTTGTATGTTTTTTCCTTCAATTTGATACTCTCCCTCACCTCCTTAGATATCCACGGTCGATTTTTCCCCTTTCTACCGTCTTTCTTTTTTGTCGGTATGAACCTTTTCTGAACACTGTGAAAGATCGCTCGGAAGGTTCTCCACTGTTCCTCAACTGCTTCACCATGAAGTCTTTGCTCCCAGTCTACCTTAGCTAGTTCTTCTCTCATCCCATTGTAATCGCCTTTGTTTAAGCACAAAACACTAGTGTTTGATTTTACCTTGTCATCCTCCAATTGTATTTTAAATTCCACCATATTGTGGTCGCTCCTTCCAAGAGGATCCCGAACTATGAGATCATTAATCAATCCTGCCTCATTACACAGGACTAAATCTAGGACCGCTTGTTCCCTTGTAGGTTCCATTACATACTGTTCCAGGAAATTATCCCGGGCACATTCTGTAAACTCCTCCTCAAGGCTGTCTTTACCAACCTGGTTAAACCAATCAATATGCAGATTAAAATCTCCCATGATAACCGCTGTACCATTTCTACATGCATCCGTTATTTCTTTGCTTATTGCCTGCCCTACCATCCTGTTACTATTTGGTGGCCTATCGACTACTCCTATCAGTGACCTTTTCGCCTTACTATTCCTGATTTCCACCCAAATTGATTCAACCTTGTCCTCCATAGCACCAATATCATCCCTTACTATTGCCCGGATGCCATCCTTAAACAACAAAGCTACACCACTGCCCTTACCGTCCATTCTATCCTTTCGTATAGTCTGATACCTGTGGATATTTAACTCCCAGTCGTGACCATCTTTTAACCATGTTTCAGTAATGGCCACTAAATCATAGTCATTCACGATGAATTGCGCCATCAACTCATTTACCTTATTTCGTATACTACAAGCATTCAGGTAAAGTACACTTATGCCGTTTTTAATGTCTTTGTTATGAATCCTAACACCTTGATCAGTAACTTTTCGCAATTTATTTTTCCTCTTACCCTTTCTCCTAATTTTCCTTGTCTTTGAACCCATATCTCTACATAATAACCTGTCACGTAACCTGCTGCCTTGATCTCCATTAACCATTATACTGTCCATAGCTTTACACTTCCCTCCCCCCCAACTTGCTAGTTTAAAGTCCTTGTGACCAACCTATTTATCCTATTCGTTAGAACACTGGTCCCAGAATGGTTCAGGTGAAGATCGTCCCAACGGTACAGGTCCCTCCTGCCCCAGTACTGATGTCAATGCACCATGAAATGGAATCCCTCTTTCCCGCACCACTCCTTTAGCCACGTGTTAAATTCTCTAATTTTCTCAACCCTATACCAATTGGCACGTGGCTCGGGTAGTAATCCAGAGATTATAACCCTGGAGGACCTGTTCTTTAATTTAGTCCCTAGTTTTTGATAATCCCCAAACAGGTCCTCTTTCCTAGTCTTACCTATGTTGTTTGTCCCAACGTGGACCACAACAACTGGATCCTCCCCCTCCCTCTCCAAAATCCTTTCAAGCCGATCAGAGATGTCCCTCACCCTGGCACCGGGCAGGCAACATACCATGCGGGACTCTCGATCTGGCTTACAAAGGATGCCATCAATCCCCTTAATTATAGAATCCCCTACAACTACCACTTGTCTTTTTGCTCCCCCCTCTTGAATGGCTTCCTGTACCACGGTGCAGTGGTCAGTCAACGCATCCTCCCTACAGCCCTCTTCCTCATCCACACAGGGAGCAAGTACCTAATACCTGTTGGACAAGGTCAAGGGCTGAGGCTCCTCAACTCCTAAACTCCGGATCCCCCTACCTGCCTCCCTTGCAGTCACACCACTCTGTCCCTGACCACTGTCCGAATTAACAGAACTTATTCTACCGGGTGTGACTGCCTCCTGAAACAAAGCGTCCAGGTAATGTTCCCCCTCCCTGATGTGCCGCAGTGTGTGCAGCTCGGTCTCCAGCTCATCAATTCTGAGCCGAAGTTCCTCGAGCAGCCAACACTTGCTGCAGATGTGGTCACTGACGGTCTCAATGGGATCCACCAATCCATCATCATACAGCAACAGCACATCACCTGTCCAGCCATATTAAACTAGTTAATTAATTAAAAAAATTTTTTTTTTTAAATGTATTTATAGAACCTCAAGGATAAACCCGAACACCAACAAAAACACAGCCCTCTCTCGCCACTCACCCGAACTCAGTCACTCACCTAAACTCAGATGCACTCTGTTCCAATCAGCACTCCGTGTCTAAAGGCACTCCTGCCACACCTTTTGTGCACTCACCTCTCCCAGCACTGCCCCGGCTCTCTCCTCCCGCGCTTTTTAAATCTCCCGGCTCTCTCCTCCTGCGCTTTTTTCGCTGTCCCGGTTCTCTCTGCTCCCGCGCTGTTTTCGCATAACAATATTGTTATGCATAAGTGCCCAATATGCCACCTCACCTCACTGCTGTACTATAGTCTGCCCATTCCATCTCCTTTCCTGCATCTAGTGGTGGACTAAGGCAGACTTGACTGTTTCCATACCTAGGATTAAGACTCAGTAAGCCGAGCTGTAAGGTGAACACTAATTTATTAATGGTCACAAACGTCTGCCCACGGCAGCGAATATATTTACAGAGTACAGACCCGTTCGGGTAACCAACATGCCGGTCCCTGTCCGGGCCAGCCTTTATACGGAGTTCTTATGAGCCCAAGCTGGGCGGGCCTCCACCCCACTAGCGGGGAAGCTCATATTCCACAGGCATCCCTGTGGGCCTCGTGGGCAATTCCCAGGACAAGTCACCAGTCTTTTGCCAAAGGCTTACAGCTTGAGGGGTGTCACTTTACATCAAGCGTGGCTGACCAGGAGTTACTCCCACTCTGACTGCCATCCGTGTTTAGAAGGATTTGACACTCAACCTGTTTGACAATGTTATGAATGCACATTCCGTGGCCATCAAGTCCTAGGGAGGGACTCAAATCTGGAGCTTCTGCCTCAGAGGCAGGGATGGCACCCTTTGTGCCACAAGACCTCACTACAGTCTGTACACCAAACTAACAATGCATCCACGGCACATGAAGTGATCTGGAGAAATACACAATATCAGCTCCAAATTTGTGTCTAAACGATTGTATTCAGTAACAACAAAAGGGGGGTTAATACCGATAGGAAAAGGCAATTATATACAGCCACAGAATAATGGTGGTGAGGTCTTGGCTCCCAGGTTCCAGGGTCCACTCTGCCCACGCACCTGCTCCCAGGGCCCTGTGTTTTCTCTCTGATGGCTAGAGTTTGCGTGCTCCTGCGCAATTAGTCCCTAGGCGGTCACTTGGACTGGCAAGACTTAAACGGTCTGTACTACGACAACTACCATCTACATGAAGCCCTGGAGAGAATTAGAAAAATTGGGATTAAGCTAAACACAGATAAAATTCATTGCGAATGTGACAGAATGCCATTTCTTCAGAATGGTGGACATATGATATCGAATGGAACAAAACCAAGTCCCAAAAATGTCACAGCTATTTCAGAGATGGAAGCTCCAAAAGTCAAGAGATGGTGCCTCATAGTAGCAGACTATTATGCGAAGATCCCTTTTATCAGAAAGGTGACAGATTTAAGAACTAAAGCAATCACCTCAGTGGTATTTGTTTTCTGAGCAAGGGATTCCTGGAAGAATAATATATGTGAAAATGGAATCCAATTAATCTCCAGCAAGTTTAAGGAATTTGTTAAACTGTATGGGCTCAATGTCTTTATCACATCACTGTATACCCAAGGTATTTGGACAGTCAAGAGAACCCTCATGAAATGCCAAGGGACAAAGGAAGATGCAAATCTTGTCTGATTGTCACTCCAGGGTATAGCTGTCAATGTTAACATGTTATCTATCACTCACAGAGCTACTGCATTGCACAAACTACAAAATAACTCTGTCAGGCAAGATACTTCTTGGGTTTAACATAACTCAGGAAGAATGAGGTCAACATTACAACAAAATGCCAACTTCTTGTCTGGCTTGTTGAAAGGACCAACTGTGCATTTGCAGAGTCCAATCCTGAAACTCTGGAAATCAGCAAAGGTTGTTTGTGAAGTGGAGACTCCAAGGCCATACATCATTGAAACCAGAACAAGAACCAGAGTCCATATCCAACATATACCTGAACCGGAAAATCAGAAAAGTTCATCAACAGCGCCAGCAATTTCACTAACAACCAAGGCAACAAGTAATGGCATCACCAAACAGTGGTACAACATCAACAATATCACCAATTAGTGTCACAACATCAGCTAAAGCAAGCACACTCCTACAACAGTATTGGCATACATTTACAGTAATGGTTATATGGTTGATAATGAGGAAGAAAGCTGTAGACCACAGGAAAATATCAATGCACGGGTCAAGTGGGCACACATGATCATTCTACCTAACAACTGTTAGATTTTGACAGTGACAATTGAGCTACTTTCTCGGTCTTAAATTTGAGAATACCGAGGTGCAAAAAATAATGAAAGACTATTGGAATGTTCATGATGGAGATTGTAATACGAAAGAATGTTCCAGCTGGGTAAAGCTCTACTTAGGACTATATCTGGTGTAATTGTGTTCAGTTCTGGCCACTATCCTCAGTATATATTAGCCGTGTGGGATGTGCAGCACAGATTCACCAGAATGATACCAAGTCCAAAAGGGTTCATTTGAGAACAGCTTGTATTTCTGTGTGTTGAGAAGGTTGAGGGTGATCCAATTAAGGTGTTTATGATTAAAGAAGTTGATAGGGTCAATATAGAATCGGGAAACTATTTCCTATTGTAGGGGGAAGCCCAGAACTAGGGGAAAGAACATTAACATTGGAGCCAGGGCATTCAGGGTGATGTCAGGAGGCGCTTCCTCACAAAAAGGGCATTGGAAATCTGGGATTTTCTGGCCCAAAAAGCTGTTGAGCCTGGAGGTTAGTTGAACATTTCAGAACTATGATTGATCAATCTTTGTTGTGTAAGGGTGTTGTGTAAGGGGGTTAAAAGTTGAGAATTATTTTAGAGTTGCAATACAGATCAGCCACAATCTAATTGAATAGTGGAACAGCCTCAGGTCAGGCCTCAAGATCGAGGTTGGGTGTGGGGGGGGGGTGTGGGGGGGGGGGGGGGGGGGGGGGGGGGGGGGGGGGGAGGTTGGCAGGAATGTAACTTCAGGCATGATGCACTATCACTTACGACGAGACGAGAGTAGAGAGTAATCAAGGATTTATTTAGCAGAGATGTGTGGCCTCCTGCAGCTGCTACCAGATGGGAGCAGCTCGGTGTGCACACATTTATACTCCGCCTACTGGCTGGAGCCAGCAAGCAGGGATCTACCTCCGTACCTGTAGTACAGGAGCCTTTAATAACAACTATTATACAATCAGTGGTGACTATCACATTCACCCCTGTTAAAAAAAGAATCCGGCGGGGTTGGTGGAAAAGAAATTTCAGGTTTGTGAAAATTTAACGTTGACAGTCTGGTGAAAATTTACAAATTCAGCCAGTCGGGTGCCTTGATCCTCCGCTGTTAGCGCCTCGGTCTCGGTGGTGATGCAGGCGCCGACTTGGCCGCCTGTGACTCCGGGAGCGTGTTGTCCTCATCTTCATCCCCCGGGTGGAACAAGTGGGAGGACGGATCGTCCTGGGGCGGGGGCTGTAGTGAGGTGCACTGGGGGGAGGGCGAGTGGCGCCGGGGCAATCGGGGTGGGGGGTGTCGGGTGGTGGTGGGCCGTGGGTGGGGATCCAGCTGGTGCCAGGTCCCTGAGGGAGATTGTGTCCTGGCGGCCATCGGGGTACGCCACGTAGGCGTACTGCGGGTTTGCATGAAGTAATTGTACCCTTTCGACCAACGGGTCCACTTGGTGGATCCGCCGTGCTTGCCGAGGAGAACGGGTCCTGGAGCTGCCAGCCACGTTGGGAGCGAAACCCTGGAGGTGGACTTCCTAGGGAAGGCAAGGAGACGTTCATGGAGGGTATCATTAGTCGCAGTGCAGAGAAGCGATCGAATGGAGTGGAGCGTGTCGGGGAGGACCTCCTGCTAGCGGGAGACTGGGAGGTTTTTAGACCGCAGGGCCAGCAGGACGGCCATTCTCCCTCTCCACCTGCCCGTTTCCCCGGGGGTTGTAGCTGGTCGTCCTGCTCGAGGCGATGCCTTTGCCGAGCAGGAACTGACGCAGCTCAAAAGGAGGACCCCGGTCGCTGTGGACGTAAGTGGGGAAACCGAACAGGGCGAAGATGCTGTTGAGTGCTTTAATGACCATGGCAGACATCATATCGGGGCACGGGATGGTGAAGGGGAATCGGGAGTATTCATCAACCACGTTCAGGAAGTACGTGTTTCGGTCGGTGGAGGGGAGGGGCCCTTTGAAGTCCATGCTGAGGCGTTTAAAGGGGCGAGAGGCCTTCACCAGATGCGCTCCGTCTGGCCGGTAGAAGTGCGGTTTGCACTCCACGCAGACCTGGCAGTATCTGGTGATAGCCCTGACCTCCGTAATGGAGTAGGGCAGGTTGCGGGTCTTTATGAAGTGAAAGAACCGGGTGACCCCTGGGTGACAGAGACCATCGTGTAGGGCCCGGAGCTGGCCTACTTGTGCATTGGCACATGTACCTCGGGATAGGGCATCGGGGGGCTCGTTGAGCTTCCCGGGGCAATACAAAATCTTGTAATTGTAGGTGGAGAGCTCGATCCTCCATTATGAGATTTTATCATTTTTGATTTTGCCCGCTGTGTATTATTAAATATGAAGGCTACCGACCATTGGTCAGTGAGGAGAGTGAATCTCCTGCCGGCCAGGTAATGCCTCCAATGCCGCACAGCTTCTACGATGGCTTGGGCCTCCTTTTCGGCAGAGGAGTGCTGAATTTCGGAGGCATGGAGGGTGCGGCAAAAGAATGCCAAGGGTCTGCCTGCCTGTTTGAGGGTGGCGGCCACGGCGACGTCCGATGCATTGCTCTCGACCTGAAAGGGAGGGTCTCGTCGATCGCGTGCATCGTGGTTCTGGCGATGTCTGCCTTGATGCGGTTCAAGGCCTGGCGGGCCTCAGCCGTTAGGGGAAAAACTGTGGAGTGGATGAGTGGGCGGGCCTTGTCCTCATAGTTAGGGACCCACTGGGCATAAGAGGAGAAAACCCCAGGCATCGTTTCAGGGCCTTGGGGCAGTGGGGAAGGGGGAGTTCCATGAGGGGGCGCATGCGGTCAGGGTCGGGCCCTAGAACTCCATTTTCCACAACATAGCCAAGGATGGCTAAGCGGTTGGTGCGGAACACACACTTTTCCTTATTGTAGTTTAGTGATGTGGAGAAATTTGAATAGGTTAGCGTCGTGGTCCTGCTGGTCGTGACCGCAAATGGTGATGTTATCTAGGTACGGGAAGGTGGCCCGCAGTCCGTACCGGTCAACTATTCAGTCCATCTCACGTTGGAAGACCGATACCCCGTTAGTGACGCCGAAAGGAACCCTAAGTAAGTGGCAAAGGCGGCCATCTGCTTCAAACGCAGTGTATTGGCGGTCCGCCTTGCGGATGGGGAGCTGGTGGTGGGCAGATTTCAGGTCCACTGTGGAGAAGACCCGGTACTGTGCAATCTGATTGACCATATCAGATATGCGTGGGAGGGGGTACGCATCGAGCTGCGTGTACCGATTGATGGTCTGACTGTAGTCAATGACCATCCTGTGCTTCTCCCAGTCTTTACCATTACCACTTGGGCTCTCCAGGTGCTGTTGCTGGCCTCAATGATACCTTCCCGCAGCAGCCGCTGGACCTCCGACCTGATGAAGGTCCTGTCCTGGGCATTGTACCGTCTGCTCCTGGTGGCGACGGGTTTGCAATCCGGGGTGAGGTTTGCAAACAGGGAAGGTGGGTCGACCTTAGGGGTCGTGAGGCCGCATACGGTGAGGGGTGGTAGGGGTCCGCCGAATTTTAGAGTTATACTTTGGAGGTTGCACTGGAAGTCCAGGCTGAGTAACAGGGCAGCGCAAAGGTTGGGGAGGACGTAGAGCCGGAAGTTGCTGAACTCTACGCCCTGGACGGTGAGGGTGGCGATGCAGTACCCCCGGATTTCCACGGAATGTGATCCGGAGGCCAGGGATATTCTCTGGGTAACAGGGTGCACCGCGAGGGAGCAGCGCCTTACCGTAGCGGGGTGGGTGAAGCTTTCCGTGCTCCCGGAGTCAAGAAGGCAAGATGTCTTGTGCCCATCGACTCGTCGTCACGGTTGCGAGGTTGAGCGGCCGGGACTGGTCGAGCATGATGGAGGCAAGCTGCGGCTGGTGTTGGTAAGGCTGGTTGGCGACGGTGGCAGGTGATGAACGGCCAGATGAAGTGCCCGACCAGCAGGGGTCTTGAGGCGCTGTCCAAAATGGCGGCGCACATGGCGGGTGGCGTTAAAGATGACGGCGCCCACGGGCCGCATATGGACTGCTGGGAGGAAGATGGTGGCGCCCACGGGCCGCACGAGGTCTGCGGGGACGAAAATGGCAGCGCCCACGGATCGCACGTGGGGTTGCAGGAACACTGGCCTCGATTCAGCAGCGATCGACCGGGCCTGGCACACAGCAGCGAAATATCACATCTTCCCGCAGGTCTTGCAGATTGCACTCCGCGCCGGGCAGCGCTGCCGGGGGAGCTTTGCTTGCCCGCAGAAATAGCATTTGGGCCCCCTGGGATTGGCTTGAGGTTGGCTGGGGGCGGCCGCTGGTGGGGCCCATGATGTCCATGAGGGCACCATGCGGTCGGGGGCATATGACTGTACGTTACGGGAGGCTACTGTTAGCGAGTTCACGAGGTGCCTGGTTGCCGTGAGGTCGGGCGTACCCCCTTCTCATAGGCGCTGCCGGATGTATGCCATCCCCATGCCCGTAACAAAAGCATCCCTGATTAAGAGTTCTGTATGTTCAGCGGCCGAAACTGTCTGGCAATCGCAGTTCCTCGCCAGGATCTGCAGGGCACGCCAGAAATCGTTGCTGCCTCGAAGACAGGAGGTGCCTGGCGTAGAGTTTGTTGATCGGACGAATATATTGTCCTTTCAGAAGCTCCATAGCTTCAGGGTAAGTGAGCGCATCCCGGATAAGGGGAAAAATCTCGGAGCTCACCCGTGAGTACAGGATCTGGAGCTTCTGTGCATCCAAGGGTTGTTCAGTCGCTGATCCGAGGTAGCTTTCCAAGCAAGCTAGCCAGTGGTCGAAGGCCAACGTGACATTGGCCGCTTGCGGGTGTAGCTGTAGGCAATCTGGCTTGATGCGTAGTTCCCTCGCTGTAATATCTCTGCTTAATAAATTGATGCACTATCAATTACGACGAGACGAGAGTAGAGAGTAATCGAGGCTTTATTAAGCAGAGATGTGTGGCCTCCCACTGCAGCTTACGAAATGGCTGCTGTTCGGAGAACACACACATTTACACTCCGCCTACTGGTCAGAGCCAGCAGGCAGGGATCTACCCCCGTACCTGTAGTACAGGAGCCTTACCATATTACCTCTAATAACAACTATTATACAATCAGTGGTGACTACCACAAGGCACAGCAGAAAAGAGGACAACAATGAGAAGGGGGGGGGTAGGGGTCAACACAGGGCTAAGGGTGTTGCACCTAAATGCACGCAGTATATGAAACAAGATAAATGAGCTTGTAGCACATACTGAAATTTAGGGTACAATGTTGTGGACATCACAGAGGTGTGGCTGCAAGGTATCAGGGCAGGGATATGTGTCGTATCGAAAGGACAGGCATATGGGCAGAGGGAGAGGTTTGCATTGTTACTAAGAAATGAAATTAAATTGACAGCAAGAAGAAAAATAGGATTGGAAGGCGTAGAATCGATGTGGGTAAAGTTGAGGAATCGCCAAGTATAAAAGACCCTGATGGGAGTTAAGGATGTGTCTCTCAGTAGTAGTCAGGCTGTGGGGCAGAAACTAAATCAGGAGATAGAAATGGCATATTAGAAAGGCAATATTACAACAATCATGGAAGACTTCAATATGCAGGTGCACTGAGAAAATCATGTTGGTAGCAGATCCCAAGAAAAGGAATTTGTGGAATGTCTACGAGATGATTTTTTGGAGCCGCTTGTGGTAAAGCCCACAAGGGAACAGGCAATTCTGAATTTGGTGATATGTAAGTGCAGTTTTGTGGCCACATTACGCTCGAGCAACAGCACAACGCAGCCGGTGGATTCCATGAGAAATCAGTCTTCACACCTCGCGGGATCTCCCAAGTCCCGCAAGGGGTCGGAATCTGAAGCACACCCAAAAGAGGCGTGACCAAACGGCACGCCTCCAAGAAGGGTTTAAACCTACTTAGGCCCGTTTACCCGATATCTACTAGCCTCCTGGGATCTACCAGCCTCCCCAGTGAGGCTGCAGCCGGATGCCGTTCAGTACTGGTCCACACAAATGTAGACCAGGCGGATTGACACCCGAGGGGTTTCCTGGGCCATGGGAGATCACTGGGGGATGTCACGGATAGTGCAGGGTGGCTCCCTGGCTCTCCCCCTGGAATACGGGCATCTTGGCACTGCCCAGGTGGCACTGCCAGGAGCACTGCCTTGTTGCCAGGGTGGCAGTGCAAAGGTGCCCACGTGCGAGGGCGGTACTGCCAAGGGCCAGGGCCCAAGGGTTGGCCATGCCCATGAAGAGGGTGGAGGAGGAGTTTTAAGGGTGGGGGGGGTGGGGGGGGGGGGGGGGTCCGTGGCAGGTAGGTAGGGCCCTTTGGGAGGTTGAGCAAGTGACGGGGGAGGGTCCCGGAAGGGGGGGGCCTGAAAAGTGTGCCAACCCATCACGGAGAACGTGACTACCAAATCGATCAGATGGAGGCACAACATTCTACCACCTAAGCAATACCGTAAATAAAGTTTGAGAAAAAATAGACATACTCTCTAGGTGATTAATTCTAAAAGTTTGTTCTTAATCTCCTTTCGTTTCGAAATAAGAAAGTTAATATTTGGAAACGTTATACTGAAAAAATAGGGCGCGATTCTCCGTCCTCACAACCAAGCAGTGGGTTTTCCGGTGATGGGAGGTGGCGCGCCGTTCACTGGCGGTGGGATTCTCTGCTCCCATTGTTGTCAATTGAATTTCCCATTAAAGTTACCCCGCGCTGCTGGAAAACCCACGGGTGGGGGTGTGCGACCGGCGGGACCAGGGAATCCCACCGCCAGTGAACTGCCGGAGAATTCCAGCCATAATATCTTTAAAGAAAAAGGGATGTTATATTGTTTTATTAGAACATAGAACATAGTGCAGAAGGAGGCCATTCGGCCCATCGAGTCTACGCCGATCCATTTAAGCCCTCGAAAAGAGTTAATAATTATAAGTTAATAATTATACTGTCAAGTGCATGAATATGTAAATATCTAGGATGCTACATCAATAACTACTACACCACTGTCTGTGCACAGAACGAACAATGTATCATGCCACAGCACATGGAAAGATCTGGAGAATTACGTTATTTCAGACATCTGGGAAACACACGGCATAACAATTTATAGATGATCATTCACGACCTCAGGACATCCTAAAGTGCTTTACAGACAATAAAATAATTTTGAAGTGTAGTCACTGCTATGTGGTGGGAAACACAGCAGCCAATGTGCACACAGCAAGTTCCCACAAACAGCCTTGTGATAATGACCCATGAAAGTCATAGATTCAAAAGGCAAAATATTAAGAGTGGCGAAATCAAAAAATAGGAAATGGACGAAGCTTTATCAAATCGAAAGCAGCCAATTTAGCCAGTAAGTACCAAGAACAGATGTGTAAGCAGATAAAACTTGAACATGCAAATTACTTGCTCACTTGAAAGAGCAACACATCCTAAACTGGCAAATGTATCACATGAAGTGAGTGTAGCAAATGTAGGGTTTTTATCAGATTGTTATATTGTGGGATCGTGGGCAGAATTCTCCCATGGCCCCACCAATGGATTCAATGGTGCGTGAGGGAGGAGAATTTGGCAGGAGTGCAAAAATTGGTGTCTTGCCAGCATGAATTTCTCACGGAATCCTCAGCTGGTGCCTGCCATGGCGGATCGGGAAAACGGCTGGAGGCTAATGTGAATCTGATTTGCATCCCGCTAATGAGATATAGATGAAGGCCTGACCAGAATCTTCCATCCACGCCCTATTCTCTGCAACGTCAGCAGAAAAACACACCAGTGCAAAACACATCTGGAACAGCATGGCGTGCAGATGTCAGGACTCACCTGAAAACAATCCCTGGGGCTGCCTCCAGAGTTCAGAATGGTGGCCATCAACAACCCTGGACCCAGGAACACCACAACAGTGGGTGGGGGAGCATCTACAGGTGGCTCTTCCAGATTCACTGTCATCGAAGAAGTCCATCTTCCACTTTTAGAATGTAAAGAATGGATGGTGGGTGGAGAAAGCACAGGAGATTGAGCATTTAGCTGACAACCATGACACGCAAGGTTTCTTTAGTGCAGTCAAGATTACCTACAATCCAAACACCCAAAGCCCCAATCCACTGCTGGCTAAGAACGGAAAGGTACTCATCAGGCACAGAGAGGCAGTCAGCACTCACTAGAAGGAGCGCTTTGGAGAACTCCTCAACAGAGATTCTGGGCACGATCGAATGGAAATGTTTCCAAGTGTCATTTCAGGCGGGTTTGGCTGGGGGTTTCTCTGTGGATCTGTCGGCAAGTTACCCACCGTGTAACCATACATTCATTTTCTTGGGCCCTGGGGAGATTCTCTCCGGGCTAGACCACACTTAGAATTTGTTCCATCACAGGGAGCTGAACTCACTGGCCAGACTGGCTCCTCAATGATCGGGCCACCATTTTGAAAGGGTTCACCGATCTCGAAGTGAACTTGAGGGTCCCCCGCACTCCACACCCACAGGCAATGTCACCCCACACAACCTCCAGGTAAGGACATCCCATTATGGGCTGCTCAGGGCCCTGCCTTTTCAGACTTTCCCACGTCCCCTTTTTGCACCCCCTCCCCCTCTCAGGACTCTACCCTTTCCATACCCGCCCTTCACCCAGCCACCCCTCCCTTCACAGGCATGGCCCTCCTCAGGCCCTGACCCTTGGCAGTGCTAGCCTGCTGCCTTGGTAACACTCCTGCCAGCCTGGCGGTGCCAAGGGGCCACCCTGCCCTGTCCCTGACCACCCAAGGGCCTCCAACGACCTGGAACAACCCCCCCTCCTTCTCCCCCAAGGTGCTGTTCTGCCTGGTGCACATTTGTGTGGGCCAGTACTCATCAGTGCCCGGCTGGGGTCTCCCTGGGAAGGCCATCGGGAAACCCGAGGGAGGCCTCTCCCGCCATCTACCAGCCGCGCCCCCTTTCGGACATGGCGCAGCCGGTAGATTTCACCCTCTGTCTTCAAGACTGGTGTGCTCAATTTTATCCAGCAGCATGCAACCCCCCACCATCTCAGCACAACCCCAACCTGACATGAGGCAGAAAAGGCTAACTGACAGTTAAAGTGCAACAGGGCATGAGGAGCAGATAGAATTCCCGCCAAACATGGCGGTGAAGCTCGAATACATGCCCTCATTTTCCTTATCTGGAAGGAGAAGAACATGCCAGGAGATCACAGAGAAGTCATTTGCGTGACCATCTTCAAAGAAAGGTGACAAGTCCGACTGCAGTAACTTCAGAGGAATTTCCTTGCTGTCGGCCACAGGAAAGATCACTGCAAGGGTCCTCCTTAATCGCTTTCTCTATGTGGCTGAAGAGCTCCTTCCAGAGTTGCAATGCGAATTCCGCCCACTCAGGGGCACAATGGCGATGATCTTCAGCACGCGGCAACTACAAGAGAAATGCAGGGAGCACCACCAACCCTTGTACATGGCCTTCTTTGACCTCACAAAGGCATTCAACACTGTCAACCGTGAGACATTACAGAGCACCCTCTTCAGTTTTGCCTGCCCCCAAAGGATTGTCACAATCCTCCGCCTGCTCCACGATGACATGCAAGCCATGATCCTGACCAATGGATCCACCACTGACTAAATTCACATTCAGACTGGGGTCAGGCAAGGCTGTGTCATCACACCAATGCTCTTCTCAATCTTTCTTGTTGCAATGCTCCATCTCACCCTCAGCAAGTTCGCTGCTAGAGTGGAGCCAAACTACAAAACAAACTGCAACCTGGTCAGCCTCTGCTGCTTGTAGGCCAGACAAAGGTTGTCCCATCCAGCGTCATTGAACTACAGTATGCAGACGATGCCCTCCTCTGTGCACACTTGGGAGGCCAAGCTCCAAACTATCGTCAACACCTTCACCAAGGCATATGAGTGCATGGGCCTTACACTGTACATCCGTAAGGCAAAGGTCCTCTACCACCGTCACATAGTGCTGACCCACGGTTATCAAAATCCACGACGAGGCCTTGGACAACATGGACCACTTTCCATAGCAAGGCTCCACATCACCTTAGCAGCAGCCTCCGGTCACTTGAGGAAGAGAGTGTTTGAAGACCAAGACCTCAGACCTGGCTCATGGTCTACAGAGCCTCCCTCAGATATAGCTCAGAGATGTGGACTATGTACGACAGGCACCTCAAAATCCTGGAGAAGTATCACCAGCAGTGCCTCCTCAAGATCCATTGGCACTTCAGCATCAGTATTCTCGCTCAGGCCAACATCCCCAACATCAAAGCATTGACTACGCTTGCTAAGCTTCCCTCAGCAGACCACATCATCTGCATGACTGACAAGAGACTCCCGAAACAAGCGCTCTACTCAGAGCTTCGACAGGCTAAGCGAGCCCTAGGAGGGCAGTTCAAAGGCTTCAAGGACATCTTCAAAGCCTCCTTAAAAAAATGCAACATCCCCAACCAGACCTGGGAATTCCTGGCCAAGGACCACCCAAAAGAGTCAGGGACGGAGCTAAACACCTTGGGTTTCATCACTGAGAGCAAGCTGGGGCCACTGAGAGCAAGTGTCGACAGTGAAAGGAGCACGTGGTAACCTGGCCAGTCTATCCACTCGTTCCTCCAACCACCATCTATCCCACCTGTGACAGAGATTGGAGGTCATGCGTTTGATTTCTCAGTTACCCAAGTATGGAAGCAAGTCATCCTCAAAGTCAAGGGACTACCCAAGAAGACGTTGTTCCTGGAGATAAATCTTCTTTTTATCCTGCATGGGACCTACGGGGTGGGAATGCTCGTCTTCGCCCTGCTCCTTGTGGAGTACGGGCTCCCGCACTAGGGGTGGGGTATCTATTACCCAATGTATGTAAGGTTGGCCAGTGAGGCACCGACCAGAAGGAACTCGGTAGGGGTCTAGCGGATAGTGTATACCTATATCATTTGTAAATAAAACTTCATTCTTTTACTCTGTGTGGACAACCCGTGTCCTTATTAAACTTTCTTCAATAGTGATGGGTGCCTTTTCAATATGGTGCCTTGGTACGATGGCAGACTGTGCACCATGAGGACTGTCCTGCCACGGAATATGGTGTAAAACACCTGGTTGCATAATGAGATATGGCGTGTTTTCCACTGACCTCCGACAACAGGAAACACTCCACGTTCCTGACCCCATCTGGAACTTAGTCACAGATGGGGATATTCTGCCTCATGTTTTTAATTTAGGGTAAAATGAAGAAATGAAGGGGATCATGTGATCTGTTCTGAATTCTGCTGATCTGTGCAGGTGATGGATGGATTGTTAATCTCCAAAGTTCCAGGAAGGAGTTGGGTGTGTCAAGTTTTGTAAATGATTATACTTTAAACTGACTATTTTGTTTCAAAATAAAATGAAGTTGGAAGTCTAATGGATAGCTAATTATTATTTTGAGCTGGATATAAGGCCCATGTTATTCATATTTCTTTGGAGATGAGCACGGAGAGGGGGAATGTTCAAAGGAAGCCATTATAGGAGAGGGTGTCTTCTAAAATATCACTGACCCTTACAGACAGGGTTAGACTGCAAGGATCTGAATGAGAATGCATAGAGAGAGAGACAACAGGTTTCTCTAGTTCACTTCACAAGAATGTTGGTGGAAGCTCATGCTTGGATTGAAGAGGTTTAAACCAGACTGGAAGATTTCTCTAGCTTTGGCTAGAGAGCGGAATCCCCAGGGTACCCCTCACTGTAAAAGCCAGTTTAGAGATTAGCGGTTACCTGGCTAGAAAAGGTAAAGGGAAGCAAGTCCTCGGAAGTTAATAATCACTTTTGGTTGGTTCTGGAAAAATAGATTGTCCGCATAAGAGACAGAGTAAAGAATAACCATAGAGGAGATTTTCGGTCATTTTGAATGTTAAACGTGGGAGATTTTCTGTAGTTTAGGGCATAAGTTGTCTACTGAAAGAAAGTGTTCAGTCAATGTTGTTTTTAGTTTATGTGTTATAGTGAAAATCTTAACATTTAAAATCTGGCTGTGCAATCCCTTTTAAGTTGGCTACTGGGAATTCAAATTTCTTTTTAAAAGTTGCTAATCCCAACAGGCCAAATTTCTAAAAAAAAAAATCTTGGGACATCAGTTTGAGATGCCATCTTGAATATTTCTTCCAGCTGAAGACATATGTACAAAAATAACATTTATAACGCAGAATCCATAAAAATTAAACAATTATGAATAAAACAGCCATCAGCAGTCATAGAGTTGGCTGTACAGTGGTGTAAATTTTAGTAACTACTTTCTTAAGACGGCCTTCTCACATGTTGGAAGTGAGAGACTCAATCTGGAGTACGGTAATTTTGAATTGTGCTTTGGTAATTCTTTTCATATATCTCTTGGCTCTTCCTGCCTGGCTTCAATCTATATCAATCATAATATCCTAGCCAGCTCATCATTTTGGCATTAGTCACCATCTATAATCATCTCCTTCCAGCGGCCTGACTGTGATCTGCCAGAGCTTTTCCTGTCAATTCCTCTTTCCCCACTTGCTCATAAGATCATTAAAAAAATGGAGCTGAAGAAGGCCATTTGGTCCATCGAAGCAGTTGCACCATTCAATCAGATCAAGCCTGATCTGACATTTGCTTTAACTCCACTTTCCTGCCTGCAGCCCCCTGCCCCACCCCACATTGAATAAATTCAATACCTCAACCACCACTATTCCAAACACTCATGACCCTCTGAGAGAAGGAATTCTTCCTCATCTCTGACCCCTGGTTCTAGATTTCCCATGAGGGAAAACATCCTTTCAGCATCTACCCTATCAAGTCCCCATAGAATCTCACATGACTCTCCGTCCCAGGGGTGTGCTCCTGCCAGTGGAGAATCGAGACTGTTCCCGCTGGCATTAGGAGCATTGCTGAAGTGTAATTCTCAAATTTTGCATGCAAAATAATGCAAAGCAACAAACACGCCAGTTTCACAGCACTTACTGGTGTCAGAGTGCCGAACGTGTGCCTGGATCCTAGCATCCTGAGAGAGGCCTCCGCCTCCCCCCCCACTACCGACAAGGGTGCATCCACAATCCCTCATCCAGGGATGGGGGCCCCACCCAACACCTCAGGAATAACAGGTAACACCCCCCCCCCCCCTCCACCACCCCAACACCAAGCATGCATGAGGATGACCCAACCGCCCCACACCACCCCTTCAGCCACCCCCCCCCCTCCCCCTCTGCCCTTTTAGCCTCCCCCACTTCAGGGCCATCCTTTAGGCCCTGCTTCCTGGCATTGCAAATGGCGCACTGCCCCTCTGCTGCAGAGGGAGGGCCCCACAAGGGTAGGGAAGTTCGATGGGCTCGGACTGTGGGTGTGATGAATATAGGAATTGCAGATATATTTTTACATTCCTTCATGAGACATGGCCGTTGCTGTCTGAGCCAGCATTTATTGCCCATCCCTAATTGCCCTTGAGGGGGCAGTTAAGAGTCAACCACATTTCTGTGGGTCTGGAGTCACATGTAGACCAGACCAGGTAAGTGATACGCAATCAATACGCTGGAGTCCACGTGGAGTCATATCGATTCAGCTTTAATCAGATAGAACTGTACCCAGCAGCGAAGTTACAGAAGTGAAGGCTGCTGGGATGGCATTGGTTCTTATACCCCGCCGCTCAGGGCGGGGCTATGTACATTGCCCAATGGTAGACCCCGCGGTCTAGCCAATGGTTATTCCTCTTTCTGGTACCGCAATACCTGGTATTACCACATTCACCCCCTGTTAAAAAAAGAGTCAGCGGGGTGATGGCCAGTATTACTGTCGCCTTTTCATGGTAGGACCAGGTATTGCAGGTACCATGCTATCGAGGGTTGTAGAGAAAGTTCTTGCGTTGTTAATTTTCCACATGGTGCTGCAATCAGACGATCGTGCGGCCTGGTCGTCCTACTGGAGCGTCTAAGTTTCGGCGGCGATCCTGGTGAGGGCCCCGGCAGTAGTGACTCCGGGAACGTGGTGTCTTCCTCCCAGGCAGCTTCGTCACCCCTAGGCGGCGCTGTAAGGTCGAAAGATGGGCAGAAGGAAGGGGTGCCTGTAGGGGGCATCGGTGCCTTCTCTGCTCTGGGTCGGGGTTCTGGCGACAGTACTGACCCTCCGGTCAGGTACGGAGGGGGGGTGGCAGTGGCTCGGGCGCGCGTGGTGCTCCGGCAGGCGGCAGGTCCCGGAGGGAGACCGTATCTTGGCGTCCGTCGGGGAACGCTACGTAGGCGTACTGGGGGTTGGCATGCAGCAGGTGGACCCTTTCGACCAGTGGGTCCGACTTGTGCGCCCTCGCATGTTTCCGCAGCAGGACGGGTCCGGGTGTCGCTAGCCAGGTTGGGAGCGAGGTCCCTGAGGAGGACTTCCTGCGGAAAACAAGGAGACGTTCATGAGGTGTCTGGTTCGTGGTAGTACATAGCAGTGACCGAATGGAGTGCAGGGCCACTGGGAGGACTTTGTGCCAGCGGGAGACTGGGAGATTCCTGGACCGAAGGGCCAGCAGGACGGTCTTCCAGACCGTTCCGTTCTCCCTTTCTACCTGCCCGTTTCCCTGGGGGTTGTAGCTGGTCGTCCTGCTCGAGGCGATGCCTTTGCTAAGCAGGAACTGGCGCAGCTCGTCGCTCATAAAGGAGGACCCCCTATCACTGTGGATGTATGCGGGGAAACCGAACAGTGTAAAAATAGTTTGGAGTGCCTTGATGACGGTGGTTGTGGTCATGTCCGGGCAGGGGATGGCGAATGGGAACCGGGAGTATTCGTCAATCACGTTCAGGAAATACGTGTTGCGGTCGGTGGAGGGGAGGTGGCCTTTGGTCCATGCTGAGGCGTTCAAAGGGACGGGAAGCCTTTATCAGATGCGCCCTCTCTGGTCTGTAGAAGTGCGGTTTGCACGCCGCGCAGATTTGGCAGTCCCTGGTGACTGTCCTGCCCTCCTCGATGGAGTAGGGCAGATTTCGGGACTTAATGAAATGGAAGAACCGGTTGACTCCCGGGTGGCAGAGGGCCTCGTGGAGGGCTCGGAGGCGGTCTACTTGTGCGGTGGCACAAGTGCCGCGGGATAGGGCATCGGACGGCTCGTTCAGCTTCCCGGGACGATACAAGATCTCGTAATTGAAGGTGGAGAGTTTGATCCTCCACCGCAAGATCTTGTCGTTCTTAATCTTGCCCCGCTGTGCATTATCGAACATGAAGGCCACCGACCGTTGGTCCGTGAGGAGAGTGAATCTCCTGCCTCTAGGTAATGCCTCCAGTGCCGCACCGCTTCCACTATGGCCTGGGCCTCCTTTTCGACCGAGGAGTGGCGAATTTCGGAGGCATGGAGAGTGCGGGAGAAGAAAGCCACGGGCCTGCCTGCTTGCTTGAGGGTGGTGGCCAGAGCTACGTCAGATGCATCGCTCTCGACCTGGAAGGGGAGGGGCTCGTCGATGGCGCGCATCGTGGCTTTTGCGATGTCTGCTTTGATGCGGCAGAAGGCATGGCGGGCCTCCGTCGACAGGGGGAAGGTCGTGGATTGGATTAGGGGTCGAGCCTTGTCGGCGTAATTAGGGACCCATTGTGTATAGTAGCTAAAGAAGCCGAGGCAGCGCTTTAGGGCCTTGAGGCAGTGAGGGAGGGGGAACTCCATAAGGGGGCACATGCGTTCGGGGTCGGGGCCTATGACTCCATTTCGCACTACGTAGCCTAGGATGGCTAGACGGTCGGTGCTAAACACGCACTTCTCCTTAGTGTAGGTCAGATTCAGGAGGCGCGCGATCTGGAGAAATTTACGGAGGTTGGTGTCGTGGTCCTGCTGGTCATGGCCGCATATGGTGACGTTGTCAAGATACGGGAACATTGCGTGTAAGCCGTACCGGTCAACCATTCAGTCCATCTCACGCTGGAAGACCGAGACCCCGTTTGTGACACCGAAGGGAACCCTTAAAAAGTGGTAGAGCCGCCCATCTGCTTCGAAGGCAGTGCACTGGCGGTCGCTATTACGGAGGGGTAGCTGGTGGTAGGCAGACTTGAGATCCACCGTGGAGAAGACCTTGTATTGCGCGATCCTGTTTACCAGGTCGGCAATACGGGGGAGGGGGTACGCGTCCAGTTGTGTAAACCGGTTGATGGTCTGGCTATTGCTCGCTTCGATGACCCCTTCCTTCAGCAGCCTTTGGACCTCAGACCTGATGAAGGTCCGGTCCTGGGCGTTGTACCGTCTGCTCCTGGTGGCGACGGGTTTGCAGTCCGGGGTGAGGTTTGCAAACAGGGAAGGCGGGTCGACCTGAAGGGTCGCAAGGCCGCAAACAGTAAGGGGGGGGGGGGTATAGGGCCGCCGAATTTAAAAGTAAGGCTTTGTAGGTGGCACTGGAAATCCAGTCCCAGAAGGGTGGCTGCGCAGAGGTGCGGCAGCACGTATAGGCGGAAATTGCGGAATTCCCTGCCTTGGACGGTGAGGTTCGCGAGGCAGAACTCTTTTATCTGCACCGCGTGTGACCCGGAGGCCAGGGAGATCCTTTGTTGGGTCGTGTAGGTGACCAGAGACCAGCGCCTTACCGTGTCGGGGTGGACGAAACTCTCCGTGCTCCCGGAGTCGATGAGGCATGACGTCACGTGGCCGTTGATGCCGATCGTCGTGGTGGCCTTTGCTAGCGTTCGGGGCCGACTCTGGTCCAGGGTGACGGAGGCCAGCTGCAGCAAGGAGTGAAGATCGGGCCACGCATTGTCAGCCGTGTTGGGGGCTTGAGGCCCCATCCAAGATGGCGCCGTCCATGGAGTCCGGGGACTCCGAGGATGGCGGCGGGGAGAAACAAAATGGCAGCGGGGAGGGACAAAATTCTGCTCCCACGAGGCGGAGGCCAGCTGCAACAAAGGGTTTTGGTCGGGCAGCACGTAGCCAGCCGCGCTGGGGGCTTGGGGCCCCATCCAAGATGGCGCCAGCCATGGATCGCATGTGGAGTCCAGGGACTCGGAAGATGGCGGCAGGGAGGAGCAAACTGGCGGCGCACGCTGCTCCAGCGTGGCGGAGGCCAGCTGCAACAAAGGGTTTTGGTCGGGCGGCGCGTAGCCAGCCGCTCTGGGGGCTTGGGGACCCATCCAAGATGGCGCCGGCCATGGATCGCACGTGGAGTCCGGGGACTCGGAAGATGGCGGCGGGGAGGAGCAAACTGGCGGCGCACGCTACTCCAGCGTGGCGGAGGCCAGCTGCAACAAAGGGTTTTGGTCGGGCAGCGCGCAGCCAGCCGCGCTGGGGGCTTGAGACCCCATCCAAGTTGGCGCCGGCCAGGGATCGCCCATGGGTTCGGGGACGGAGACCCCGACGATTGGACCGGCGAGGGACAGAATGGCTGTGCGTACTCCTCCAGCATGGTTGCCGGAGGTGGAAAGAATGGCTGTGGCTGTGACGCTGCCTGACGGGGCAAAGGCTGCGGTGCGCGTTGGGCCGGCGGGGCTGGGAAAAGGGAGTGCGGCGGTGGGCCTGGGACGGTCGGGACGTGGAAGAACGGCTGTGGTTGCGTAGCGGGCGGCTGGAGGAATGGCTGAGGGTAGTCGTTGGATACCGCGTTCACCGCGCGGGTGAGGCAGACCGCGGCATAGTGGCCTTTCTTGCCGCACCCTTTGCAGGTGACGGTGCGGGCCGGGCAGCGCGCGCGCGGGTGATTCGCCTGGCCGCAGAAGAAGCAGCGTTGGCCGGCGGCGGTAGCGGGGCGCCTTGCTGCGCAGGCCTGCGGAGTTAGCGGGTAAGATTGAGGGCTAAGCGGGTAAGTCTGGGGGGCTGCCGCGGCGGGGTGCCACGCAGTCCAAGGGGGCGCGGGGGCGTACGCCAGGGCGTTTCTGTACGCCACGTCCATGGACCCTGCCAGGGCCCGGGCCTCGGTGAGGCCCAGCGTCTCCATTTGGAGCAGCCTTCGGGGAATGTCGGGGGAGATCATACCTGCCACGAAAGCGTCTCGAATTAAAAGTTTGGAGTGCTCGTCTGCCGTCACGGCTGGGCAGCCGCAGTTTTGGCCCAGCACGATCAGTGACCTGTAGAAATCTTCTAGCGTCTCATCTGGGCTCTGCCGTCTCGTTGCCAGCAGGTGACGGGCGTAGACCTGATTAAGTGGACGAATGTAGTGTCCTTCCAGCAGTTCCATGGCTTTATCATAGTTCGCCGCCCCTTCGATCAGGGGGTAGATCGTCGGGCTGACCCGCGAGCGTAGGAGGTGCATTTTCTGCCTTTCCGTGGGGGTGTCGGCAGCCGTATCGAGGTAGCTCTGGAAGCATGCCAGCCAATGCTTAAAAATCGCGGCGGAGTTTTCTGTGTGCGGGCTGAGCTGAAGGCTTGATGCGGAGGTCCATCCTTCAAAAGTACTTATCTGATTAAATTGATACACAATCAATACGCTTGAGTCCACGCGGAGTCATATCGATTCAGCTTTAATCAGATAGAACTGTACCCAGCACCGAAGTTACAGAAGTGAAGGCTGCTGGGACGGCATTGGTTCCTATGTACATTGCCCAATGGTAGACCCCGCAGTCTAGCCAATGGTTATTCCTCTCTCTGGTACCGCAATACCTGGTATTACCACAGTAAGGACGGCAGATTTCCTTCCCTAAAGGGCATTAGTGAACCAGATGGTTTTTTTACGACAATTGACAGTGGTTTCATGGTCATCATTAGACTTTTAATTCCAGGTATTTATTGAATTCAAATTTCACCATCTGCAGTGACGGGATTCAAACCTGGGACCCCAGAGCATTACCCTGGGTTTCTGGTTTACTAGTCCAGTGACAATACCACTATGCCACATCGTCACCTGCTCTGCCCGACAGCTGATGAGCAGATCAGATGGTTAATTGAAAATTCAAGCCAGGAAGACGTTTCCTTTCTGCTCATCTGCTCCCTCAACCATATTCTTTTTAAACTGCTGCTTTTCTAGAAACTCCACAACACTTGAAATCCCCTGAGATCCTCCAAACGAAGATCTTTTCTCAATACTGTACTATTTTCCTCTTTGATTAACAGAACTACCCCACCTCCTTTTCCTTTCTTCCTGTCCTTCCAAATTGTTAAATACCCTTCAGATCCCTGTTAGTCACTGCAACCATGTCTCTATATTGGCTATTATATCGTACTCATCTACTTTATTTGTGATATCAACTCATCCACCTTGCTATCAATGCTGCAGCATTCAGATATTAAGAGCCTTTAATTCTATTCTTTTTACCATTTTTTCCCCGACTGTGACCTTGTTTGCTGGTACTCTTACGTTTGTACACTCTGTCCCGTCACAATCTGGTCATCATTCCTGTATTGCTATCCACACTGTTACCTTGTCCTTTATCTTTAACATTAAAAATGTCACTCTCAAAGGAACCCTCCCCCTGCACTAATTTCTTTAAAGCCCTAGTTATATGATCCATCAGTACACCGGGAAGCAGCAATTAACCATGATTCAGTAAAATTCAATATAACAATGACATTCGATTGTCACTCCACTTCTCGGTCCCACCACCTCAACCCCAGTCCCAGATCAATGGAGTTCACTTGTCACTCAAGGTCTATGCTACACCAGGCATTGTCAATCTCGGGGGCGTGACCCGCGGGTGGGTCGTGGCCGTGTGTTGGGAGGGTCGCGGATCCGTCCCGTAAATCTTTTAATAACGCCGGCTGCAAGCGGCCTTCAAAATGGCAGCGAACATGTTAAGAAAAATGCGGCTGCACTGCGCATGCGTGCCCGATCATCGGTGCGCATGCGCATAGTTTTGCGCATTCGCACCGATGATCTGGCATGCATGTGCAGTGTGGTCGCTTTTTTTTTTCAAAAATAGTCGCAGCTATTTTTTTACAAGCTCGGGGCGGTTTTATTGGTTTTATTTTATTCATTTTATTTTTATTTTTTTCATTTATTTTATTACTTTTATTTTTATTTTTACAAGTTTGGAGGGGGGGGGTTTATTTGATAAAATGTTGCCGGATAAAATGCAGAACATTGGACAGATGGAGACTCCATACTTTCCGACACCGGAAGGCTTCACCTTCATCCAACAGGTTCCATTGGAGGAGCTTGTACGAGGGCCAAAGGGACCCAAAACCATTTCCTCCATTTTTGTCGGCAGCAAACAAGGTAAGAGAAAATGGTGGGCCGCGAAGGTCAGCCGGCATGGGCCACGAAGGTCGGCCAGATTGGGTCGTAAAGGTCGGGCGGTTTGGGTCCCAATGGTTGTCCAGTTGGTAAAAATGGGTCCGCGGAAAAAAGTTTGAATAACACTGTACTGCACTATATCTTCCCTTCTTAGCAACTCCAGACTTTGCAGCATCCTCACTCTTTGCCATAAATACCGAGCGCATTTAGCAAAAGTAAGTTGGACCAGAATACTGATTGGCCCCGCCGTGGGAAGACATGAGACACCCTACAATTTGCTCATTTGGGGCTGGATTTTGTGGTCATAACTTGGGCACAATTTAACAAAAGTGCCCCAAGTGTCATTTTGGGCAGTTTCCCGACGGCCAGGCTGTCAGGATCGCAGCCCATATTTAATGGCACTTTGTGCCAAAATGAGCTTCCCGCCTATACTAGCTATCGTGCCATCTGATTCGCCAGACACCTGCCTCAGCCGCTCGCCACTAACAAGGGAGAACAGCTTTTAAGTGCTCCCTCACCACTCACTCCCAGTCAACAGGCAAGTGTGGCAGTGCGCAGACCTGCTCCTCGCTTTGCGATGCCGACCTGGCCAGGCTTCTGGACACAGTGGATAGGAGACAGGCGATCCTGTTCCACCGAGGCGGTCGGTGGGCCAGCAGCGGGATCACCAATATGCCCGAGAGGCAGTGGGAGCGGCAGTCAGTTTGGGGAACATGGCCAGGAGTACTGTCGTTCAATGTCGGAAGAAGGCCAATGACTTCCACCGAGCTGCAAGGGGAAGTTACCACCTCTCATCTGGCATCAGTTCCACCTTCCACCCCATAAATTCCCAATGCCCCCCCCCCCCCCCGACAAATCACTGGCTGACACCTCGCACCATGCCCATAGCCGATCTTCGTACTTGTTCCTCAGAACCCCATGGCACAACCCTTCCATGTCCAGTTGCGGTGCCCATACATGCTACCTGCCATAGACCCCCTGATCCATCAAGCATGACACTCACAATGCCCTCCCTTTGTCCCCACAGGACAAGTTGGCCCATAATAGGAGTGCGAGGGCCAAGACGGTGGCAGATTATCAGATATCAGAGCGCTCACCCCCTATGGGGTACAGGGACCTGGAGATCCCGGGGTTGACCGGGGAGAGAGCAGTCACAAAGTGAAGTTGGCCTGCACCGCAGAGGTGAGGATCCACTGCCCCTTCACCCAAATTACTTGCCTCAAGTGATTTGTTCATGTCAAGACAAAATTATCCTTCCCTCTCATTGACCACATGTTCATTCTCGTGCACAATCTCCATCTGATGAGGCTGGGCCATCTGGAGCCATCCCCCTTGCTGCCACCCGAGAGACCGCCTTGAAAGAGAACTCCGAGGAGACCACCATCGACCTATCACAGCTATCACTCCCAACTTCTACCAGCACAGAGACACAAACAACATTAGTGGACACGCTTCTGGGGCACAATCTGGTGAGCACCTCACAGTTGCTAATGCACATCAGGTGGAGGCCGGAATATACTAGTAAGTCAGCAGTCAGAGGTCCGCTGGATTCCAGGGCTCAGCTGGATCCCAGTCAGATGCCGAGCCTCTGCATAAGGTTATCCCAGAGCTGATGCAGATGCTAGGACATAGCTGTAAGGTTCAAGAGTGGGTGTCAGCGACACTCCGGCCGGTGCAGAACCGATTGGAGGAATCCCAATGGCTACCAGGCGCTGGAGATGATGCCGACAGTGATGCGTGGCACCAAGGCCAACACTGCTATGGTGGCAACTGCAGTGGAAAAACCAGGCACGAGGTCAGCGTCCAAGGCGTGGCTCGGTCTGTAACGATCATGGCTGAGGGCCTCAGCATCATGTCCCGGTCGATGAGGGACATGTCCCAGATGCAGGTGGACATTGCCGAGGCATTCCAGAGCATGTCCCAGGCACAGGGTGACATTTCTGAGGCATTGATGAGTGTTGCGGAGTCACAGAGCAGCATTGCTGAGGGCATCAACACCAATGTCAAACAATGGAGAGGTGCCAGGATAACACAGAGGCTCCTGAAGCCCAGCCCAGCTGCTTTCTGTCCCATGGAGACCCCCAGGACCTCACGGGGACCTTCAGGGAGGAGGATAAGCTGGAGGCCAACTCGGGTATGCCACCAAGGAGACAATGGTGGTCTCCAGTTCTTCTGAAACCCATCCCCCAACACTGGCACATCCCAAGGGTGGCGGTCAGAACAGGGTGGCACACAATGCCTGTGACACCGGTAGGTCGGCTAGGACCCTTCGGCTCCAGTTCCTCCAGAGGACGTCCACCAAGGGCATCAAAGGCCACAGAGCATGAAAAGCAGCAGGCTGCATCCACCTCTGATGTGCATTCTGGGGACTCACCTAGACGTAGCAGTAGATCATATAAGATCAAGAATATTGAGAATCACTGAGTGGGCACTGGGGGAAGGGGGGGCATAATCTGTAGCTAAGGACAATGGAAATATCAAATGTTCACTATTAAAACATGTTACACCTGATATACGTGAAGCCTCTGTCACGTTAATCTTCACAGCGGGCCTGCCTGCACCCCCACCCCTTGTTGCCCTCCACTCCCCCACCCGCCAACTGTTGTAGATGGGAGAGCAGACTGCCAAAATGCAGAAGACCCTCTAGGGTTGTACTGCAATGCACCAGAGTGGTCCAGGCACCGGAACCGCATTTTGAGCAGTCCGATGCACTGGTCAATGACAGCACGGTTGGCAGCATGGTTTCTGCCTCGGTCTCCGGCCTCTTCACTGGCATCATCAGCCAGCACCTCACTGGGTGCCCTTTATCCTGAAGCACCAATCCATCATCCCAGGATAGTCCTCGAAGATGCCAGGGATCCGAGTGTCCCAGCATGTAGCAGTTATGCACATTCTCTGGGAAGCGTGCACACACATGCATGATCTGGAGCTGGTGGTCGCAGACAAGTTAAACATTCAGGGAGTGGTTCCCCTTCCAGTTAATGCATGCATGCCATCAATTACCCTCTGGACCTGGGGCATCCCTGGCAGTGGTGGAGAATCCTGCAGCCCGAGCATCTCTGTGGGGTTGGTCCAGCTCAAAGTTAACATGATCTGCTGTCCAGGGATACAGAGCATCCGTGACCTCACTGATGCACTTGTGGGCTGTAGTTTGTAAAATGCCACACAAGCCCCGCTCAAGCCCTGGAATGATCCATTGGCATAGAAGTTCAGGGCTGCGGTGACCTTCACAGCCACTGGGAGCGGGTGTTCCCCCCTCCTCCATGGGATGCCAAGTCCGTGAGGACATGGCACAGGTGTCGTCGCACTGTCTCTTTGTTAAGACGTAGTCTCCTGCGGCACATGCTGTCCATCACCTCATTGAAAGACCAATGAAGCATGTACACCTTGGGCCATCGCTGGCGTCCCTCTCTGGGTACCTCCTCAGCCTGATGGGCGGCCGGATGTTCAGGATGTGAAGTGACCTCCTGCACATGGGGTGCCGCCTCCAGCCTGCATTGACACTGCTGCTTTCTCCAGCGTTTGGCTGCCTGGGCTGCCACCAGTACAGCGAGGGGATCCTCTGCAGGATCGACAACACCAGCCATTCTGGTCTCTAAGGGATTGGAGAAGGAGAGAGACGAATAATCAGTTTGGGCTTTCACCCGGGACCCTCAATTCCATCAAGCCTCCCAACCCTTACGTGTCCCGCCTTCTCTCAGAGTGCCATCCATCGAGCCAGTTGTGCTGGAAAAGCTCACTCTACACACCCACCTGGCCACAACCTGAGCCCCTAGACCCTAGACCCTTGCCGGGAACATGAGGGAGCCTGTGCTCAGGTGCCCTCCCCTGGTCCACACACACACCCTCTGGTCGTAAGGATATCCCCAGTGCTGAAGCCCAGCTCTGGTGTGTTGGCTGCTGCCTCTGCCTGAACTCTAGATGTCAGCACCACAAAGTGTTCAGGCTTCAAGGTGTAGCCACTTAAAATGGCTAACTCCCGATTTAAAATGGCGAACGGCAAAGGCTGATGGGAAAGTCAGCCAACAGGACAAAAACGAGAAGCTGCTGGTTGACTGTGTATTTACCTCTGGAAAGGCCAGACAAGATCGATACCAGCAACCATCAGCATAACAAAACACCAGCCATCTGCATACTAATGAGCAATCCCCAGGAACAATAAGCAACATTTAGACACATAAAGCAAAACCAGACTCTTCGGCGCCAGCAGAAGCCTACACAAAAGGAGGTGAATGACCACCTCAAGACCGCCCATCGATCAGGGAACCGCTCCAGCATTGGAGAGAATCGAACCAAGTGATTGGGACAAAGTCCGAAAGGCGGGAAGCCCCTGGGGACTATAAGAATTGAGCCCCAAGTTCAAGGCGCTCTCTTAACTCTTCAACAGCCGCTCAAAAACTGTAAGTCTTACTTCAACGCTCGCTACGAGATAGGCGCTACTAGCTACTAATCTGTACCAACTTCGAATCCCGCAGGCTCAGAACCCGAACGAAAGGCCATTTGTTTCCCTGACCTGGTGGGCCAGTTCCAAGTTAAGTACTGGCCTGTTAGCTGTAGAAGTAGCTTAGACGTAGAATTTGTACATGAGTAGTGATTACTGTGTATAATAAATGTGCTTTGATTTAAATCTTACTAAGCGGTGTATTGGATTATTGATCATTCCTCGGACTTGGACCACGTGGCGGTATCATAAAGATACCTGGCGACTTGAGCAAAGGTGATAAAACAGAGCAATTAAACTAAGGCAAAATCAGCAACAAAGGCTTGATTGAAATCCAATGCAATACTCATCATCTGAGACATGGCACGTGTACCCATGGGAATGCACATGAAAATTAAGCGGTTTATTCAGCGGTCAACAGCAACAAAGATTTAAAAATCAACGATGCAACATTCTACATATTACACTAACCATTAAACTACAAGTAAACATATTGGTACCAATACAAAACTATATCAGCTCATTTTCAGAAACAAAAACACACGGTATCACCCCTCACAGGTTCCTCAACAGGAATGGAGGATAAGCCTGAGAATGTGTCATCATGTCTAGAACTTTGTCGTAGAAATGATTGTCCATCAATGCATTACTTGTTCCACATATCAGAGCCATTCTCTGTCCAGGAGCCACAGCTGTGCAGGCCCTCCCACATGGCCCAATCTCACCAGAACCAAATCCTGGCATCCACATATTCCACTTCAGGTGTAGTTGGACATCTTGCCTTCCAGCATGTGTAACCTGCGGTGACGTGCCAGTTACACGCAGCACTCATCACACCAGCAACAAAAGCATCAGCAATCTGCAAAAGCATTTCAAAGGCGTTAACAGGTGGCCCATTTGGAACAATGTCACGCACCAGGACCCGCAGCGTCTTCTTGCTTCAAACCAAATTACTTTCTGACTCATACCTCCCCCTGAGCCCGGTGTTCCCGGACCCAGGTATCCTAGAAAAATGTATCTTTTCTTTCTGGCTACAGAAAAGAAAGTAAACAGCAACAGCAACCTCTGGGCATCTGCAGCCACCAGCAAGAGCAAGCAGCAAACATAACCTGCAGCTGTGAAATGTTCTCACAACTAACAAGGCCAATTCCTTATTGGCAATAGCCCTCAGCTGTGAATCTGGAGGCTCATCACAGTCACAGGGAGTTAACATGACCTTCAGCATATAACCAAAAGAAGGGCCATGTCCTCGGTGTGTTTGGTACTTTTGACAGGCAGCAGCTGTAGTTGATATTATGGGTATCACAATATTTAGAGATGATTTGAAGGCATCACGGACTGAAAGCCCCTCACCAGTGATCTTGGGCTGCACGCCGGAAAATGGAAATGTCTACCCACCTCCTCAGTTCCCCTCAGCAGCCATTGCGCCAGCTGCACGTTTTTGAAAACTGAACAATGCCCGCATAATTTCCCACTGGGGACCAGTTCATTCCCGGGAGGCCGTTACATTTGATTTTAATCTCATTAATGAGATGGGAATTGGTGATAATTGGGATTAATAAAATGCTCGCCATATTTGGGCGTGATCCAGAACTCGCCATCGGGAGAGGGTCGATTAGATGGAAAACTGATTTGCTCCCGGCGCTAAACCAATTTTGACCTTTCCCGCTATTTAACCAGTGCACCCAGATTCAGGCGGGCCGCAACGCGGTGGTTAAATTGTGCTCATAATGTAGGGTATGATATCAGGGCATCAATACAATGTCATCACGCCAGTCTCCCAAATGACAGAAAGCAGCTGAGCGCCGAATTCAGCAGAGCGCCATTTTGAAATGACTACTTAACAAGCTACTGAGCTCATTAAGAACCAAATCATCTGCAGCTTTTCGTTGCCCACTGAATGTTTCAGGCGTTGGACGTGCAAACGCTTGCGAGTGTTTTCCTGCAGCTATGATAAGAGGGTGCAAGGGTAGAAGGGAAGGCCTGCCACCGGGAATGTAATAGCAGATTCTGCTGGTGAAAGCGGCAGTGTCTGCATGTTGTTTTTTGAACTTTCAACAAAACATAGGGACGTTCAAGAGAGCAGGAGGCCTTTAAACCTGTAGCAGTGACCGTCTTCCTGGTTACAGCACATCCCCTCTGCCACATGATATTCCAGCCTAGACTCCCAATTGGGAATGGAGCACCACAGCAACCCCCCCCCCCCCTCTAATTAGTCACCTTCCTGCCCGAGAGATATTAATTGGCCACCCATGCTTGCTTTGATGAGGTGCGATGGTGGGGGCAGGAATGGATGAACCATTCAGCTTCCATTTCACCTCTCTTACCCCACTGAAAAATGTAAACCCCAACCCTTGATCTTATTGCTTTAGAATAATTCAATTTCTCTGGCAGGCCCCAAAGCTGATAATGTTGCCCTACTGCTTTCAGAGGAGAGACAGGGTTCACACTCCCGGGCTGGGAGCTCTCACACTGTTCACAGTAGAGTTCAGAGAATTTATGGTGTTCCATTTCCATTTCTAAGTCATGCCAGAGGCCATCTATCACAGAGAGGTAAAGAGGTAATTAGTAATAAAAATATAACCCCATCTAATCCCCTCTCTCACTGAATGAACTATGGCAACTCAAAGGAAAATTGTGCATAAAGATTCTAACTTCAAAGCTAACCAGTGAATTCAGTCAAAGCACATTACAGTCTAATTTTGTGCTTCAAATCTTTTATGCCTTTAGTCTCTGCAACATGAAATTTTAAATTTGCAACATGAAATTTTTAATTTGCTGGCTTTTACTTTCACTTTGTTTTGAACAAAGCAGAATCTTGTTCTGATGCAAGAGTTAGAGTTGAGAGAATGGTAATTATCCTTGGTGTATTTTGTTTCCAGCACAGTGCAAGAGATTTTAAAGAAACATAAAACAGAAAGTATGCGGTGGAAACGAGCCCAGGTATATTTCCGAGCAGCACACACCTGCTCAGAGAACCCAGAGTCAGTTTAAAATTGAGCCTCATAAATATTCCGTGTCAGGTTAACACGTGCCATGTCTCAGATAAGAAAAGAAAACATTTTACCTTTTGGTGGTGATCATTTGCTTGTCCACACCCACACTTAACCAATTGGAATAGTCCAGCACCAACTGCACTCAGGACAGTTCTACTTCCCTCAGAGAGTTGTTAGGCCTCGTCTTATCATATACTAGGGGCCTATTTCCTACTTTTGGTAGCTGCCCACGGTGCCTGAAAATCATCCACGGCCAATGTGGCATTGGAACTTTTAAAGCATCCTCGGGGCAAAAGGATGTATCTTGATCACAAATGACAGAAGAATGACCAATTTCTACTACATTTAGTTTTATTTTTTATTTCCGATTACAACATTTGTCTTTTAAAAACAAAAACAAAATGTCATTGTTAAACTGTCCATGAAACAGCACACGGCGTAACAAAGTTCCTTTGTAACTAATTTTACTTTCTAATGGTTTCACAATAAAGATTAAACATTCTGTCTTTCTGCCGTCTCAGCCTCCTCCTCCAATTTCGCAGCTAGTTATCATTAATTCTGCAATTACTCATGGCCGCTACCAAAAGTCAACATAAAACAGAGTGCTAGTACGAAGGCATTACAGTAATTATTGAATATGAAGAAACCACAGACATTTGCTAAGAGCAATGGAATTATGTGAACAATATAAACACTGTCTTGCAATTCCCAACTTGACATGAGAATCTGAAGACTTGCGAAACAGACGGAAGGAAACCATATCCTAAACAAATACTCAAATGTTAACTGGGAAATGCTTTAGTAGAGTGATATTCGGAATTAGTTCAACCAATTTACATGATGTGTAGAGGAATAAATGCACCAATACATGGACTATCATTGACAATAAAGGTAATTGCAATAGCCTTTCTCTTTCGTGAAGCAACTGGATACCATAATGCGGAGGGCTTTACTAGATGGATGAATTAAGATAGGACAATTGGCCTTCCACATTTGTAATTATCTTAGTCATGTGATTCCATCTAAATTGCAGTCACAGCACATTTTATTTTAATGCACTTTACAGAAGACCAACTAAGTTTTCAAGACAAACTCATTAACACCTCCTCACCATATGAAAATTCTAAAATCGGTGTATTGAAGAATGTAAAATTGACAAAGTGGTCGAGGATATTCACTTTTTCCAGTTCTTCCTTGCAGAAAGGGAATTTTGATTTATTTGAATTTTGAAAGATGTGATAGCATACTCCAAGATCCTGCTTCCCTCCATTGACTAACAGTGGCATGACGCAAGTTGTTATCTGATAGTTGGGACAAACTGAAACACTTCTGAGATTTTAGCTAATATGCTCCAAAACACCTTTTCAAGAGAAAACACTGATGGGAAAGCAGGATTTTGGTGACCACAATTGGCTAAAACAAAGACCAAAATTCAAAATAAGCATCAGAAGCAAGAAAGCCTGAAATAGCTTGCACTGTCTGAATTGTAAAAGTATAAACAATAGAGTAAACTCCCCTCATTCAGAATGACTTACATAAGAGAGGTCATTTATTTTCCTCTCATTATGAATGCAGTGGTTTGGGGCAGCACAATGGCACAGTGGGTTAGCACTGCTGCCTCATGGCGCTGAGGTCCCACGCTCTGGGTCACTGTCCGTGTGGAGTTTGCACATTCTACCCGTGTTTGCGTGGGTTTCGTCCCCACAACCCAAAGATGTGCAGGGTAGGTGGATTGGCCATGCTAAATTGCCCCTTAAATGGAAAAGAAAATTGGGTACTCTAAATGTATTTTTAAAAAATGAATGCAGTGTTCAACAGCACCAAAAGTAGAATGAGAAAAGATGGAATCGAAACATATTCCATTCAAATTAGGGACATTTAAAAAGAATAGACAAACCTAATTGTCCAACTACTTAAAATGTTGAATATGCTTCATAAAGAACAAAAAGCCAGTTCCATAGCAAACATTACCAGCAAAATGCTGGTACAAACTTTATCTCCATCAAATGAAAAAATTAGAAATCAGGAACAAATACCAGTGCATGCAGAAAAAACAGGTTTATTTGAATTATAACAATGCAAACAATCAAAATGACGGTCCTCCCGAGGTTCTTATTCATGTTAAAATGACGGTCCTCCCGAGGTACTTATTCGTGTTCCAGTGTCTCCCCATTTTCATTCCACGTTCCTTTTTTAAGAGGGTAAGCAAGATTATTTTGGGCTTTGTATGGGCGGGCAAGTCCCCGCAAGTGAAGAGGGTGATGCTCGAGTAGAACCGAGGGGAAGGGAGGCTTGCACTGCTGAATTTTAGCAACTATTATTGGGCAGCTAACATAGCCATGATAAGGAAGTGGGTGGGGGGGGGGGGGACTTCGGAGCGGGTGGAGGCAGCCTCATGTAGGGGCACCAGTCTGGGGGTGTTGGTGATGGCACCTCTGCCGTTTCCTACGGCGCGCTTCTCCACCAGTCCTGTAATGGTGGCGGCCCTTCGGATCTCGGGACAGTGGAGGAGGCACGTGGGAGCAACAGGAGCATTGGTCTGGTCCCCAATATGTGACAACCATCGGTTTGCTCCAGGGAGGTTGGACGGGGGGCTTCGGGCATGGCGGAGGGCGGGGATTGAGCAGATGGGAGATTTGTTCTTGGAAGGGAGCTTCCCTAGCTTGAGGGCGCTGGCGGCCAAGTTTGGGTTGACAAGGGGGAATGAATTCCGGTATATTCAGGTGCGGGACTTTTTGCGCAGGCAGGTGTCATCTTTTCCACTCTTGCCACTAAGGGGGATCCAAGATAGGGTAGTGTCTAGAGGATAGGTGGGGGAGGGAAGTCTCTCGGATATTTACAAGGAGCTCATGGCGGCGGAGGAGACGCAGACCGAGGAGCTGAGGCATAAATGGGAGGAGGAGTTGGGAGGGGAGATTGGGGAAGGCCTCTGGGCGGACGCGCTGAGCAGGGTTAATGGGACTGCAACATGTGCCAGGCTCAGCCTGATTCAGTTTAAGGTCATCCACCGGGCCCACATGACAGTGTCCTAAGAAGGCTTCAAATGAAGTTACTGTGAAAAGCCCCTAGTCGCCACATTCCGGTGCCTGTTCGGGGAGACTGGTACGGGAATTGAACCGTGCTGCTGGCCTGCCTTGGTCTGCTTTCAAAGCCAGCGATTTAGCCCTGTGCTAAACCAGCCCCTATCCCAGATCTGGGTAGGAAGGGTTATGGCAATTGCACTGTGTACTTTGTTTATTGTACAGTCTTTTTGTTTTCTCGTTCTGTAATTCTACTGTCTACAATGCCAAAAAATACCTCATTAAAATTGTTTATCAAAAAAAAACAATCTTCCACAGTGATTTTAAAGTATGCATGTTCAAATTCCATATAAAATTTTATACCTTTTTGGATATGTCATTCATTCCATATCTATTCAAGATGCATGAGATGCACAAAAGTGAAGTGTGTTTACAGATCTCTCCTAATCACAATGTTTTTAATTCTGTTCTTAAACCAGGAGAAGCCTCAATTAGGCTCACAGGCTACCAGCCAACTTTCCTCTTTGATTCGCGTTTTTATGATCTCTGGTATAAATTCCAGCCAAACATTAATGTGAGGAAGTGAGAAGCATATACCACCAGGCCTGCTGTTTATCACAACAAATCTTCAGCTGTTGCATAACACATGACACACGGAGCATACCAGATGATCAGTTTGGTCATGCGAATCATGTGAAGAGCTAAAAAGCACCAATTATACCTCTTTTTACGGAGTTCCGTTCTGAGTGGAATTTTAGATATTGATTTTATGAATCAGAACAATCATAGCCACAACTTTTAACCAACGTGGTCATCACAAGTGAGGGTTTGGCAAACTTCTCCCACATTTGTAAATTAAAATTATACAATCATGTAAATCGCCCCATTGGCGTGTTATGTTATGCTGAGGACATGCACACCTTATATCCCCCCCGTAACTAACAACCTCTAGAGATTATCCCTTAGATCTAAAAACAGAAAATGCTGGAAATACTTGGCAATTCAGGCAGAGAGACGAACAGAGTTTATAGTTCAGACCTGTGACCTTTCAGAGTGTTTGGCAAATACAAAACCATCAGAAAAGAACACTTCATTGGAAGTAAATGGTTTTTTTTAAGTGTTCTTATTGGAAGATACAAATAAGGCAATTCTTAGTCTCTAATCCTTTTTGTCAGTTTTGATCAGTGGACGCACTCTCATTTGAATTATAACATCATGGATTCAAGGCTCTCGTCAGAGACTTGAGCTAAAAGTCAGGGCTGTATTATGGGTCAGGGTTTAGGGAACACCAAAGTACATCATGGAATTCACCTGACCCACAACCTTTAATAGATTTTGGTTATGAGGAGCACAAGGGCCCACTTTACAGGTGTGATGCAACAGAGATCTAAAGTATTTTTAAGCAAAACAATGTTTATTCTATGAACCCAGTTAACATTTTATAAACACACAGTAATCAATTACCAACACTGATACCACCCTCCCCCCAAAGGTACAGTACTCTATAGGAAACCCTTAGTAGCTTTCCAAACAACATCCATAAGTCAAAGACCCTTTTTAACAAAGACAGTAGGTTTGCATTCCTTCCAGAAACAGGTATTACTTTGACATCATCAAGTGATCTGGAGACATTCTTTAGCCTGCAGAGAGAGACCAAAATACACCTTAGTTTGAATGCAGCTCTCCAACTGAAAACAAAACTAAAACTCAGAGCCAAAAACATCTTCCAGCTCAAAACGAAAGTAAAAAGCAGAGCCAGAGCCCAACTCCACCCACACACTGACATCACTGCAGCCACTTGAGAAGACAAACATTTCTTAAAGTGACATTCCCATGACAGTTGACGCATCAATACAGTAATGTTGTGCTGAATTGCCAAAGGCAATGTTGATAAGACACAAAACTGAGGCACCTTGTGCTCAGTTGCACAGAGGAGAACCCAATGCAGGTTCATTATCCCAGTATCTTGACACGATCTATCCCCCAGACAAGACCATTATTGCAGATTTAATCGCATTTATGGAACCTTGTTGTGCTCAAATCAGCTGCCATATTGCACCACACTTCAAAAAGAACCTTATGGTCAGTAATCCATTTTTAAACATCCAAAGGTTGTGAAATACACAACGCGGATAATATTCCTTCTTTTCTCTGTGAATAAAGTCAAAACAGCAAGATAAGAGAAAAGGCAACAAAATAAATGGGGAGATGCTAAGGCATGGGAAAGTCATATTTACATATTTGCAAAGAGTGCATCTGAATTATTGTCGAGAGATTTATCACACATGAAAAACCAAGGATGATGTAAAGGGGGCAAGTGTGGTTGCCAGAAATTGCTGCCCAATTCACTCTTAAATTACAGAGAGTGCCAATAACCTCAGTTATTTGTACTGCAAAATTTTGGCCAATGTTCAGCTGCTTTTCTTGTTACTGAAAGTTAACAAATTTAATTATTTGGAATTCATACTTTGTCCAGGGCTGTGTCTTGCATTCATTTCTTTTTTTCCTTTCCTCTCCCAAAGGAATTAAAACTTCAGTACAGTACTGTTCAGTGAAGGAGTGACCACTGCAAATCCTTGTTGAGATGAGAATAACTTGAATTGTGTTGTGTGACACTAACACCGTGCTAAACGGGATAGATTCAGGACAGTTCTTGCAGCTCAAAATTAAATATCCATGAAGCGCTTTGGACCATTAACAGCTACAGAATTGTATTTAACAATTATCTGGAACCTCATGGCCCAAACATCCGTAAGGGGATAAACCTTGGTTCAATGAATGCAGGAGAATGTGGCAGCAGCAGCACCAGGCATACCTAAAATCAAATTGTCAACTTAGTGAAGCTACAACACAGGACAACATGCATGTTAAAATCAATTAAGCCCCCCCCCCACCCCCCCAAACAATGAATAAGATGAAGCGGAAACATTTGCAACCACTTTTAGTGGAGACATTGAGTGGATGATCCACCTCCTCCTGAGGTCCCCCACATTGTTGATGCCAGGTTTCAGCCAATTTGATTCAGTCTATGTAGTATTCAGAAACAACTGTAGGCATTGGGCACAGCAATGGCTACGGGCCCTGACAACATTCCAGAACCAGCCAACCCACTAGCCAAGCTATTCCAGTTCAGCTTAACACTATCTACCCAACAATGTGAAAATTACCCTGGTGTAGCCTGTCCATAAAAAGTAGTTGAAATCCAACCCAACTATTTATCGCTCCATCAGTCTCCTCCCGATCACGAACATAGTGATGAAAGGTGTCGTTGACAGTGCTGCTGAGCTGCACTTACACAGCAGTAACCTGTTCACCAATTCCAGTTTGGGTTCCATCATAGAATTTACAGTGCAGGAGGCCATTCGGCCCACCCTGCCCTTGGAAAGAGCACCCTAATTAAACCCATGCCTCCATCCTATCCCCGTAACCCCACCTAATCTTTTGCTTTTGGACACTAAGGGACAATTTAGCACAGCCAATCGACCTAACCTGCACATCTTTGAACTGTGGGAGGAAACCGGAGCACCCGAAGGAAACCCACGCAGACACGGGGAGAAAGTGTAAACTCCACAGTCACCAGGGTCACTTGGTTCCAAATCGTTAGCCTTGGCTCAAAAATTGACAAGATATATTTCAGGAACTCATCAAACCTCCTTCGACAGCACCTTCCAAACCCATAACCTTTACTGCACCAGATGCATGGAAACACCACCACCTGGAAGTTGCCTTCCAAGCTACACACCATCTTTATTTATAACTGTATCACTGTTCCTTCACTGTCATTGGATCAAAATCCCAGAACTCCCTCCCTAACAACACTGTGGGTGTACCTACACCACGTGGACATCAGCATACAAGGAGGCAGCTCACCCTCACATTCTAAAGGACAATTAGAGATGGTCAATAAATGCTGGCCTAACCCCTTACATTCCAGACAAAATGTAGGGCACTCTGGGCAGAATTCTCCCAAAGAAATGACTAAACGCAACATATCACGAGCCACCCCCCCCCCCCCCCCACACCAATCCCAGCTCCCTTTAATGGCCCCCCTAAACCCTGCAACATGGCGGTGGCTGACTTGCTCTTGTGCACCCTGGAATTAAGTGCTGAGCGCTACTGACCTCCTTGCCTCCCCTTCGGAGTCCATGGCGTTGGTTCCCACTTTTAAGGACCAGAGTGATTTGCGCCCAGGTGACTTCCCACTGAGGGGAACAGGAACATTTGGGAGGCCAGAAGATCTGGTATGGAACTGACTAATGTTATGGGAGAGGGGTTTTCAGAACCCCAAAATGTATCATGGAGTCCAACCAACCCCCCCCCCCCTTTAATGGAATGTTGCTTTTGAAGCACACGGCTTGTTCCCTAGGTGTAGTATTACAATTATGGACACGTGGTTTTTAAAACAAAACAATGTTTATTCCATAACCTCAACTTAACCTTTTAAATAAACATTGGATCTCTTAACACCCCTTACTTCAAAGATAACCCCGAAAATAATACAACACTACCCAATCCTGCAAACTGTTCTTTTAAACCTCCAAAAGACTTCAACACTTCAAAAATAGGAGCACACCAGCTTACATTCAATATATTTATAGTCTTTGGATTTGCAGAAATCACCAGACCAGCTCTTTTCCTTCCTGCAGCTCTCAGCAAACCAGCCAGGCACTTTTCAGCTGCTCTCTCCAACTGAAACTTCAAAATAGCTGAGCTAAAAGCCCAGCTCCACCCACACTCTCACATCACTGCATTTCTTAAAGGTACATTGTCTCACATGACACTAATCATTCGTAAATGCATGCAGACACAGGCTAATCAGCTTCTCACCTGTCATAATATCCACTCATGTATATAATGAGATACAGACTGGCAGTGATTGACACAAAGGATAACCAATGAACACACACAACACATAACAACCAATCACCAGACAGGACACCACCACTATAAAGCACACAGGGCATTAAGACTCTCCCTCTCTCTACAGGGCACAACTACTGAGATAGTAAGAGTGCACAAGCCAGTGAGCACTATCACCATGAGGTGGAGAGTTAGTCTGGTCAAGCCAGTAGGAGGTTATCAGTTAGACTGATAGAGTGTCAACTCACAGCAGACTATGTACAGCAATCAGGAAGTTCAATAAAACAGTATTAGACCATCTCCTGTGTCAGAAGCCTGTTTCGAGTTTCACAGCATCCAGTTGCAGTCAACGTTGAACACATCATGGTACCAGAGTGTTATTAATCCTAACGAACCTACCTCGAGTGCATCTGCAACGACCAGCAAGCAGCCATCCAGTGGCATGGAAAGGATCCAGCCTCCTTCGCAACTCCAGATCTCCGGCAACCTCGGCGCCAACTGGAAAATCTTAAAACAAAAGTTCCTCCTGTACATTGAGGCCTCCTACCTCGAGTCAGCATTGGATGCCAGAAAGACTGCGCTGTTCCTGTCGACTGCGGGGGATCACGTCATCCACATCGATAACTCGCTTACGTTTGCCGATGGCGAAGACAAGACAAAGTTCAAGACAGTTCTGCTGAAATTCGACAGCCACTGCGACACGGAGGTGAATGAGAGCTTTGAACGGTACATCTTCCAACAGAGGCTTCAGGGTAAGGATGAACCTTTTCAGTCCTTCTTGACCCATCTCCGCTTCCCAGCGCAGTCATGTAATTATGACTCGACGGCTGATTCCATGATCCAGGATCAGATTGTTTTCGGGGTCCAGTCCGAATCCCTGCGGGAGCAGCTCCTCAAAATCAAACAGTTGACCCTCTCCCGTCGCCATCGAAACGTGTGTTGTCCATGAGCATGCCAGAAACCGCTACTCCCGCATCAGGGCGGCAGAAACTGCAAAACTGGCCTCCCGCGAGGCAGAAAGGGTGCAGGCCATAGCGAAAATGCAAGGCCTGAGCATCGAGGAGAGTGGCCGCTTCGCGCACTTTTCTCAGGTCCCCACGCATGCGCGCCATGACCGGGTGGACGATGAGGCCGAAGACCTTGAGATGCATGCGCGAACGCGGGCCGACCGCACTGCGCATGCGCGATGGCGCACAGAACGTGCTGATGTCAGCGTCATGACGTGTCCAAATTGTGACTCCGCCATTCAAAGCAGCGATGTCTACAGTGTGGAAAGCCTGGCCACTACGCGGCCTTCTGCAGGTCCGCTCCACCGAACAACAGCCAGCGATTCCAGCTGCAGTGCAGATTGTCCGCTGCGTACAACAAGGCATGCAGGATTCTGATCCAGACAGCTCAACGGATCCCGATGCTGACTGCCTCGAGTCTCCATATCGGGTGGGCATCATTACCACAGGCGAGTGGGTCTCTACCGTGCCTGCCAACCGCCTTTCGATCCTCAGTGTGGATCCTGACGACGAGTGGTGTGCCGTCATCACGGTCAACCAGTCTCGCATCCAATTTAAATTGGACACTGGCGCGTCTGCGAACCTCATATCACAGTTGGACCTCGACAGCATCCGACCTAGCATTCTTCCACCAGCCTGCCAGCTCCTTGACTACAATGGTAATGCCATAGCTGCCAGTGGGTCGTATCAGCTAGGTGTCTCTCACAAGGAAGTCAAAGCGACGTTGAGATTAGAGATCGTCCGGCCTGACAAGACATCCCTGCTCAGTGCTCGCTCATGCAAACTCCTAAATCTGGTACAACGAGTTCATGCCATGTCCTCGACACCGGCGACCGCCTCGCCCAATGCGAATATCCAGGCTGAGATAGACAACATTCTCACACAATACCACAGTGTGTTTGATGGGATGGGCACGCTCCCATACCGCTACAAGATATTGCTCAAGCCGAATGCCACTCCAGCCATCCATGCACCACGCCGGGTGCCGGCTCCTCTCAAGAATCGTCTGAAAACACAGCTACAAGAGCTCCAAGACCAGGGCATCATCTCAAAGGTCACGGAACCCACAGACTGGGTCAGCTCCATGGTCTGCGTCAAGAAACCCTCTGGCGAACTCCTCATTTACATTGATCCCAAAGACCTGATTCGCAACATCATGCGAGAGCATTACCCGATCCCGAAGCGTGAAGAATTGACCTGCAAGATGGCTCACGCCAAATTCATTACCAAGCTGGACTCCTCCCGTGGCTTCTGGCAAATTCAGCTGGACGTGTCCAGTCGGAAGCTGTGCACTTTTAACACTCCATTCGGCAGGTATTGCTACAACCGCATGCCTTTTGGTATCGTATCAGCTTCCGAAGTATTTCATCGCATAATGGAACAAATGATGGAGGGCATCGAGGGGGTGCGAGTCTATGTGGACGACGTGATCATCTGATCCACGACGCCCGAGGATCACATTGCTCGCCTAAAACAGGTTTTCCAGAGGATTCATGAAAATGGCCTCCAGCTCAACAGGGCCAAATGCTTGTTTGGGCGGTCCGCTATCAAGTTTTTAGGTGACCACATTTCACAGCAAGGTGTGCAACCTGACGCCGACAAGGTGCTGGCAATCAATGCCATGAAGACACCAGAGGACAAAAAGGCGGTCCTCCGCTTCCTCGGGATGGTAAATTTTCTCGGAAAATTCATTCCCAACATGGCATCCCACACCACGGCCCTCCTGCAACTCGTTAAAAAGTCGTCAGTGTTCCAGTGGCTTCCCGCACATCAAGCGGAGTGGCTTGAGCTGAAGGCGTAGCTCACCACAGCCCCAGTACTGGCGTTCTTTGACCCAACCAAGGATACCAAGATATCCACAGACGCAAGCCAGGCCGGCATTGGGGCGGTGCTCCTCCAGCGAGACGATTCCTCGTCCTGGGCTCCAATGGCATATGCCTCCAGGGCCATGACTCCGACTGAACAACGGTATGCCCAGATCGAAAAGGAGTGTCTGGGTCTCCTGACAGGAATAGTCAAGTTTCAAGACTACGTATACGGTCTGCCGAAGTTCACGGTGGAAACAGACCACAGGCCTTTAGTCCACATAATCCAGAAGGATTTGAATGACATGACACCTCGTCTCCGCCGATTTGACTTCAAACTCGTCTACACACCAGGCAAGGAGCTGATCGTCGCGGATGCCCTATCCCGATCTATCACCATGCAGTGTGAACCGGGCGACTTCATTCGCCACATCGAAGTGCAGTTGTGTGCCAGCAACCTCCCAGCCACTGGGATGAACGAGTTGTCCAGATACGCAAAGAAACTGCCAAAGATCCTCTACGACAGCGTGTGATGCAACACCTTGCCCATGGCTGGCAAAAGGGGCAGTGCCCCCAGTTCTTCAACGTTAAGGGCGGGTTAACGGTTGTCGAGGGGATCCTTCTTAAACTAGATAAAATCGTCATTCCCCAAAGCATGCAAGCCATGGTGCTCAGACAGATCCATGAGGGTCACCTCGGGGCCGAAAAATGTCGACACACAGCTCGGCAGGCAGTCTACTGGCCTGGCATCAGCCAGGACATTGCCAACACGGTCCTCAACTGCACAACATGCCAGAAGCTTCAACCAGCTCAGCCCAAGATCGTGACTTCTCCGTGGTCCAAGGTGGGGATAGACCTCTTTCACGCAAATGGGCATGATTACGTGCTCTTGGTCGACTACTTCTCCAGCTACCCGGAAGTGGTGAAACTGTCGGACCTCACGTCCAAGTCAGTGATTAAAGCCTGCAAAGAGACGTTTGCCAGGCACGGCATACCACTCACAGTAATGAGTGACAACGGCCCATGTTTCTACAGCCAAGAGTGGTCCGACTTTGCACAATGCTACCACTTCAGTCACATCACATCCAGTCCCCATTACTCGCAATAAAACGGGAAGGCCGAAAAAGGGGTCCATATTGTCAAGCGGTTGCTGTGCAAGGCTGCAGACTCAACCTCGGACTTCAACCTGGCGCTGTTGGCATAAAGGGCAACCCCTCTGTCTCCGGCGCAGCTGCTCATGAACCGCAACCTGAGGACGACTGTTCCAGCCATCCATGTTCCAGACCTTGACTGCCTCACAGTGCTGCAGAAAGTGCACCGATCCAGGGATCAGCAGAAGATCACGTATGATGCTCATGCCAGGGATCTACCCGCGCTGGCTCCAGACGATGTTGTTCGTGTCCAGTTGCCTGAGGGAGGTTGGTCAGCCCCAGCTATTGTCGTCAGGCAGGCTGTCCCCAGGTCCTTCATTGTCCAAATGGCTGATAACTCCATTCTACGGTGCAACAGGAGGGTGCTACGAAAGGTTCCCTGCCCACCACCTGGCCGCACTTCTGCACATGTCATCATGCCTCCTCCGGACATCTCGCAACACGAGGCCACCGATCTGGCAGCGATCCCGCCTCTCCATGAGACCACCAACATGGCAGCAATCCCGCCTGTCCAAGTGCCAGCGTCCCCCCCCCCTCCACCTCTGAGGCGATCGACAAGAATTTGTTGCCCGCCAAAAGACTGAATCTATAGACTTAAATAGTGTAGATTTTGCTCTGTATCTGCACGATAGACACCTTCCCATGTACATATGTTCATTCACTCACCACTTGTATATAATCATGGATGTATATATATCGACACAGTCCAAAATTTACTTCAAAAAGGGGAGATGTCATAACATCCACTCATGTATATAATGAGATGCAGACAGGCAGTGATTGACACACAGGATAACCAATGAACACACACGACTCATAACAACCAATCACCAGACAGGACACCACCACTATAAAGCACACAGGGCATTAAGACTCTCCCTCTCTCTACAGGACACAACTACTGAGATAGTAAGAGTGCACAAGCCAGTGAGCACTATCACCACGAGGTAGAGAGTTAGTCTGGTCAAGCCAGTAAGAGGTTATCAGTTAGATTGATCGAGTGTCAACTCACAGCAGACTATGTACAGCAATCAGGAAGTTCAATAAAACAGTGTTGGACCATCTCCTGTGTCAGAAGCCCATTTCTAGTTTCACTGCATCCAGTTGCAGTCAACGTTGAACCAACTTACTTAACACATCATCACCCTTTCTGGGTGAGCTACGGTTCATACCAGCAGGAGGGGCCCAGGAAGATCACAAACCATTTTACTCCTGGCGCAAATCCGGTTTTTGGGCTCCCCTGGAATTTTCCCCGACATGCATAACGCGGCCGGAAAATCGCCCCAGTGATATTGAATTTCATTTCTATAAAATGGATAATAATTAATCTAACAGCTTCTTTTGAATATGTCAGCTGAATCTCAGTTATAGTCTTCTTACTTCTAAATCAGAAGATGTGTGTTCAAGTCCCACTCCCAATTCCAGGTTGACACTCTTGTGCAATACTGATGGTGTGCAGATTGCAGAAGCAGACGTTTTACAGATGCTGTCTTTCACATGAGATGTTAAATCAAGGCTCTTCGCAGGTGTTCATTAAAAAAATCTCACGATACTATTTAAAAGAGCAGGTGAGTTCTCCCCAGTGTCCTGGCCAATACTTATCTCTTGATCAATGCCACTGTTGTACCCTCAATTAACGACGCTAGAGAGTAAAACGGTAAAGAAGGCTTTAATAAACTAAGAACTAGCCTGGTGCCGAGACAGGTGCTTACTGGGTGCCGCCTGCAAGGCGGCCCCTTATATACGACTCCCAGGTGGGCGGAGCCAGAGGCGGTGTCCCCCAGGGTTCCAAGCCCGGTCTTAAAGGGGACATCACCTTACATGATGATAAGGGTACAGTAATACAATAGCTGTTCATCCCATTCACCCCCTGTTTAAAAAAACGAAGTACGGCGGGCGGAAGTGGAATCATAAGTCCATTCGTTTCAGCGGCCTGATCGTCCTCATCGACCTCCTCAGCTCGGGCGGTGGTGCGGCGGACACGGACGTCTTAGTTGAGGGTACGTCCGGGAGCACGGTGGTCGGAGCCTTGGTCGGGGATCGGGGCGCAGGGGAAATAGCTGGGGCTGGGGGTAGAGGTGCCGGCGGGGGGGGGGGGGGGTGAAGAGGGGCGGGCGCTAGGGGGCGCGCACGGTCGGTGTCCACCGACGGGGAGTGGGACAACGGGGGGGGGGAGTAGTGGGTGCCGGATCCCTTGCGACCAGGGGGTCCGTTTTATGACTCCACGCATGCCTCCGGAGAAGAACAGGTCCCGGAGCCGTCAGCCAAGGTGGAAGCGAGACCCCGGAGGTGGTCTTCCTGGGGAAGGTTGTAAGGGGTCTCATTCGTGGCCGTGCAGAGGAGCGACCTAATGGAGTGTAGGGCGTCGGGTAGGACCTCCTGCCAGTGGGTGGTTGGGAGACTTCTCGACCGTAGGGCCAGAAGGACAGCCTTCCAAACTGTCGCGTTCTCCCTCTCCACCTGCCCGTTTCCCCGCGGGTTATAACTGGTCGTTCTGCTCGAGGCGATGCCTTTGCTGAGCAGATACTGAAGCAGTTCATCGCTCATGAACGATGTACACGGTCGCTGTGGATATAAGCGGGGAAACCAAACAGGGTGAAGATGCTGTGCAGTGCCTTTATCACGGTGGCCGAGGTCATGTCGGGACAGGGGACGGTGAATGGGAAGCGGGAGAACCCGATGACGGTGAGGAACTAGGCATTGCGGTTGGTGGACGGGAGGGGGCCCTTGACGTCCACACTTAGTCGCTCAAAGGGTCCCAAGGCCTTCACGAGACAAGCCTTGTCTGGCCGGTAGAAGTGCGGTTTGCACTCCGCGCAGATCTGGCAAGCCTTGGTCATGGCCTTGACCTCCTTGGTTGAGTAAGGTAGGTTGCGGGACTTGATAAAGTGGATGAGGCGGGTAACCCCTGGTTGACAGAGGTCATTGTGGATGGCTTGCAGGCGGTCCTCCTGCGCATTGGCGCACGTGCCGCGGGACAGAGCATCAGGGACAGAGCATCTGGGGGCTCGTTGAGCTCCCCTGGATGATACTTGATATTGTACGTGTAGGTGGAGAGTTCGATCCTCCACCTCAAAATTTTATCGTTTTTTATTTTGCCCCGTTGTGAGTTATCAAACATGAAGGCTACCGACCATTGGTCGGTGACGAGGATGAACCTCCTACCGGCTAGGTAGTGCCTCCAGTGCCGCACAGCCTCCACAATGGCTTGTGCCTCCTTCTCAACTGCAGAGTGTCGAACCTCGGAGGCGGTGAGGGTCCGGGAGAAGAACACTATTGGTCTGCCTGCCTGGTTGAGGGTAGCAGCCAGGGTGATGTCTGCATATTTGGGGACCCACTGGGCGTAATAGGAGAAAAGCCCCAAGCACCGTTTGAGGCCTTGAGGCTGCGGGGGAGGGGAAGTTCCTTAACGGGGCGCATGTGGTCGTGGACGGGACCTAGGACCCCGTTTTCCACGACATAGCTGAGGATGGCTTGCCGGGTTGTGTGGAAAATGCGTTTTTCCTTGTTATAGGTCAGGTTGAGGGCTCAAGCGGTCTGGAGGAACTTTGAGGTTCGCGTCATGGTCCTGCTGATCATGGCCGCAGACGGTGACATTGTCCAAGTACGGGTATGTAGCCCGCAAGCCGTACTGGTCCACCATTTGGCCCATCACCCTCTGGAAGACGGAGACCCCATTTGTGATGCCGAAGGGGACTCTGAGGAAGTGGAAGAGCCGACCGGCTGCTTCGAAGGCAGTATAAGGGCGGTCTTTCAGTCGGATAGGGAGCTGGTGGTAGGCGGATTTGAGATCGACCGTGGAAAATGCCCGGTATTGGGCAATCCGATTTACCATTTCCGCTATGCGAGGAAGGGGGTATGCACCAAGCTGGCTGAAGCGGTTTACGGTCTGGCTATAATCCACGACCATTTGTTTCATTTTCCCGGACTGGACTACCACCACTTGTGCTCTCCAAGGGCTGTTGCTAGCCTCGTTGACCCCCTCTCCCAGTAAACGCTGGACCTCTGACTTGATAAAAGTCATGTCTTGGGCACTGTACCTCCGGCTCCTGGTGGCGACGGGCTTACATTCGGGGGTGAGGTTCGCGAATAGAGAGGGGGGTGCAACTTTCAGTGTCGCAAGGTGCATACCGTGAGGGGGGACAAGGGTCCGTCGAACTTCAGTGTCAGGCTTCGGTGGCTGCACTGGAAATCCAGTCCGAGCAGCAGGGGGGCACAGAGGTGAGGGAGGATATACAGTTTGAAACGGGTGTATTCGGCGCCCTGGATCGAGAGATCCACAATACAATACCCCTTGATTTGGAGCAAGTGGGATCCGGATGCGAGGGCTACGGTTTGGGACACAGGATGGGTGCCCAAGGAGCAGCGCCTTACCGTTTCTGGATGAATACAGCTCTCCGTGCTCCCAGAGTCGAAAAGGCATGGAGTGTCGCTCCCGTTGACCTGGAGCTGCATCATAGGATTCTGCAGGTATTTTGGCCGCGTTTGGTCGAGGGTTATCGCTCCCAGTTGCGGGTAGTCCGAGTCCTCAGCCGAATCGGATTTGTAAAATGGCCACCGACGTTGGTCGCACGTGTCGGGTCGAGAAGATGGCCGCCGCCAAGATGGCCGCACCCATGATTCACACGAGGCAGCTGACGCGTCAGAAGGGGGCGTGTCGCGTCGATGCGCAGCCGCGTTGCGAGGCCTGCGGGCCTGTGAGCCTGATTTTCGGGCCTGCTGTTCGTGTTTCTGGCCCTTGGGTCTGGCCAGGCAGACCCTCGCAAAATTCCCCTTCTTCCTGCAGTCGCTGCAGATGGCGGAGAGGGCTGGGCAGCGTGGGTGTGTGTGCTGGCCCTGCCCACAGAAGTAGCACGATGTGCCCGCGGTCTGGGCGGGTCGCCGCACGGCGCAGGCCCGTAACGTGGCCGAGTCTGGGGAAGTCCAAGGGGGGCTCGCAGGGTCTGCGGGGTACATGCCTAAATTATGTCGGACCACTTCCAGCGAGGAGGCGAGCGTTAGCGTGTCCTGGAGGTCTTTTGCACCGTCGCCGCTGCCGGATGTAGGTCGAGCGGATGCTGGACACAAAAGCGTCTCTGATGTGCAAGTTCATATGGATTTCCCCCGTCACATCCTGATGGTCACAGTCCCTGGCGAGCGCGGTGAATTTTTCTATGAATTCGTCTAGCGTTTCCCCCGAGCGCTGCCGGCAGGTAGAGAGCAGATGCCGGGCATGTACCTCGTTGATGGGTTTGACAAACCGCTTGCATAGTATCTCGACTGCCTCTTCGTAGGTAGTCGCCTTTTCGAGCGTGGCGGAGATTCTGTGACTCACCCGGGTGTGGAGTAGGCGCAGCTTGCATGGCCCCAGGATGGGAGTCTCTGAGGAGTCCAGGTAGGCCTAAAGCATCAGAGCCACTATTTTAAAATTTCCTTTGTCTCCGGTGTCCGTGCTTCCAGATTGAGCTTCTCTGGTCCATCGTCCAGCCTGCGTCCATCCTGATGTAGTTTAGCTTATTAAATTTTTGTACCCTCAATAACGACGCTAGAGAGTAAAACGGTAAAGAAGGCTTTAATAAGCTAAGAACTAGCCTGTACCGAGACGGGTGCTTACTGGGTGCCGCCTGCAAGGCGGCCCCTTACATAGACTCCCAGGTGGGCGGAGCTGGAGTCCCCCAGGGTTCCAAGCCCGGTCTTAAAGCGGACATCACCTTACATGATGATAAGGGTACAGTAATACAATAACCGTTCAGCCCAGCCACTAAAGCAGATTATTGGAGCACTGTGATATTATTGTTTGTGGGACCTTGATGTTCACAATTTGACTGTTATATTTCCGACATTACAAGAGTAACTAAATTTCAAGAGTGCTTAATTGGCTGTGAAACACTTTGGGATGTGCTGAGGTCATGAAAGGCAATTATGTAAATGCAAGGTTTTCTTTAGTTTGCATCAGAAGGCAAATAAAAGACAAATAAAGAGCAGATTTGCATGTGTGAACCCTCGTCAGAACTCCTGCCCCACACTGCACCATAAGCATTTCTCTCAAATTAACACCTTTCACTAATCTTAGAATCCCTTAAGTGCACTGATGTCGCAAAACAAAAGAACCAGCTCAGTGGACAGGCCACAAAAGCTCACTGCAACAGAAATCACTTCCTGAATAGCTTTACGTGCGTCGAAAGAACAAATGTAATACTTTCTATAAACAGTTAGCATTCTAGTTGTGTGATAATGAAATTTATTTTTTTCCAATTCATGCGCACCTCGAAGTGAATGTGCACTGCAAACCTTTCATGACCCATTTATACTGCACATCTGGTGTCATGGCAACATGATCGCGTGTACCATGCCAATTACAGATAATGTTACCAATTCTGTACAAGTGTGAAGCTCAGTATGAGGAATAGAACTTCCCACAAGAGGTAGGAATAGACCTGCAGCTGTGACATGGTCCCCTTTTATTCAAAAACATGCAGTCCTCTAATTCATTGTATAATTTTTAATGATTGCAAAGATCTGATGGGATATTCAACTCTTTTCAGTTGTTACAAATAACACAACAGTCAAAGCTGGTCATTAGTATCCATGCATGTGTTTGGGAATGCATGAAGTGAGCTCGTCTTTCTCCAACTCAACTGTATTAAGACCAATAATCGGGAAAGCCAATCAAGACTCCCTATTAGTATAGAATAGAATAGAACTTAATTGTCCACACAAAAGTGTAAATTTGTTTTTGGCTTCACTCCAGTACAACATATAATCATACAGTCATTAACATAGAACATAGAACATAGAAAATACAGCACAGAACAGGCCCTTCGGCCCACGATGTTGTGCCGAACCTTTGTCCTAGATTAATCATAGATTATCATTGAATTTACAGTGCAGAAGGAGGCCATTCGGCTCTTTGAGTCTGCACCGGCTCTTGGAAAGAGCACCCTACCCAAACTCAACACCTCCACCCAACACCAAGGGCAATTTGGACATTAAGGGCAATTTATCATTGGCCAATTCACCTAACCCGCACATCTTTGGACTGTGGGAGGAAACCGGAGCACCCGGAGGAAACCCACGCAGACACGGGGAGGACGTGCAGACTCCGCACAGACAATGACCCAAGCTGGAATCGAACCCGGGACCATGGAGCTGTGAAGCAATTGTGCTATCCACAATGCTACCGTGCTGCCCTTAAGAACAAATAAATCTACACTATATAATTTTACCGTAATCCATGTACCTATCCAATAGCTGCTTGAAGGTCCCTAATGTTTCCGACTCAACTACTTCCACAGGCAGTGCATTCCATGCCCCCACTACTCTCTGGGTAAAGAACCTACCCCTGATATCCCTCCTATATCTTCCACCTTTCACCTTAAATTTATGTCCCCTTGTAATGGTTTGTTCCACCCGGGGAAAAAGTCTCTGACTGTCTACTCTATCTATTCCCCTGATCATCTTATAAACCTCCATCAAGTCGCCCCTCATCCTTCTCCGCTCTAATGAGAAAAGGCCTAGCACCCTCAACCTTTCCTCGTAAGACCTACTCTCCATTCCAGGCAACATCCTGGTAAATCTTCTTTGCACCTTTTCCAGAGCTTCCACATCCATCCTAAAATGAGGCGACCAGAACTGTACACAGTACTCCAAATGTGGCCTTACCAAAGTTTTGTACAGCTGCATCATCACCTCACGGCTCTTAAATTCAATCCCTCTGTTAATGAACGCGAGCACACCATAGGCCTTCTTCACAGCTCTATCCACTTGAGTGGCAACTTTCAAAGATGTATGAACATAGACCCCAAGATCTCTCTGCTCCTCCACATTGCCAAGAACTCTACCGTTAACCCTGTATTCCGCATTCATATTTGTCCTTCCAAAATGGACAACCTCACACTTTTCAGGGTTAAACTCCATCTGCCACTTCTCAGCCCAGCTCTGCATCCTATCTATGTCTCTTTGCAGCCGACAACAGCCCTCCTTACTATCCACAACTCCACCAATCTTCGTATCGTCTGCAAATTTACTGACCCACCCTTCAACTCCCTCATCCAAGTCATTAATGAAAATCACAAACAGCAGAGGACCCAGAACTGATCCCTGCGGTACGCCACTGGTAACTGGGATCCAGGCTGAATATTTGCCATCCACCACCACTCTCTGACTTCTATCGGTTAGCCAGTTCGTTATCCAACTGGCCAAATTTCCCACTATCCCATGCCTCCTTACTTTCTGCAGAAGCCTACCATGGGGAACTTTATCAAATGCCTTACTAAAATCCATGTACACTACATCCACTGCTTTACCTTCATCCACATGCTTGGTCACCTCCTCAAAGAATTCAATAAGACTTGTAAGGCAAGACCTACCCCTCACAAATCCGTGCTGACTATCCCTAAACAAGCAGTGTCTTTCCAGGTGCTCAGAAATCCTATCCTTCAGTACCCTTTCCATTACTTTGCCTACCACCGAAGTAAGACTAACTGGCCTGTAATTCCCAGGGTTATCGCTAGTTCCTTTTTTGAACAGGGGCACGACATTCGCCACTCTCCAATCCCCTGGTACCATCCCTGTTGACAGTGAGGACGAAAAGATAATTGCCAACGGCTCTGCAATTTCATCTCTTGCTTCCCATAGAATCCTTGGATATATCCCGTCAGGCCCGGGGGACTTGTCTATCCTCAAGTTTTTCAAAATGCCCAACACATCTTCCTTCCTAACAAGTATTTCCTCGAGCTTACCAATCTGTTTCACACTGTCCTCTCCAACAATATCGCCCCTTTCATTTGTAAATACAGAAGAAAAGTACTCATTCAAGACCTCTCCTATCTCTTCAGACTCAATACACAATCTCCCGCTACTGTCCTTGATCGGACCTACCCTCGCTCTAGTCATTCTCATATTTCTCAAGTATGTGTAAAAGGCCTTGGGGTTTTCCTTGATCCTACCCGCCAAAGATTGTTCATGCCCTCTCTTAGCTCTCCTAATCCCTTTCTTCAGTTCCCTCCTGGCTATCTTGTATCCCTCCAATGCCCTGTCTGAACCTTGTTTGCTCAGCCTTACATAAGTCACCTTTTTCCTCTTAACAAGACATTTAACCTCTCTTGTCAACCATGGTTCCCTCACTCGACCATCTCTTCCCTGCCTGACAGGGACATACATATCAAGGACACGTAGCACCTGTTCCTTGAACAAGTTCCACATTTCACTTGTGTCCTTCCCTGCCAGCCTATGTTCCCAACTTATGCACTTCAATTCTTGTCAGACAACATCGTATTTACCCTTCCCCCAATTGTAAACCTTGCCCTGTTGCACGTACCTATCCCTCTCCATTACTAAAGTGAAAGTCACAGAATTGTGGTCACTATCTCCAAAATGCTCCCCCACTAACAAATCTATCACTTGCCCTGGTTCATTACCAAGTACTAAATCCAATATTGCCCCTCCTCTGGTCGGACAATCTACATACTGTGTTAGAAAAGCTTCTTGGACACACTGCACAAACACCACCCCATCCAAACTATTTGATCTAAAAAGTTTCCACTCAATAGTTAAAATAATAAATATTTCATGTACACCTACATTCATACATTTGTGCAAAAAATATGTTATATTATATATAACATTCAGCCAAACCATACAAACATACTATGCCATTAAATCACTTCATGCAGTTAAAATTAATAAAACAGCAAGTTAAATTTACATGATATTATTTAGTAAGCTTATGGCACTGGGAACAAATGAAGGCTTGAACAGATTTTTCCTAGCAATACGAATTCTAAAGCCCTGGCCCGAAGGGAGTCTTTCAAATTGATGATGTAAAGAGTGAGAGGGATCACCGATGGCCTGAGCTTTCATATTAACTGCGTTGTTAAAATAATCATCGAGCTGGGTCTGCTGTCTACCAATGATTTTAACTGCAGTGTTGACCATTCTGGCCAACTTACTTTTGCAATTCACACTCAGATTACCATACCAGACTGTCATGTTGGATGTTAAAATATGCTCCACTGATGCAAAGTAACGACTCAGTTCCTCTGCCATTTCTTTGTTTCCTATTATTACTTCTCCAGCCACATTTTCCAGTGTTCCAATGTCTATTTTTGCCTCTCTCTTACCTTTTATTTATTGAAAAAAATATTTGTATACCATATCTAAAACATCATGGGCGAGATTCTTTGGCCACTCCTGCCCAGCGACCGTAAATTCCTGCCTGAGGTCAATGGACCTTTACATGATCCGAGTCCTGTCCATAGCGTTCATGCGGCGGGCAAGGTCGAAGAATCCAGCCCCATATTTCTTGCAAAAGGACCCAAAAGCACCTTGGCTTGCACAGCATGATGTGAGAATCAAACTCATGCAATAGCCCACTTATAATAATAATCTTTATTGTCTCAAGTAAGCTTGCATTAACATTGCAATGAAGTTACTGTGAAAATCCCCTAGTCGCCACATTCCGGCACCTGTTTGGGTACTGAGGGTGAATTCAGAATATCCAATTCACCTAACAGCACGTCTTTCGGGACTTGTGGGAGGAAACCAGAGCACCCGGAGGAAACCCACGCAGACACAGGGACGACGTGCAGACTCCACACAGGCAGTGTTCCAAGACGGGAATCAGACCGGGAATCCTGCCAGTGCAATATCCTATATTTAATCAGGGACATTTTAAAATAATCCTGCATCAACAAATTATTTATTTGTTCATGCGATGTGGGTATTGCTGACAAGGCTAGTGTTTATTGTCCACCCCTTATTGCCCTTGAGAACTGCTGCAGTCCCCGTGCAGTTACTGCCACAGTGCTTTTAGGTAAGGAGTACCATGATTTTAATCCAGCATCGATGAAAAAACATGATACGTCTCCATGTCAGGAAGGTGCATGACTTGGAGGAGAATTTTCAGGTGGTGGCGTTACCACACGCTTGCTGCCCTTGTTGTTCCAGGTGGTAAAGGACAAAGGTTTGGGAGGTTCTGTCAAAGGAGCCTTGACAAGTTGCGACAGTGCACACTGCTGCTGTGTGCGGCTGGTAGAGGGAGTGAATGGGGACAATGAGATTCCCACCAGGCAGGTTGCTTTGTCCTTGATGACATCAAGCTTCTTCAATTGTTGGAGCTGCATTCGTCCAGACAAATGCATTCCTGACTCACACTCCAGACTTGTGCCTTGTACTTGGTGGACAGGCTCTGTGAAGTCAGCAGGTGAATTACTCACTGCAGAATAAGCCTCTGACCTGCTCTTGTGGCCACATTATTTACATGGCAAGTCCCATTAAGTTTCTGGTCAAACTGAAAGCTAAGGCTACTACCAGTATTTATTTTAAAAACATATTACAATACTTTGAAACTAAAATCCGTGTTGCATTAAGATTTCAAAGAACAATAATGATTGTATGTTGTGGTATAAAACTGGAGTAAAACAAATTCTATTTCTCCATCCATGTTGGGAGATGCAAAAAGTATTTGATATATTCAAAATTAACATATCATCCTGTAGGTTCCTCTGTAGCACAATTCAGACATTTTTCTGCCATTTGAAATGCTCATTGCGACATTGGCATCTGCCGCAATCCTTGCAATGGCATATTGTGTAACTCTTGCTCTGATTGTAAAAAGACACGTCAAGTATTTCCATCAGCTCACCGTGTACCACTGTTCATACAGTACATGGAGTTCTCCTTTAAGAGATTGCACATTCTCCTGTTATGTAGACAGATCCTATTTGAAAGTAGAATGGGCAACATTTTCTAAACATTGCAAGGTTCTTTTTAAGTGAGTTATTTATTGAAATTGAACTTAATAGGTTTGAAACGTAAATAACTTCAAAATTATAGCACAGGAAAGGCATTTCAATGTGCAATTCATTAAATTAGATTCCAGAGAGAGAGAGAGCACACACACACAAATACACACACTGGTATATTTCAGGGGGTTCTCAAATTTGGAAGCAAAACAATTATTACCAGTTCACCATTTGAAAGAAATAGGGAAACGTGAGACAGTTAAAAACTAATGAAATGATTGTGGTTGAGAATAAGGCAAAAACATACATTAAGTAGCAAAAATAGAAATAACTGAATTTAAAAAAAGGTACTTAAAAAGGTTGTTAACTTTAATGACCAAGGAAACCTGCAAGGAAGGAAAATACTTCTTTATTTTTAAACAATATTCCGCCTATGGCAGTAACCATCTGCAATCAGTCCCCGTTAGGACAACCAACATGCTGATCCCTGCAGGGGCCGGTTTTTATAATCAGTTCTATGAGTCCCAGCTGGGTAAGCCTCCGCCCCTACCTGAGAAGCTCATTCTCCATGGACCCACAGGGAGATTGATAATAGTTTCCCTGTGGGGATTATGACATCCTCCCCTGCACTCTGCGCCTGCACCCCACCCCCCCCACCCCTCTGCTATAATCAGCGGGAGCCTTCTGCACCGCTTTGCCCAAGGTTAAGGCTCTGTCTGCGTTGTGTGTAGGTCGGGTGGTGCATACTGGTTGGTCGATGGCGTTTTCCTGGCCGACCTCCAGAGGGCTATTGCTGGAGCCTCGGACATGCCTTTTTCCATCTGCAGGGATGCCTCTGTATCCATATCTGAGTCAAAGCCATATTCCTCCTGCTGATCTGGGCAATGGGCCATAATCGGATGATGGAGGCATCGACATCTCTGGTTGGGCATCATGTAGCGTAGGTTCCCGCCTTCATAAGGTGGTCCACATGTTTTCATTGGACGTTCCTTGGATCTTGACTTTATAGGAGACCCACCCCCTCCTCTCAATTACAACTCCAGGGAGCCAGAGTACCCACCTCCAAAAATGGGGGTGTAGTCTATGTCCCATGATTGGAATTTCCGCCCTGGCGACCGATTGTCGTGGTGCAACTTCTGAATGTTTTGTTGCACTTCTACTTTCCTATCCAGGTTCGGGAATGTCAGGCTTAACTAGGTCCTGGACCTGCAGCCCATCAGCAATTCTGTTGTCACGTGCGGTGCCCTACAATTAAAAAGGAACCACGCCAGCTGAATTTGTACAGAGCCCTTGGTCTGCTTCTTTGTGCCTCTTTTAAAGTCCGAGGGGAGTGGAGATTTCTGAGGTTCTGGCTATGTGCTTTCGACCCTCCCAGATATGGGAGTGCTGCCAGACGACCAAACGCTGCAAAAACTACATCCCTGTTCAAAAAAGGGGACCAGGTTGAAACTGGAAATTATTAGCCAGTCAGCCGGATGCCGATCCTGGGGGAACCTTTTGTGCCAATGGCTGAACTTTACGGGTGGGGTAACAGGAGGGTGGACCTGTAATTATGGCTGCAATACCATTAGAGGCATGCCTGCTCATGGCCCATCATCTGCTGTCCACACCACAATTTTACGGGCACTGGATGAATTTGACCCCCAAGGCCCAAATGAGGGCCTTGATAGTTAATCCCCATTTAAATAAAGGCCTCATCCCTCTGCCACTCTGATTTAACGGGCAGTGGAGTGGAAAATCAGAGCCCTTTTCCACAACAGTTTTGCCTTCCTGAGTCCATCGTCTCCCCCTGCCCTATCCAACATCTCCTTGCTGACCGCTCACCAGGACCTACCTGCACAGCCCCTGCAAGATCCCAGACCTCACTCAGTTTCAGGGCATCCATGGTTCCTATTCCGCCTGGGCTTCCTGGAGTGGCTACTGATCGTGGTGTGGCGCCAAGCTGCTAGCCGCTAAGGCAAGATTTCCTCCTGGAGATGGTCGGAAGTCACACCTTATACAATTAAAGGGTCGTCACCCAAGAAATTAAGGTGAGGCGAGCTGGCCAAGCAAAGATGGGCTCACCACCTGACATTTATGCTGGGGTTCAGGAACCCCACCCTCAACATATAATCCAGCCCAATAGGCACTTGGAAAAATATGGGTTAATGAATAATAACCAACATGGATGTGTTAAAGTTGAACCATGTTTGACTAACTTGATTGAGTTCTCTGATGAGCTAACAAGAGCGGGTTGATGGGGGTGGCAGAGTTGTAGTGTATGTAGACGTTCAAAATACTTTGGATAAAGTACAGGCAATAAATTTGTTAGATGCTTGAAACCCACGGGATTAAATGAGACAGTGGGTGTGTGGATAAAAAGTTAGTTGAGAGAAAGAAAGTCGAGAGAGAATTATTGCTTTTCAGACTGAAGAAAAGTATAGATTGGTGCCCAGGAATCAGTATTACAACCATTGCACTTTTTGATATATATGAAAGACTTGGACTTATTCAGGGCATAATTTTGAAGTTTACAGATGTTGCAAAACTCAGAAACTTTATGAACATTGAGAATACTAATACACTTTAGTAGGGAGGACAGAGACAGACTGGTGAAATTTTGGTCGGAAGAATGAAGAGAGGAAATATAAACTAAATGGCATAATGTTAACGAGAAGAGAGAAATTGAGAGATCTGGATGTGCATGTGCATAAATCTTTAATGGTGACAGGTCACATTGAGAAGGACGTTGAAAAAGCATATGGCTTCCTTTGCTTCATTAATAGAGAAATAATATAGAAAAGCAATTAAGTTACTCTAAATCTTAATAAAACACTAGTTTGGTTCTTTCCAGACTACTGTGGCCAATGAGCACCACACTTTTGGAAGAATACCAAACCTTGTAGAGGGGATTTACTGGAATGGGACCAGGGATGAGGGACGTGTTATGTGGAGAAACGAAGAGAAGTTGGATCTCGTTCTCTTTTGAAGAGAGTGTGTTAAAGGTCCTGGAACAATACATAAGGAGGAACTGTTCACAGTGGCAGAAGGGTTGGAATCACAGATTTTAATGCAATTGGCAAAGGAACCAGTCATGATATCAAATAAATGTTTACATAGCTTGTTATGATGAAATACACTGCCTGAAAGGGCAATGGAAGCAGATTTGATAGTAACTTTCAAATGAGAACTAGATAACTGCTTGAAGGGAAGAAAACTGCAGGGCTATGGAGAAAGTACAGGGGAGTGGGATTCATTTGACAGCTGCAGAGTTGAATGGCCTACTCTTCAAGCATCATTCTACAATAACCGTGACTGTAACATTGAGGGGTACTAATGTTAATTCGACCTCCAAAGGTAAGGATCAGGTTTGGGGGAAGAGAGTTGGAAAGGCGGGGGGGGGGGGGGGGGGGGGGGGGGGGGAGACAAAGCTGGTGGGCAGGTGGGGTCTGTTGAGGGGGTAGGGCCGAAAATGGGCTTGCAACAAGTTAAATATTTCTGATTGGTCCTCCTGGCACCACTGAAACCTTTTCCAAAAACCTATCTTCTCCTTGAGATTTTTTAAAATTAGTTCAAGTGGACTTTGCTGGCAAGGCCATCCCTACTTACCCTTGTGAAGGTAAGCCTCCTTCCTGGAACATGTGGTAGGTATATCCACAGTGTTGCTAGGAAGAGAGTTCCAGGATTTTAACGCAGTGACAGTGAAGGACCAGTGATATAGTTCGAAGTCAGGATGGTGTGTGGCCTGGAGGGGAACTTGCAGGTGGTGGTGTTCCCATGCATCTGCTGCCTTTGTCCTTCTAGGTGGTAGAGGTCGCGGGTTTAGAAGGTACTGTCAAAGGAGCCTTGGTGAATTGCTGAATTACAAGATGAAGTGCATCTTGTAAAGTGGGTCAAGTGGATGTTGAAGGTGGTGATGGATGGGGTGCCAATCAAGTGGGCTGCTTTGTCCTGGATAGCGTCAATCTGCTTGAGTGTTGTTGAAGCTGTAGGCAAGTGAACAGTATTCCATCATATTCCTGACTTGTGTCTTGTAGATAGTGGACAGGAGGCGAGTTAATCACCACAGCCTCTTACTTGCTCTTGTAGCCACAGTATTTACACAACTAGTCCAGTTCAGTTTCTGGTCAATAATAAACCTCAGGATGCTGATAGGGGGTTAATCGATGCAGGGTTGATGAGGGGCTTCAATTGATGGGTGCCTTTAAGAGCTACTGGTTAGGACAATGAATTCCTGGTTCAGCTGGGAGTAGGTATGCACAGCACATGCTCTGCCAATTTGCACATGAAAATTACAGTTGAGATCTTAACTAAAATTTGTATATTGAAAAAGCTTTTGGTCTTTTTAGGTGTGAGGTTTGAACACCCAGGGTTTAGGTTATGCTCTCGAGTTGGGTGCGCAGGACTGGGAAAATTTCCGACTCCCTAACCCGACTTGGGAGAAACTTCCCTAAATATCTGTATTATTATTCCGGGGCAAGAACAATAACTGAAGTCAGAGCTACCTGGAAACAGAGCAGAGGCAGTAGCAGGATATATTGAGTGTGGAGGCAGGCTGTTTAAAAGGTCTGCATTGGTGGTTTGGTACTTCTCCCCCGTTATAATAAAAGCCTTCCAGCCAAAATCCCTCAAACCCCTTAGCCCTCAAACACACACCATGGTTATTCATATCCTCCATGCCAATATCTTGACATTTCCACAGACCTTATTCACATTTTATGCACATGCATGTCCACTCTTAACAATTCCAAAGAGATAGTCCTCTTCACATAATCCCACAGATTTAAACTTTTGCAAAATGTTGTAAATCCCACAAGTCATGTTGCAGAATCTTTGGGGACAAATATTGCTTTTGATTGAAGACAACTGCACTTTTTAATGTGTTCCTGCCTGAACGAACTGCGGATATGTGAAATAGGTCCCACCTCCAGCGGCACGGTAGCACAGCGGTTAGCACTGTTGCTTCACAGCTCCAGGGTCCCAGGTTCGATTCCCGGCTTGGGTCACTGTCTGTGCGGAGTCTGCACATTCTCCCAGTGTCTGCGTGGGTTTCCTCCGGGTGTTCCGGTTTCCTCCCACAGTCCAAATATGTGCAGGTTAGGTGGATTGGCCTGCTAAATTGTCCTTAAATGTCCAAAAAGGTTAGGTGGGGTTACTGGGTTACAGGGATAGGTTGGAAGTGTGTTTCCAAGGGCCAATGCAGACTCGATGGGCCCAATGACCTCCTTCTGCCCTGTAAATTCTATGATTCTATGAAAAATGGTGACTGCCAGGCTTGGGGGCAGGACCTTTGGAATTCGGGCACCTGCAACATTTTGGTGAAGACACACCACTTCCGCTGCCACTTTAACGAAAATTTGGGCCCTGATAAAGGTTTGCCTGAAAATGTAATCAGGCAGAAAATTAGTGTTTCAGATGAAGAATAAACTGCCACCAGTTGCACCGTCCATAGATAATCATGCATCCATCTTCCAACATGCAACTTACTGCCAGTCTTTTTTTAAAGTTCTTTGTAATATGTATGAGGTAGTTTAATATTCATCATCTAATACCACTTGGATTGTTAATTGAGACTGCATTAATATCAATACAATTCTTTAATTATTGGGAGTGAAGCTCAATGCATAAACTTTAAATAAAAACATTATGCCAAATTAGAGGCAAGCCAGTAAAACTGCTGTCCTCCATGTTATTTTACTGTTAACATTGAATAGGAGAACGGTTCAATGTAAGAAGTAAATAGTTCTTGAAGTGCGCAAGTTTGCCTAACTAAATCATAAGCTAACCCACAACAAATTCACATAGAAAAGTGATTATAAAATCTAACTAAATGAATTCAGTTTGGAGCGATTAGACTAAACAATAATTTCAAGAATTTGTTCAGCTAAAATGCATGTTTGGTGTAGATTATTGCAGGATTCCGAAAACAGCTAGGTATTTGAAATACTTAAGTCATATTTTATCTTACGCTACCAGGAAGTTCAAGAAGTATAAATAGAGATATTCAAATACTGTGGCCCATATGCAGATAGTTCAAAGAAAATCGACTTTTGAATTATGTACTTTCCGACAGACTTGCCAACAGCCATTTAATTTAATTCAATAAGATCTCAGTGAGACAGGATGTATCTATCTTTTTTTTGTAAGTGCCACGAAGAATCCAGCACGAGTTTTAAGGATACAAAATAATAACGTTTATTTACTATAACAATATATACATAACAGTAGCAGTAACTTCCCTTGCTACCTTCTCCTTCCTGCTGGTTCCTGAACTGGCCAGCTTATTTATACTGGTTCCTGAACTGGCCAGCTTATTTATACTAGGAGTTTCTCCGCCCCCCTCATTGGGGAAGTTCATACTCCCATAGGATTGTGGGATAGTCATTAGTCCCCAGCCAATCGTAAGTAGGCAGGTTATAACAACCCTCCCCCCCAAAGTCCAAGGAATCCACCGACGACCCTGGCAAAGGAAGGCGTCGAACTCGTTTGGCCGCAGGCCGGATGCCATTTGCACGCGGCGCTGGATCAGGCGGCGTGTAACGAGACGGAGACCGGCGCTTCCGTGATGAACGGCGCGGTTGTACATCCACGGCCTGTGGACCCGAGGATTCCCCCTCTGATTCATCCTGTGTCTCCATCTCGGAGTCAGAGTGTGCTGCCTCCGTCATGTCAGCGTCTCTATCTCCATTCGGTCCCGTAACGACCTGCGCAGGCTTCGAGTGAGGCACCAGTGGAAGATTTTGAGGACTACCTTTCCTTGTCTCTGGTCTTTGCGGCTGTTGAAATGAGCTCCGGGGGCGGGGAATCTTTTGAGGGGATGATCTTCTGGACCGGACGTGGTCTACATGTTTTCGCTGGAGACGACCCTGGGCTTGCACTTGGTAAGATATAGGGCCCGTTTGGCGAAAGATTACACCAGGAACCCATTGGGCACCACCAGCAAAATTCCGCACGAATACTGGGTCACCGGGCGCAAACTGCCAAATCGGACGATGCCGAGGCAATCCCTGTCCCTGCCGTTCTTGTGTGCGGCGTACTTTTGCGCCAATGTCCGGGAAGACCATACTAAGGCGGGTGCGAAGTCTTCGGCCCATTAGGAGTTCTGCGGGAGCTACCCCAGTCACTGCATGGGGGGTGGTCCTGTACGTAAACAAAAAGCGAGCCAGTCTCGTGTCCATTGATCCGGAAGACTGCTTCTTTAGGCCTCTTTTGAATGTTTGCACTGCGCGCTCTGCCAACCCATTTGAAGCCGGGTGGTAAGGGGCTGTGCGGATATGGCAAACTCCTCACTCGTGAATGGAGTGCCGTTATCCGTGACCAGCACCTCGGGGAGGCCATGCGTACTAAATGATAAACGCATATTTTCAATTGTTGCGCAGGACGTTGTCCCCTGCATCTTATGCACCTCCAGCCATTTGGACTGGGCGTCAATTAGTAGAAGGAACATGGATCCCTGAAAAGGGCCTGCGAAATCTGCATGTAAGCGTGCCCAAGGCCGCCCTGGCCATTCCCAATGATGTAGGGGCGCGGCCGGCGGAAGCTTCTGATGCTCCTGGCAAATGGAGCAGTTTTGGGCCACCTTCTCAATGTCGGTGTCGAGGCCTGGCCACCAGACATAACTCCGGGCCAACATTTTCATCTTGGTCACGCCCGGATGCCCATTGTGCAAGTCTGATAATATCAGCTCCTGGCCTTTTTCCGGGACAATCACACGCGTACCCCACAAGAGGATGCCGTCTTCCACGCTGAATTCTGACAGCTTGGAGGAAAATGCCCGCAACTCGCCTGGGAGCTGTCTATGCTGCCCACCATACAGGACTATGTGCCGAACCTTTGACAAGACTGGCTCCGTCTGGGTCCACTCACGGATCTGTGATGCCGTGACAGGCAAGGTGTCCATAAAATTTAGGGTTGCAACCACCTCACCGGTTGTGGGGGTCGACATGGGGCCGGTCGATAAAGGCAATCGGCTCAGTGCGTCGGCATTCGCTATCTGCGTACCTGGCTTGTGCTCCAGAGAATACTCGTATGCAGCAAGCAACAAAGCCCAACGCTGGATCCGTGCAGAAGCAATGGGCGGTATTGGCTTATCCTCTATGAAGGGTCCCAGCAGGGGCTTATGATCAGTCACGATAGTGAAATGGCGGCCGTACACATACTGGTGGAAGCGTTTCACCGCAAAAACCACTGCCAGGCCCTCCTTCTCGATCTGCGCGTACTTTTTTTCCGCTGCAGTCAATGTGCGGGAGGCGAAAGCTATCGGTCGCTCGTCCCCGTTCTCCATCTTGTGGGACAGGACGACCCCAATACCATACGGGGATGCATCACATGTGACGAGCAAAGGCTTTCCCAGACGACGACAATTGTTGCTTTACCCACCGGAAAGCGGTTTCTTGAGGCTGACCCCAAACCCAGGTGTGATTTTTCCTTCGCAGAAGGTGCAAAGGGGCCAGCGTAGCTGCCAGATTGGGGAGGAACTTCCCGCAATAGTTTACGAGACCGAGAAAAGAACGAAGGTGCGAAGTGTCAGTCGGGGTGGGGCATGTTGAATTGCACGTACCTTCTCTGCGACGGGGTGCAGACCCTCGCGGTCCACCCGATAACCTAGGTAGACTACTTCTTTTGCCTGAAATACGCACTTTGTGTGACGTAAACGGACTCCAGCCTCCGAAAGGCGTCTAAGGACAGCCTCCAGATTTTCCAAATGCTCTTGCTCCAACGTCCCTGTAATCAACACGTCATCGAGGTAGACAGCCACACGTGGTAAACCTCTCAAAATGCCCTCCATAACACGTTGAAAAATTGCGCAGGCAGAGGATACTCCAAAGGGCAACCGTGTATATTCATACAGGCCCTGGTGTGTTAATTGTTACATATGGTCGGGAGGCAGGGTCCAGCTCCAACTGCAGGTAGGCGTGACTCATATCTAATTTTGTGAATGAGAGTCCGCTGCAAGTTTCGCGTAGAGATCCTCTATGCGAGGCATTGGGTATCGGTCGAGTCGGGAAACTGTATTCACTGTAAGTTTATAGTCGCCACACAAGCGAACTGTGGCATCTGGCTTCATTACTGGTACAATTGGTGCTGCCCAGTCAGCAAAACGGACGGGCCTGATAATACCCAAACTCTCCAAACGAGTGAGCTCCCCTTCTACCTTCTCGAGCAAAGTGTAAGGCACTGGGCGCGCCCGGAAATAGCGCGGCGTGGCTCCTGGTTCAACTTGGATACGGGCTACGACCCCTTTTATTTTCCCCAAACCAGGCTGGAATACCTCTGGGTATCGTCCTAGCACCTCAGTCAACCCTCCAGAAACTGTTTGGAGGATGTGCTGCCATTGCAACCGCAAATGGCGCAACCAGTCCCGACCCAACAGGCTGGGCCCATGGCCACGCACTACGATAAGTGGGAAACGCCCCTCTTGGTGTCCATAGACAACAGGGGTCATTGTAGTTCCTGCAATGTCCAGTGGTTCCCCCGTGTAGGTGGCCAACCTGGCCTGTGAGTCAGTTAATTTAAGGGTCTGTATACCCTGCTTGATGCGATCGAATGTCCTCTGGGCGATCACGGAGACCGCTGCGCCAGTATCCAACTCCATCTCCAGCGGGTGGCCATTGACCCGTACTGTCACCTTAATGGGGGCCACACGGGGAGCTGCCACACAATGCAGCTGCAGGCAGTCGTCCTCCGTCTCCACGTCCTCAGGAGTGGTCGCCGCAGGTTCATCCACATGGAAGGTACGGCCTCTGGGCTGGTCCCAGTTACGGCCCCTGGGCTGGTCCCAGTTTCGGTCGGAACGACGGCGCCTCTGGCGTCCCCAGGACCGCCATCCGCGACGGGGTCGGCGCCTACAAGTCTGACACGGACATGGCTCCTCATCCATTGGCTCTGGAGAAGGCTCCCTTCGGGGAGGAATGTCCGATGGCCACTGGCGTCGGTCCGGTCGTTGCCTCGCCCAAGGTACCGCAGGAGTGCGGGGGGACGTTTTTGGGTGGAAAGGGTTGCGCCCCAAGGCATGCACTTCCATTCCCTGTAGCTCCTGTACTCCTCGCTCTGCGCTCTCTCGGGACAAGACTATTTGTATTGCCTGTTGAAAAGTCAATGTTGGCTCCGCTAACAACTTTCTCCTGGTTGCTGCATTGTTAATACCGCAAACCAAACGGTCGCGTAACATTTCTGACAAGGTCTCACCATAGTCACAGTATTCCGCAATCCCGCGTAGCCTGGATTAAAAAAATCGGCAAAGGATTCTCCAGGGGTCCTCTCAGCGGTATTAAACCGGTAACGCTGGACTATCGTGGACGGGGTTGGGTTAAAGTGTTGCCCCACTATATTCACAAGTTCGTCAAACGTTTTGGTGTCCGGCGCAGCTGGGTACGTAAGGCTCCTAATCACCCCAAACGTATGCGGCCCGCAGGTGGTGAGCAATATGACCACCTGGCGCTCGTTTTCAGTGATATTGTTTGCCCGGAAATAGTAACGCATCCGTTGTGCGTACTGGTTCCAGCTTTCCAGTGCAGCATCAAAAACATCCAAACGTCCGCACAGAGGCATGGTGTAATAGAAAACAACTTCCAACCTGTATCCAAAAAAAATCCAGGGAGGTGGCTTCAGCAGTGTAGACAGCTATTCACTTTTACCTTCATCGCCAGTTTTGTAAGGGCCACGAAGAATCCAGCACGAGTTTTAAGGATACAAAATAATAATGTTTATTTATTATAACAATATATACATAACAGTAGCAGTAACTTCCCTTGCTACCTTCTCCTTCCTGCTGGTTCCTGAACTGGCCAGCTTATTTATACTAGGAGTTTCTCCGTCCCCCTCATTGGGGATGTTCATACTCCCATAGGATTGTGGGATAGTCATTAGTCCCCAGCCAATCGTAAGTAGGCAGGTTATAACACTTTTATTACTTTATGGTCTGAAAGGTCACAGACCTGAAACATTAACTTTGCTTTTCTCTCCTTAAAACGTACCAGACCTGCTGAGTATTTTCAGCATGTTTTGATTTTATTTGAGTTTGTTCACAATGTTTGCCAAAGAACATTGTTTTTTCAATTTATTCCTGGGGTGTGGGCTTTGCTGGTTAGGCCAACACTTATTGCCCATCCCTAATTTCCCATGAGGAGGTGCTGGTGAGCTGCCTTCTTGAGCCGCAGCAGCCCATGCAGTGTAGGTACACATACAGTACTGTTAGGGAGGGGGTTCAAGGTTTTGGGCCCAGTAACAATGGAGGAAAGGCAATATATTTCCAAGTCAGGATGGTGAGTGACTTGGAGGGGAGCCTCCAGGTTGTGGTGTTCCCTTGTGTCTGCTGCCTTTGTCCTTCTCGATGATTGCAGTTGTGGGTTTGGCAGGTGTTGTCGAAGGAGCTTTGGTGAGTTTTTGCAGTGCATCTTGCAGATGGGACACACTGCTGCCACAGTGCATGGTGGTTGAGGTATTGAATGTTTGTGGATGTGGTGCCAATCAAGCAGGCTGCTTTGTCTTGGATAGTCTCAAGTTTCTGGTGTTTTGTTGGAGTTTCACTTATCCGGGCAAATGGGGAGCATTCCATCAAACCCCTGACTTTGTGCCTTGTAGATGATGGACATGCTTTGAGTCGGAGAGGAGTTACGTGCCACAGGAATACTAGCCTTTGACCTGCTTCTGTAGCCACAGTATTTTTTTGGCTGGTCCTGTTAGTTTCTGGTCAATAGTAACCCCCAGGATGTTGATAATGAGAGAGTTAGCAATGGTAATGTAATTGAATGTCAAGAGGCAATGGTTAGATTCTCTCTTGTTGGAGATGGTCTTTGCCTGGCACTTGTGTGACGCAAATGTTTTTTGCCACTTGTCAGCTCTAGCCTGGATATTGTCCAGGCCTTGCTGCATTTGGACACAGACTGCTTTGGTACCTGAGGAGTTGTGAATGGTACTGAACATTGTACAATCATCAGCTAACGTCCCCACTTCTGACCTTACGATGGGAGGAAGGTCATTGATGAAGCAGCTGAAGATGGTTGGGCATGGACACTACCCTGAGGAGCTCCTACACCGATGTTTTGGAACTGAAATGATTGACCTCCAACAACCACAACCATCTTCCTTTGCGATAGATATGACTCCAGCTGAGAGTTCTGATTCCCATTTACTCCAGTTTTGCTTGGCCTCACTGATGCCACATTCGGTCAAATGCTGCCTTGAGATCAAAAGCAGTCACTGACCCCTCACCTCTGGAGTGCAGCTCTTTTGTCTATGTTTGAACCAAAAATGTAATAAAGTCAGGAGCTGAGTGACCCTGGCGGAGCCCAGACTGTGCCATACAGAATATAAGCAGCAACAAGTGTAACGTGACAGAAAATGTGAGTAAGTTGAATAAAATCTGTGGATTAAGTTGACAGCATAGTTTTTGGTGCGATTGTTGGGGATTTTTTTCCCCAGCATTTTCATTGCCACCTGGATGAAGATAGCTGGAATTTAAAACAAGCATGTTTCAATACGCCTACATGTGGAATGCAAATAATGGTGACTAATGTTCAAACTAGACATTCCATGGCCTGTGTTGGGTTAATCAAAACAGTTCATGTTTTATAATTGGGGTGCTGATGCCATGTATATGGGTCGGAATACGGATTTAAAATGTCAGAATAAATCAGATAAATAAAATTCATTCAATGGTATTCTGGATTTTCACTGGTGCTTTGGGGATTGATTTCCAAAATTCTGTCCATTATGTGAAAACTGTAAATAATGGAAGATATTCTTTACCACTCACCTTAATGTTGGAAATGAACGGCGCAGAAACAAGAAAGGAATGTAGTAATAGCATTCATTACGTTTAAGGTAAAGATCGTGAAGGGCTTAAGTAAGAATGCCAAAAGCAATAAATTGCAACACAAAATGATTTTTAAAAGATGGAGAGGGCAACAACGGATAATATTTAAAACAATGATCAATGGAGCCCACAAATAGTTCCTGCTAAAATGCAGGAACAAGCCATATTGCAACAACATGAATTGAAAAAATAAAAACATAATTTAAGTAAAGCAAAATTTAAAGCATACACTTAGTACATAGATGTGAAAGCAGGAGATGAAAGGGAATACAGAAAGGTTTGGAATGTGCAGTTCTGCGGAAAGATTGGATAGACCAGGCATTTTCAAAGTCAGGGGCGCGACCTGCGGGTGGGTCGCAGGCAGGTGTCGGGAGAGTCGCGGAGCCATCTGTGGCGGCGCTCCCGATTGCGCAAATTTGCGGGCGACAGCCGCAGCAGCTGGCTTTTATCAATGCGTCAAAACTCTGCGCATGCACACCGATGAGCGGGCACGCATGCGCAGTGCGGTCGCATTTTTTTTAATACGGTCGCGGCCTTTTTGAAGGCCGCTCGCAGCCGGCATTGTTAAAAGCCAGCTGCTGCGGCTGTTGCCCGCGGATTTGCGCAATCGGAGACGCAGAAGATGTTTTTTTTTAATTCTATGTAATCTTCCTGCCTGAATGGAGGCAGAGAGCAGGTCATGCCCCCCGAATGTTGACATCACGTGCTTTGGGCGCGATTGCGATTCCTCCATTTTGTCAGCAAACAAGGTAAGAGAAAATGGTGGGATGCGAAGGTCATCCTGCGGGGGCCGCGACGGTCAGCCGGCGCGGGCCGCAAAGGTCAGACAGCGCGGACCGCAAAGGTCGGCCGGCGTGGACCTCAAAGGTCGGCCGGGTTGGGTCCCGAAGGTTGGCCGTTGGTAAAAACGGGTCCCCGAAAAAAATGTTTGCAAAACACTGGGATAGACCGCGATTGTTCTCCTTGGAACAGAGTTGGCTGAGGGAGATTTGATCAACAGGTACAAAATTGTGAAGGGCCTGGATAGGGGAGGTGGGAAAAGCCTATTTACCTGAGCAGAGAGGTCAGTGACCAAGGGGCATCGATTTAAAATGATTGGTGGAAGGATTGAGGCAAGGTGGGGGAAAGAAACTTCACCCAGAGGGTGCTAAGGGTCTGGGATTCACTTCCTGGGTAGATGGCAGAGGCAGAAATCCTCCTCTCATATAAAAGGTGTCTGGCTATGCAGCTGAAGTGCCATAACCTGCAGGACCACAGACCAAATGATGGAAAGTAGGATTGGAATCATAGAATTTACAGTGCGACGAAGGTATACACACTGATAAATGACATTGAAGTGACAGAGATATTAAATAATTAACTCAGTGTTTATCTGGCAGACTAACATGGTACACATGAAGATCCAAATAAATACACAGGGCATGATGCAACTGCCTCATTGTGCCTGGCGCGGATCCAAGCGCAACAGGTGAATTCCGTGAGAGCCCCAAATCAGGCTCTGTGCTGGGCCAATGCGAGTCACCAACACGCTCTGCCAGCGCGATCGGGATGTTACCCTCACTGGGCCAGATCCAGAGACCCAGACGCCGCTTTTACTCGGCACATGTGGCACCTGCGAGACCCCCACCACGGCGCCGTTTAGCAATGGTTTCCACAAATGTGGACCAGACGTGACGGCACCTAGGGGGGTCTCACAGGTCATGAGAGAACCCCAGGTGGTCAGGGACAAGGCAGGATGGTACCCTGGCACCACCTGGCACCTGGGCACCCTGGTGCTGCCGGCATGGTGCCCTGGCAGTACCAAGGTGCCAGGTTGGCAGTGTCAGGGGTCGAGCCCGGGGGGGTCGTCTCCATAAGACCGGGGTTTTAAAGGACCAGAGAAGGTTGGCGGGAGGGGGAGGGGTCCTGAAAGCCAGGAGGTGGGGTGGAGGGGGGCTGAAAGGAGGAACCGTCCTGCTTAGCTCACCAGTGCAGGATGGCTGACTAACTGTGGGCATGACATGGAGAAACTCCCCACACCAAAGGACATTAGCTAACCAGATGGGTTTTTACAACAATTGACAACGGTTCCAATGTCACCATTAGGCTTTTAATTCCAGATTTTTATGAAATAAAAATTCTACTGTTTGGCCTTGTGGGATTCAAACCCGGGTCCCCGGAGCATTACCCTGGGTTTCAGGATTACTCAGCTAGCAACAATACCACAATGAAACCCCAGTTTGGTTGGTGTATAGATAAAATTATTTTATTTTTTAAAAAAGTAACAGCACAAGAAGACTGGTGGACAGTTAATGTGATTCCTACATATAAAAAAGGAGAAATAACAAGCACAAGGAACTATGGACCAATAAGCTTAACAATGGTGGCAGGAAAATTAATGGGATCCTGAATCAAAACTAAAGAAAAACATTTGGAAACTGAAAACACAAGAGTCACAGATTCCAAAAGAGATCATACTTGACAAATCCTACTGAATTCTTTAGAGAAGTAACAGAAAGGGTAGATATGTCCAAAGATGTGCAGGTTAGGTTGATTGGCCATGCTAAATTTCCCCTTAGTGTCCAAAGGTTAGATGGGTTACGAGGATAGGGCAGGGGAGGGCCTAGGTAGGGTGCTCTTTCGGAGGATCGGTGCAGACTCGAAGGGCTGCATGGCCTCCTTTTGCATTGTAGGGTTGCCAATGTGTGATGCAGTAGATGTCTTGTACTTGAATTTCCAAAAGAACTTTGAGGTGCCACATAGTAAACTCATGACCAAAGTCAGTACATGTGAAGTCAGAAGGAGAAATCAGCAAACCTTGGTAATGGCTGGTACTGGTTACGAACAGAGTTTCATTTAAAAAAAAAAAAAAATTTAGAGTACCCAATTCATTTCTTCCAATTAAGGAGAATTTAGCATGGCCAACCCACCTACCCTGCACATCTTTGGGTTGTGGGGGCGAATCCTGCGCAAACACAGAGAGAACGTACAAACTCCACATGGACAGTGACCCAGAGCCGGGATCGAACCTGGGACCTCGGCACAGTGATGCAGCAATGCTAACCACTGCGCCACCGTGCTGCCTCAGAGTTCCATTTTAAGGTACTGTAAGCAAGATCAGTTTGGACCAGTACCAGTTATTTCCCACATTCTATTGCTTTTTCCTGCTCTGGCTGGCTCAGTGGTCAGGGACAGAGTGGTGTGACTGCAAGGGAGGCAGGTAGGGGGATCCTGAATTTAGGAGTTGAGGAGCCTCAGCCCTTGACCTTGTCCAACAGGTATGAGGTACTTGCTCCCTGTGTGGATGAGGAAGAGGCTGTAGGGAGGATGCGTTGACTGACCACTGCACCGTGGTACAGGAAGCCATTCAAGAGGGGGGAGCAAAAAGACAAGTGGTAGTTGTAGCAGATTCTATAATTAGGGGGATTGATGGCATCCTTTGTAAGCCAGATCGAGAGTCCCGCATGGTATGTTGCCTGCCCGGTACAAGGGTGAGGGACATCTCTGATCGGCTTGAAAGGATTTTGGAGAGGGAGGGGGAGGATCACAGTTGTTGTGGTCCACGTTGGGACTAACAACATAGGTAAGACTAGGAAAGAGGACCTGTTTGGGGATTATCAAAAACTAGGGACTAAATTAAAGAACCGGCCCTCCAGGGTTATAATCGCTGGATTACTACGCAAGCCACGTGCCAATTGGCAAAGGGTTGAGAAAATTAGGGAAGTTAACACGTGGCTAAAGGAGTGGTGCGGGAACGAGGGATTCCATTTCATGGGGCATTGGCATCAGTACTGGGGCAGGAGGGACCTGTACCGTTGGGACGGTCTTCACCTGAACCATTCTGGGACCAGTGTTCTAGCGAATAGGATAAATAGGTTGGTCACAAGGACTTTAAACTAGCAAGTTGGGGGGAAGGGAAGTGTAAAGCTATGGACAGTATAATGGTTAATGGAGATCAAGGCAGCAGGTTACGTGACAGGTTATTATGTAGAGATATGGGTTCAAAGACAAGGAAAATTAGGAGAAAGGGTAAGAGGAAAAATAATTTGCGAAAAGTTACTGATCAAGGTGTTAGGATTCATAACAAAGACATAAAATACAGCATAAGTGTACTTTACCTGAATGCTCGTAGTATCCGAAATAAGGTAAATGAGTTGATGGTGCAAATCATCGTGAATGACTGATTTAGTGGCCATTACTGAAACATGGTTAAAAGATGGTCACGACTAGGAGTTAAACGTCCAAGGGTATCAGACTATACGAAAGGATAGAATGGACGGTAAGGGCGGTGGTGGAGCTTTGTTGTTTAAGGATGGCATCCGGGCAATAGTAAGGGATGATATTGGTGCTATGGAGGACAAGGTTGAATCAATTTGGGTGGAAATCAGGAATAGTAAGGCGAAAAGGTCACTGATAGGAGTAGTCTATAGGCCACCAAATAGTAACAGCATGGTAGGGCAGGCAATAAGCAAAGAAATAATGGATACATGTAGAAATGGTACAGCGGTTATCATGGGAGATTTTAATCTGCATATCGATTGGTTTAACCAGGTTGGTAAAGGCAGCCTTTTGGAGGAGTTTATAGAATGTGCCCGGGATAATTTCCTGGAACAGTATGTAATGGAACCTACAAGGGAACAAGCGGTCCTAGATCTGGTCCTGTGTAATGAGGCAGGATTGATTAGTTCAGGATCCTCTTGGAAGGAGCGACCACAATATGGTGGAATTTAAAATACAGTTGGAGGATGACAAGGTAAAATCAAACACTAGTGTTTTGTGCTTAAACAAAGGCGATTACAATGGGATGAGAGAAGAACTAGCTAAGGTAGACTGGGAGCAAAGACTTCATGGTGAAGCAGTTGAGGAACAGTGGAGAACCTTCCGAGCGATCTTTCACAGTGTTCAGAAAAGGTTCATACCGACAAAAAAGAAAGATGGTAGAAAGGGGAAAAATCGATCGTGGATATCTAAGGAGGTGAGGGAGAGTATCAAATTGAAGGAAAAAAACATACAAAGTGGAAAAAATTAGTGGGAGACTAGAGGACTGGGAAGTCTTTAGGGGACAACAGAAAGCTACTAAAAAAGCTATAAAGAAGAGTAAGGTAGACTATGAAAGTAAACTGGCTCAGAACATAAAAGCAGATAGTAAAAGCTTCTACAAATATATAAGACAAAAAAGAGTGGCTAAGGTAAATATTGGTCCTTTGGAAGATGAGAAGGGAGATTTAATAATAGGAGACGGGGAAATGGCTGAGGAGCTGAACAGGTTTTTTGGGTCAGTCTTCACAGTGGAGGACACAAATAACATGCCAGTGACTGATGGAAATAAAGATATGATAGGTGAGGACCTTGAGATGATTGTAATCACTAATGAGGCAGTATTGGGCAAGCTAATGGGGCTAAAGGTAGACAAGTCTCCTGGCCCTGATGGGATGCATCCCAGAGTGTTAAAAGAGATGGCTAGGGAAATTGTAAACGCACTAGTGATAATTTATCAAAATTCACTAGACTCTGGGGTGGTCCCAGAGGATTGGAAAGTAGCAAACGTGACACCACTGTTTAAAAAAGGAGGTCGGCAGAAAGCGGGTAATTATAGGCTGGTAAGCTTAACTTCGGTTGTAGGGAAAATGCTGGAATCTATCATTAAGGACGAAATAGCGGGGCACCTGGAGGGAAATTGTCCCATTGGACAGACGCAGCATGGGTTCACAAAGGGTAGGTCGTGTCTGACTAATTTGGTAGAATTTTTTGAGGACGTTACCAGTGCAGTAGATAACGGGGAGCCGATGGATGTGGTATATCTGGATTTCTAGAAAGCTTTTGACAAGGTGCCACACAAAAGGTTGCTGCATAAACTAAAGATGCATGGCATTGAGGGTAAAGTGGTAGCATGGATAGAGGATCGGTTAACTAACAGAAAGCAGAGAGTGGGGATAAATGGGTGTTTCTGTGGTTGGCAACCTGTAACTAGTGGGGTCCCTCAAGGATCAGTGTTGGGCCCGCAGTTGTTCACAATTTACATAGACGATTTGGAGTTGGGGACCAAGTGCAATGTGTCAAAGTTTGCAGACGACACTAAGATGAGTGGTAAAGCAAAAAGTGCAGAGGATACCGGAAGTCTGCAGAAGGATTTGGATAGGTTAGGTGAATGGGCTAGGGTCTGGCAGATGGAATTCAATGTTGCCAAGTGTGAGGCTATCCATTTTGGGAGGAATAACAGCAGAATTGATTATTATTTAAACGGTAAGATGTTAAAACATGCTGCTGTGCAGAGGGACCTGGGTGTGCTGGTGCACGAGTCACAAAAAGTTGGTGTGCAGGTGCAACAGGTGATTAAGAAGGCTAATCGAGTTTTGTCTTTCGTTGCTAGAGGGATGGAGTTCAAGACTAGGGAGGTTATGCTGCAATTGTATAGGGTGTTGGTGAGGCCGCATCTGGAGTATTGTGTTCAGTTTTGGTCTCCTTTCCTGAGAAAGGACATATTGGCACTGGAGGGAGTGCAGAGGAGATTCACTAGGTTGATCCCAGAGTTGAGGGGATTAGATTATGACGAGAGGTTGAGTAGACTGGGACTGTACTCATTGGAGTTTAGAAGGATATGGGGGGATCTTATTGAAACATATAAAATTATGAAGGGAATAGATAGGATAGATGCGGGCAGGTTGTTTCCACTGGTCGGGGAAAGCAGAACTAGGGGACATAGCCTCAAAATAAGGGGAAGTAGATTTAGGACGGAGTGTAGGAGGAACTTCTTCACCCAAAGGGTTGTGAATCTCTGGAATTACTTGCCCAGTGAAGCAGTTGAGGCTCCTTCTTTAAACGTTTTTAAGAAAAAGATAGATACCTTTCTAAAGAATAAAGGGATTCGAGGATATGGTGTACGGGCCGGAGAGTGGAGCTGAGTCCACAAAGATCAGCCATGATCTCATTAAATGGCGGAGCAGGCTCGAGGGGCCAGATGGCCTACTCCTGTTCCTAGTTCTTATGTTCTTATGGCTACAAAACAGAATACAGAAAGTAAGGGTTAAAGGTACTCAGAATAGAAAATGGGGAGAAGTAGTGTTCCACAAGAATCAGTATTTACATAAACAATTTGGACTCAGGAACTGGGTGTATAGTTTCGAAATTTGTGGCTGACACTAAATTAGGTGGTTTATTTATTTATGGAAGAAGATTGCAACAAAATACAGGAAGACACTAATAAACTTGCAGAATGGTATGTAATTGACAAATGAACTTCAACATGTGTATCTATCTGCGAGGTAATACAATTTGGTAGGAAAGCTAGTGCCTAATTAGCAAGGGAAACAGGAGGTACACAAATCACTAAAAGTAGCAATGCAGCTTAATAAGAACATTTTTAAAAACAAAAATCACTGGTGTTTATTTCAAGAGGGATACAATTGAAAAACAGCGAAGTAACATTTAACGGGTATAGAACCTTGTTTAGGTCACACTTGGAGCTCTCCATATTATAAAAAAGATATAGCGGCATTTGAAAGAAGCAGAAAAATCAATTAAGTAGAATTATACTAGAATTGAGAGATTAATTTATCACAAAATATTGAACAGGCTGGGACTCCTTTCTCGAGAAAAGAGAAGAGTAATGCAAAGTCTTCAAGGTCACAAAATTGTTTGTTCGGGTAGACAAAGATGTTTCCACTTGTGGAGGAGACCAGAACTCGGGAACTAGATGTTAAATGGTTACTAGGAAATCCAATGGGGAATTCAAGAGGATTACCCAGAGAGTTATAACGTGGAAGTCGCTACCACAAGGAGTAGTTGAAGTTAACGGCATAGTTGTATTTAAAAGCTTGAAAAGCTCATGAGAGAAAAAGGAAAAATATATTGATAGGGTCTGATGTAAAAGCTTATTTGGAGCATAAATGCTGGCACTGAATGGCCTGTTTCTGTGCTGTAATATTTTGCAATACATTTTCTGAAGTTTATAAACCCGAAAGAAAGCTACAAATTACTGGAATGTGCTGTTGCTCAGATTCTGTGTATTTGGAGAAAAACATGCAATATAGACTTTACTTAAATAAAAGTACTTCTTCAGGAAATTGTGAATAACAACCGCTAGAAGATAAATAAACCTGTTCAGCTGACTAACATATTATTGCACCCTGGAAACATGCTTAAAATGCATATTTTGAATTCAATAAATCAAGTCACGGTCCGCGACTACAATTTTAAAACGTAGATAAAGCATTAAACTGACACAGAAGACAATTAATTGTATTGTAAAATTTGCATTTTAATCATTTTGCAAATATGCATTTCGTCAGCAAAACTTACATTCTGTACTACCAAACCGACAATTTGTACACCTGAGACAGAGATACAAACAACAAAGACCAAATTCGGGATAGCGACAACATAGTTTGACTTACAGGTAAGTTAAGAACAGATATCAGATTTGTCCAAGAGTATATTAAGCCTAAGGTTGTGGCAGTTTTCATTTCTAGATGCATTGATAATCCTAAAGTAAGACAGGCTCCCAATTGAGTGAGTGTTCATGCGAGATGAGATTGAACAGATTGGTAATAGGGATATTAATTTAAGCCATGCCCTACGCTTTATCTGAGGTGCACAAATTTCTTTCATTTTTTGATTTGATCTGTTTGTCATCATATTGCTTTAATATTTGGCTGCACATACTGTTTGAAACACGTCTTCACCGGAAACTCACTGAATCAGAAGGGGTCTGGCAATGTAATTAACGATGCCACTAAACATGCAACAAATACGCTCAGAAAGCGAGGCATTTGTTCTTGCGCATAGTTTGGTATGCCTTAACCACCAATCAAATGGGAAGAGGTATTTGCTTAGTTTGAACTCCTCTGATCCCAGGTATTCTATCACAAACCAGCATCCCTGAAGCCACTGAATCATTGAAAACATGCTCAGCTGCGCATATTGCAGGATTCCGAACAACTTTTCGGGGTTCTGAACAACCTGTCTGATTTTCACATGCAAGGCAAATGTCTTACAGTGTTGTATGGCCTTAAGACCAATGTGAACATACACATCATAAACCTGGCAAAAGGACAGAACTACTAATCCTTGACAAATGTGACTATGTCAACAAAATGCATGCTATTCTTAATGATGTCTCCAAATTCATATCCATTAGACCTGCCACTCAAAATAACCGGAATATCTTGCTTGAAAGCAAGCTGAAAAGAATGCGTGCTGGACTGTGCAAGAAACTACAATGTGATCGAGAACCTAGTGGAGTGGTGTTGCGACAACAATCTCTCCCTCAGTGCCAGCAAAACTAAACAGCTGGTCATTGACTTCAGGAAGCAAAGTACTGTACACACCCCTGTCGGCATCAACAGGGCCGAGGTGGAGATGGTTAGCAGTTTCAAATTCCTAGGGGTGCACATCTCCAAAAATCTGTCCTGGTCCACCCACGTCAACGCTACCACCAAGAACGCACAACAGCGCCTATACTTCCTCAGGAAACTAAGGAAATTCGGCATGTCCACATTGACTCTTACCAACTTTTACAGATGCACCATAGAAAGCATCCTATCGGGCTGCATCACAGCCTGGTATGGCAACTGCTCGGCCCAGGACCGCAAGAAACTTCAGAGAGTCATGAACACCGCCCAGTCCATCACACAAACCTGCCTCCCATCCATTGACTCCATCTACACCTCCCGCTGCCTGGGGAAAGCGGGCAGCCTAATCAAAGATCCCTCTCACCCGGCTTACTCACTCTTCCAACTTCTTCTATCGGGCAGGAGATACAGAAGTCTGAGAACACGCACGAACAGACTCAAAAACAGCTTCTTCCCCACTGTCACCAGACTCCTAAATGACCCTCTTATGGACTGACCTCATTAACACTACACCCTGTATGCTTCATCCGATGCCAGTAGTTACATTGTACATGTTGTGTTGCCCTATTATGTATTTTCTTTTATTTCCTTTTCATGTATTTAATGATCTGATGAGCTGCTCGCAGAAAAATACTTTTCACTGTACCTCGGTACACGTGACAATAAACAAATCCAATCCAATATAAATCACAGGATTTGTCCTCGCAGTCCACAGTATGTATGGGCTGCCAAAGACACACAAAAGTGATGTCCCTTTACGCCTTATCTTATCTATGACCAGTTCTGCATAAAATGAATTGGCCAAATGATTAGGTGGATTGTTACAACTTGGGCACGTTTTCCACATACACGGTGAAGGATTTCTTCATATTTATAAAGTCATTAAAAATAAATAAATGTAAATGTCACCACAGCTCCAGAGGTCCTCGGTGCTCTCGCTGCTCCCTCAGCACTCACCACTCATGGAGGCAGCTGAGTGACCTCTTGCACCCCCTTTGAGAGGGGGAGCTGGCCGGTGGTGATTTAACCCGAGGGTCACCACACCTCAGGTGAGGGGCAAAGTTGCGAAGACGTGAATAACTTCAGTCGGTACGGTAACTGAACTGCGCTGTTGCTGTCACTCCGCATCACAAACCAACCGTCCAGCTAACTGAGCTAACCAGTCCCGTATTGATAGCAATACTGTGTCCATGTGTTCATTTACATTGCTAGCCTATTCACCAATGTTCCACTCAAGGAGACCACAGATATTTTACGCTGCAGCACTATATTAAAGCGATCTAGATCCGCCACCAAAACATGAATCAGTATTCATTGAGCTTGTGAACTTGGGAACTTATGCCGTTGAATTGGGCTTTAATGACACCATGTATGCCCAGATAGATGGCATTGCCATGGGATCCTCTCTCAGTCCAGCTCTCACAAACATCTGTGTCAGGTTCCATGAGAAACGCGTATTCAACGAAATGAAGCCTAACTTCTTACTCATTGCACATTTCTGATATGTGGATGATAAGTTGGTCATATTTATATCTGCATGTACTAATTTCCTCACATATTTTAATAGGCTCCATCCTACATTAAAATTCAGCTTTGAGCAGTCAAATTAACTGTTTCCTTTGCATACTAGTTGATAAATCTGCCCCAGGGGTTCTCTCCCAAGGATTACTGCAAGCCTACCTACACTTGGCAATACACATTATGGGATTCTTACAGTCCATGTGCTATAAGATTGGCCTTGTCGGCCACCTCTTGGAGGGGGCCCAAGCCCTTCAACCTTGATAGAATCTCTACAGTACAGGAGGAGGCCATTCGACCCATCGGGTCTGTACCGACCCTTGGAAAGAGTACCCTACCTAGGCCCAAGTCCCAACCCTATCCTCGTAACCCAGTAGCCCCACCTAACCTTTTGAACACTCAGGGGCAATTCAGCATGGCCAATCCACCTAACCTGCACATCTTTGGACTGTGGGAGGAAACCAGAGCACCCGGAGGAAACCCACACAGGGGAGAAAGTGCAAACTCCACACAGGACAGTCACCCAAGATTGGAATTGAACCTGGATCGCTGGCGCTGTGAGGTCGCAGTGCTAGCCACTGTGCCGTCCATGCTGAAATAGGGCACATCAAAAGGCATCATGTGGTATACTAGTTGACCTGATCAGATCATTTCATGCTGTGTATCGCACAAACTCACAAATGGGCCTAAGACCATCACTTTCGGCCCTGAAATGCCCCCTGTCTGCCTCAGATTACCCTGGAAGGGCAAGGTATCTCAGAAATTCTTGATGATGTGACACTTAAAAGGATGTCAGCTGTCAACTTTTACTTTTAATATTCTACTTAATAATTTACTTTTTAATATGGATATTGACAAACCGATTGAAGAAGGCAGCTCACCACCATCTTCACAATGGCAATTAAGGGTGGTCAATAAATTTCCAGCTTTGCCAGAAATGCCCACATTTCATCAATGAATAAAAATTAACTGAAGATACTCATGTACTGACAGGGAAATTAAAAAACACCAATCCTTCCTGTCAAATAATCTGCATGTAGAACTATATCCAAATCATTGATGTACACAATGAATAGAAACAGTCCCCCATCGTCCCCTATATACATATCGGTACGGTGGCACATATTGGTACTAACAACAAAGGCACAAAGAGTGACGAGGTTCTGCAGCAGGAGCTCAGGGAGTTAGGTAGAAAGTTAAAAAACAGGATCTCCCGAGTTGAAATCTCGGATTACTCCCTGTGCCAAGTGCTGGTGAGGCTTGACATAGGAAGATAGTACAGCTAAACATGTGGCTAAACAGCTGGTATAGGAGGGTTTCAGATATCTAGACCATTGGGATCTCTTTCGGGGCAGGTGGGACCTGTACAAAGAGGATGGGTTACATCTAAACTGGAGGGGCATAAATATCCCGGCCGCAAGTTTTGCTAGTGTCACACGGGAGGGTTTAAACTAGTGTGGGAGGGTGGGGTGGGAACCGGAGCAATAAGTCAGAAGGTGAAATAACCAAGGGGGAACTAGAGAATAGGGCCAGCAAGACTCAGAGGAAGAGTAGACAGGGAGATGTTGCAAAACACAGCGGGACTGATGGCCTGAAATGCATTTGTTTCAATGCGAGAAGTAGAACAGTTAAGGAAGAAGAACCCCACAAGTCCCAAAAGACTTGCCTGTTGGGCGAATTGGACATTCTGAATTCTCCCTCAGTGTACTCGAACAGGTGCTTGAGAGGGGCGACTAGGGGAATTTTACAGTAACTTCATTGCAGTGTTAATGCAAGCCTACTTGTGCCACTAATAAAAGATTATTATTACTTAGAGCTTGGATTAGTACTTGGAACTATGATGTTGTTGCCATTACAGAGACTTGGTTGAGGAACAGGATTGGCAGCTAAATGTTCCAGGATTTAGATGTTTCAGGAGGGATAGAGGGGGATGTAAAAGGGGTGGGGGAGTTGCACTACTGGTTAAGGAGAATATCACAGCTGTCCTGTGGGAGGACATTGCAGCGGGCTCATGAAGCGAGGCAATATGAGTAGAGCTCAGGAATAGGAAGGGTGCAGTCACAATGTTGGGGGTTTACTACAGGCCTACCAATGGACAGCAGGAGATAGAGGAGCAGATATGTAGGCAGAGATTGGAAAGATGTAAAAGCAATAGGATTGTTGTGCTGGGTGGCATTAACTTCCCCTATATTGCCTGGGACTCACCATGCATGGAACCAGAGGAAATGGGTGTGGTATTGAATGAGTACTTTGCATCAGTATTCACCAAAGACAAGGACTTGGTGGATGATGAGTCTGGAGAAGGATGTGTAGATAATCTTGGTCACATTGAAATCAAAAAGGAGTAGGTGTTGGACGTTTTGAAAAAAATTGAGGTGGGTAAGTCCCCAGGGCCTAATGGGATCTACCCCAGAATACTGAGGGAGGCAAGGGAGGACATTTCTGGGGCCTTGACAGAAATCTTTGTATCCTCACTGACTACAGGTGAGGTCCCAGAGGACAGGAGAACAGGCCGGGGAGCCTTCCGTCAGTGGTAGATAAATTATTGGAGAGGATTCTTCAGGACAGGATTTACTCCCATTTGGAAGCAAATGGACAGATTAGTGAGAGGCAGCATGGTTTTGTGAAGGGGAGGTCGTGTCTCACTAAATTGATTGGGTTTTCGAGGATGATTGATGAAGGTAGGGCAGTGGATCTTGTCTAAATGCACGTCAGTAAGGCCTTTGACAAGGTCCTTCATGGCAGACTGGTACAGAAGGCATCAGAGGTGAGCTCGCAAGATGGCTACAGAACTGGCTCAGTCATAGAAGGATAACAGGGGAAGGGTGCATTTCTGAATGGAGGGCTGTGACTAGTGGTGTTCCGCAGGGATCAGTGCTGGGACCTTTGCTGTTTGTAGTTTATGTAAATGATTTAGAGGAAATGTAACTGGTCTGATTTGTAACTGATGACACAAAGGTGGAATTGCGGATAGTAATAAGGGCTGTTAGAGGATACAGCAGGATATAGATCGGTTGGAGACTTGGGCGGAGAGATGGCAGATGGCGTTTAATCGGGACAATAGTGAGGTAATGCATTTTGGAAGGTCTAATAGAGGTGGGAAATATACAGTAAATGGCAGATCCCTTAAGAGTATTGAGGGATCTGGGTGCACAAGTTCACAGGTCACGAAAAGTAGCATCGCGGGTAGTCAAAAGGCATATGACATACTTGCTCTTATCAGCCGGGGCATTGAGTATAAAAATTGGCAAGTCACGCTGCAGCTGCATAGAACCTTAGTTAGGCCACCCTTGGAATATAGTGTTCGATTATGGTCGCCACACTACAGAAAGATGTGGAGGGTACAGAAGAGGTTTACCAGGATGCTGCCTGCTATGGAGGGCATTAGCTACGAGGAGAGGTTGAATAAACTCGGTTTATTCTCACTGGAACAACGGAGGTTGAGGGGCAACCTGATGGAAGTCTACAAAATTATGAGGGGCATGGACAGAGTGGATAGTCAGAAGCTTTTTCCCAGGGTGGAAAAGACAATTACTAGGGGACATTGGCTTAAGGTGCGAGGAGCAAAGTTTAGAGGAGATGTGCGAGGGAAGTTTTTTTTTTTTACACAGAGGGTAGTGGAACTCGCTGCCAGAGGAGATGGTGGAAGCAGGTACAATAGTGACTATTAAGGGGCGTCTTGACAAATACATGAATAGGATGGGAAAAGAGGGGTACGGACCCCAGAAGAAGGTTTTAGGTTAGACAGCATGGTCGGTGCAGGCTTGGAGGGCCGAAGGGCCTGTTCTGTGCTGTAACTTTCTTTGTTCTTTGTATATCAATTTCCAACAAAACTGTCCTCAACGCCTCTCTTCTTTCTCCCTTTTGACCAGTTTTTCTTTCTATTTGCTAACTTTCACCTAATCCCAAACTCCAGAAATGTTCCAATTGTCTCCAGTGTGGTCACATAATTTGTCTTATATCCACTCTAACATTCATACAGAAAAGTGTGAAAATCACTGCCCTATAATCACTATTTTCTATTCTATTATCCAAATACTTTAACCTGAATATTTCCTTAAAGTTGTCTGATTTTTAAAAATGTTTCTCAATATTGATGTTGAGTTCAATTCTGAGGCCAGAGTAATTCAGGAACAAAATAGAGCGAGACTCCCTCTTCTGGCTTATCCCATTCCTCTTCCCTCTGGGATTCTAGCTGCATTCAAAATTCAGATTGAATTGACAGTTTAGCTGAGAAGTTACTGTGAAGCAAAACCACTTCATGTCAACAACTATTTGCACTCGTATTTATTTGCATGCATCAATTTGCACGCATTTAATGTGATAAAAAATCAAACAAAACTTCACAAAAGTATTAGCAAACAGAATTTGACATGGAGCCACATAAGAAGATATTAGAGGCCGAGTTTGGTCACAGAGGTGGGTTAAGAAGCATCTCAAAGGCAGATTGAGGGGCTTTGGAAGATAATTCCAGAGCTTATGGCTTCATCAGCTGAAGGCACAGGCTCCATTGGTGGAGCAATCAAAATCAAGGATGCACAGGAGACCAGAAGTGAATAAGCAGAGATATCTGGGAGGCTTTCGGGGCTGGAGAAAATTATAAATATAGGGAGGGGTGAGGCCATGAACAGATTTGAAATAAAGGATAAGAATTTTACAATTGAGGCATTGATTAATTAGGAGCAAAAGTCACCTTCTTCTTCGGCATTGCCTCGGGATTGAGGATGACTTGCTTCCACACCGATTTGATAGATTCCGAAATGGCTGAGAAGTGTGCCTTGTAGAATTTCCACATAGTGGGCAGGTAGTGCCTGAAGGGTTGGGTACATTGGGTGGCTTGACGGCTTGGCTGCTCCTTCCGAGACCTTGGCTTCACTGCTGCATATTCACTGCTGCATAGTACAGCAGTCACTGCCATAAAGGAGGGTGTCAGTCCCGGGGTGGGGGTGTCAGTCCGAGAGGGAGGAAGGGAGGAAGGAGTGTCAGTCCGAGAGGGGGGGGGGAAGGGGATGTCAGTCCGATGGGGAGGGGGGAGGGGATGTCAGTCCGATGGGGGGGGGGTCAGTCCGATGTGGGGGGGGGGGGGTCAGTCCGATGGGGGGGGGGAAAGGGGTGTCAGTCCGATGGGGAGGTGAGAGTGGGTGTCAGTCCGATGGGGAGGGGGTGTCAGTCCGATGGGGGGGTCAGTCCGATGGGGGGTCAGAAGAGAGGGTCAGTCCGGTGGGGGGGGCGGAAGAGGGGGGAAGGGGAGGGGGTGTCAGTCCGATTGGGGGGGGGGAGAAGGGGGTGTCAGTCGAGAGGGCGGAAGGCGGTGTCAGTCGAGGGGGGGGGAAGGGGGTGTCAGTCCAGCAGGGTGGGGGAGGGGAATGGGTGTCAGTCGAGAGGGGGGAATGGGGTGTTAGTCCAGAGGGGGGGGGGGGAATGGGTGTCAGTCGAGAGGGGGGAAATGGGGTGTCAGTCCAGAGGGGGGGAAGGGGGTATCAGTCCGAGAGGGGGGTGTCAACTTCCCAACATTAGAATTTTATGATTATTTGTTGTCCTTTACAAATCAGATTGAAACTGAAAAAAACCTACTGTGATTTGCTAGTTTGAACTTCCTGCATCACCAAAGAATGCAAGTCAAGGATTTTATTGATTGTATTGTAATAGTTGACCAGATATTAACCTGATCAGCAGTTAGAAAGAATTTTTAACGAGCACAAGGAGTATTTAAATAAAAATTGATACTTATAAATTACTTTGAAAACAAGAAAAGCCGAATACAATGCATGTCTCATTTATCTTGCTTTATCTGTTACTCAGCTGTATCGCCTCAGTAAAAAGGCTCTATCAAGGTGATTATGATTACAACTCAACAAGGAAGAATAAGGCAATGGTGGCACAGTGGTTAGCGTTGCTGCCTCACAGCGCCAGGGAGCTGTGTTCAATTCCAGCCTTGGGTGACTGTGCAGAGTTTGCACTTTCTCACTGTGTCTGCGTGAGTTTCCTCCTGGTGCTCAGTGGTTCCTCCCACAATCTAAAGATGTGCAGGTTAGGTGGATTGACATATAAATTGCCCCTTACTGTCCAAGGATGTGCCGGTTAGGTGGGTGAGTTGGTCAGGGAGGGTGCTCTTTCAGAGGGTAGGGGCAGACTCGATGGGCCGAATGGCCGCCTTCTGCACTGCAGGGATTCAATGATTTAAAAAAACATTCTGGCAAACAAACCAGGCAACATTTAAGTAGCAGTATGTCATCCTTTTCAGGATTTGGCTCCTTACCGGTTACTAGAGATACTTAAAGAACACCTCCAAACGTCAAAAGGTTTGATCTATGTAGTTCAAAATAAAGAAAAGGTAATCCCGATGAAGGGTTATGCCTGAAACACCAACATTGTCCTTTCTTTCATTAATGTTGGCTGACTGGCTGGGCGTTTGCAGCGTTCTGTGTATTTAACTATTTGTAATCTCCATATTTACTGTATCCCATCCCCACCACGCCCACACACCCAGAAACACCCCAGCCTCTGGCAACTTTTTCCCAAAGTAGTCTACATCCACCTGTCAGCATTACAAGCAAATGTCCCTTAAACCATTTGGATGCATGGTCACTGGAGCTATCCTCGCCCACACACACCTCCCTCCGCAGTGAGGGAGTGGGCACAGCAACTCCTATAAAAATGTTCCTGCTCCGCGTGCATGGAAACCAACTGCCAGCAAAAACCTCAATCCTTTACCAGCTAACCAAATATCTGGCACCTTTCTGGCCAACTGCACAGAAATGTATTCTCCAGTAAAACGAATCTTTATTTGATCCAAATACAGCCACAGTTATATCCAATTCATTTCAGGTTTGTTTTGACCAGCATTAATGGAGTCTCGAGAGTAAACAACTTGGAGACGGGAAGCGATTACTGAGAGTCACAGCACTGAGGAAGTGTTTGACGTGAAGTCTTAAGGTAGATCCCGAGTTAACAGACACCCTGCGGTTGAACACTGGAATATCACCCCTGGAATGGGGGCGATATCGAACAGCCAACTTAAATTCCACTATTTATACTCGCTCGTTGAACTTTCCAGGCAACATTTACCCAAGACTCTCTTACCCGTTTCACCCAGTGGCTCCTGTGTGGGGAGAGAATCGTTCATGTCCCTCTTCTTTAGCGCAACCCTCCTGAACTCCTGCTGCATGTTGAGCTCGTTTACCAGCGAGTACAAAGTGGGTGGGGGGAGAAAACAAAACCCAACTCAATGAGAATACAAGGCACGCTCACAGAAACGTCAGACTCTGCAAATAGTTCACATAGTGCAGAACCCACTGGCTGCCTGTCAGCGCTCAGTGAGGCAGCGCTGCGCCTGTGGGAAACCTTCCAATCAGAGCCCGTCACCCAGGTAACCCCGCCCCATCACCCAGGTAATCATCCAGGTAACCCCGCCCCATCACCCAGGTAGCCCTCGCCCATCACCCAGGTAACCCTGCCCCATCACCCAGGTAATCATCCAGGTAACCCCGTCCCATCACCCAGGTAATCACCAATGTAACCCTGCCCCATCACCCAGGTAACCCCGCCCCATCACCCAGGTAACCCCACCCCATCACCCAGGTATACACCCAGGTACCCCCGTCCCATCACCCAGGTAATCACCCAGGTAACCTCGCCCCATCACCCAGGTACCCCTGTCCTATCACCCAGGTAATCACCCAGGTAACCCTGCCCCATCACCCAGGTAACCCTGCCCCATCACCCAGGTAACTCTGCCCCATCACCCAGGTAATCATCCAGGTATCCCCACCCCATCACCCAGGTAACCCCTGCCCCATCACCCAGGTAATCATCCAGGTAACCCCATCCTATCATCCAGGTAATCACCCATGTAACCCTGCCCCATCCCAGGTAACCCCGCCCCATCACCCAGGTAACCCCACCCCATCACCCAAGTAATCACCCAGGTAACCCCGCCCCATCACCAAGGTAATCACCCAGGTAACCTCGACCCATCACCCAGGTAATCACCCAGGTAACCCCACCCCATCACCCAGTTATTGGGCAGCACGGTAGCATTGTGGATAGCACAATTGCTTCACAGCTCCAGGGTCCCAGGTTCGATTCCTGCTTGGGTCACTGTCTGTGCGGAGTCTGCACATCCTCCCCGTGTGTGCGTGGGTTTCCTCCGGGTGCTCCGGTTTCCTCCCACAGTCCAAAGATGTGCAGGTTAGGTAGATTGGCCATGATAAATTGCCCTTAGTGTCCAAAATTGCCCTTAGTGTTGGGTGGGGTTACTGGGTTATGGGGATAGGGTGGAGTTGTTGACCTTGGGTATGGTGCTCTTTCTAAGAGCCGGTGCAGACTTGATGGGCTGAATGGCCTCCTTCTGCACTGTAAATTCTATGATACCCACCCAGGTAACCCCACCCCATCACCCAGGTAATCACCCAGGTCACCCCGCCCCATCAGCCAGGTAATCACCCAGGTGACCCAGCCCCATCACCCAGGTAACCCCACCCCGTCACCCAGGTAATCACCCAGGTAACCCCACCCAATTAACCAGGTAACACTGACCCATCACCCGAGTACACAACCAGGTAACTCCGTGCCCTGTCACCCAACGTAACCCTGCCCATAACCCAGGTGACCCCGCTTTTCCTTTTTTAAAAATATGTTTTTATTAAGAATTTTTCAACAATATTTTCCACCCCCCCCCCCCTCCCGTAACAAAGAAAAGAAAGAGAACTCGCGTGGCAAGACATGAACATGGCAAGTCAATAAGATACAGAACTTTGTACATTGGATTCTTCCCGTAGATGTCAGTTTCCGGATCATTCATGTGTTTTCTTGCTCAAATGCCCCCCAAAGGAATCCCCCTTCCGGGCTACTAGGGATGCAAAGGCCAGAATGCCGGCCTCTTTCGCCTCCTGCACTCCCAGCTCGTCCACTACTCCAAATAGTGCTAGCCCCCAGCTTGGCTTGACCTGGACTTTCACCACCTTAGATACTGTTCCCGCCACTCCCCTCCAGAACCCCTCCAGTGCCGGGCTGACCCCGCTTTTCCAACCAACGTTTTTACATAATAAGGATAGAAGTACAAATAATAATAAAAATAAAAATAAAAATAAACAAGGATTATTAAGTAAACACTCTTGTAACACCACCCCCATCACCTAGATAAGGTAACTCCGTCCCATTAGCCAGGAAACACTGGTCCATCACCCAGGTAAGCATCCAGGTAGCACCACCCCAACACCCAGGTAACCCTGCTCATCGCCCAGGTAGTCTCAACCCATCACTGAGGTACCCACGCCCCATCACCCAGGTAATCATCCATGTAACCACCCCATCCCCCAGGTAATCAACGAGATAACCCCATCACCCAGGTAATCACCCAGTTCACCCTGCCCGCATCACACAGGTAATCCTGCCCCATCACCCAGGTAACCCTACCCCAACCTATTACACTGGTAACCCAGCCCCATCACACAGGTAATCACCAAGGTAATACCGCCCCATCACCCAGGTAACACCACCCTATCACCCAGGTAACCACCCAGTAACATCACCCAGGTAATGCAGCTCCCAACACACAGGTGATCACCCTTGTAACACAGATCCTATTACATAGGTAATCACCCAGGTAACACAGCCCTCATCACCCAGGTAAACACTCTTGTAACACTGCCCCCATCACCCAGGTAATCACTCAGGTACACCGGGCGAGATTCTCCGACGCCGCGCCGGTTGGGAGAATCGCTGGGTGCGCCATTATATCACGAGACGCCGGTCCGACGCCGTCCCGCCATTCTCCCAACCGGCGAGAACGGCTACGTCGAGGTCGGCACTGCGCCTGCCGGAGAATCGCCCGAGATACTCAGACCGGCGATTCTCCTGTTCCCCCGCTATTCAGCGGCCCGGATGGGCCGAAGTCCCGACGCCGTTCACACCTGGTAAATAAATTTGTCAGCCAATCGCACTGGCTGACGATGAGGAGCGAGGAGGTGAGCGGCCCTTGTCCCGGAGTTTTCGCGGATACGGCTGGTGCTGGGGGGGCTGGGAAGGCCTCTCCGGGTACGCTGCCGCCACTTGAGGGGGGGGCGGGGTGCGAAGAGGAGGAGGTCTGCGTGGAAGGCTGCAGACATGCCGGGGGGGGGGGGGGAGGGGGGAGGGGGGATAAGGAGGATGTCTGCGTGGAAGGCTGCAGACATGCCCGGGGGTGGGGAGAGGGTGGGATGAGGAGGATGTCTGCGTGGAAGGCTGCAGACATGCCCGGGGTAGGGTGGGATGAGGAGGATGTCTGCGTGGAAGGCTACAGACATGCCCGGGGGGGGAGGGAGTGGAATGAGGAGGATGTCTGCGTGGAAGGCTGTCATGGCAGGACGGTGACGAGGACAGGCTTGCAAGTTGAAGTCTCGCTGATGGACAGAGGCCACTGGCGCACCAGTGAGGGTGGACGGTGTGAACTGGCCGGTGGACGGAGACAGTGGCCAGGGGTTAGGCTGACTGCGTGTCTGCAGCGAGACCAGGCCACCGGGGCACACATGTATCCCATGCCGCCTGGCTGTTGAGGAGTCCAAGCATCTCCGTGTAACATGTCGTTTCTCTTACCCCCCCACCCCCCTCTTGCAGATTACCATGTATGCTAACTGATGCACAGTCAATTGCACAAAGGCTAAAGTTGGGTACAACTGTGGCTTTATTACAGTCAAATATGTGGCCTCCTGCTGCAGCTGGCGAAATGGCAGGGCACTGGAGGTCATACATATTTATCCAGTTCTCCGTGGGCGGAGCCAGCCAGCAGGAGCGACCGGCAAACCTGTAGTGCAGGTTCGACCTTACATCTCCTATTACAGTGGTTCACCACATTCACCCCCCTGTTAAAAATGAGTCCGGCGGGGGTGACGTGAAACTATATACAATTAGTGCAATTATATACAGTGGTAGGGAAAGAAAATTCCATGTTGACGATCCGGAGTCTGTCAAAGGATCTGCCGGTCCGGTGCTTTGGTGCTTCATTGGGAGCGACGTAACGGTGGCGGCGAAGTCGGTGCTGGCGGTGGTGGAGGTGGCACCGATGGCGGTGGTGGCAGTGCTGATGCTGGCCAGTCATCGGGGAACTCCGGGAGCGTGCCAAAGTCCTCTTCGTCCTCTTGTGCGGAAAAGGGGAGGGGGGTGTATGGTCTGGTGGGGTCAATATTGGCGGCACGGTGGGAGGTGGGGGGGGGGCGCATTGGTGGGGGTGTGTGTTTGGGTGGAACTTGACGGTGCCAGGTCCCTGAGTGAGACAGTATCTTGGCGGCTGTCGGGGAACTCAATGTAGGCATATTCAAGGTTGGCGTGGAGTAGCTGAACCCTGTCCACCAAGGGGTCCACCTTGTGGAGTCGGACGTGCCTACGGAGAAGGACCGATCCTGGAGCAGTCAGCCAAGTCTGGAGCGACACCCCGGATGTGGACTCCCTGGGGAATGTAAAAACATGTTCATGGGGTGTGTTATTAGTGGCGGTGCACAATAGTGACCGGGTGGAGTGCAGAGCGTCAGGGAGGAACTCCTGCCAGCGAGAGGCTGAGAGGTTCCTGGACCGTAGGGCCAGCTGGACGGCCCTCCAAACCGTCCCATTCTCCCGTTCTACTTGTCCGTTTCCTCGGGGGTTGTAGCTGCTCATCCTGCTGGAGGCTATACCCCTGCTGAGCAGGAACAGACGCAGCTCATCGCTCATGAATGAGGATCCCCTGTCACTGTGGATTTGGCGGGGAAACCGAACAGAGCGAAGATGGTGCTGAGGGCCTTGATGACGGTGGCAGATGTCATATTGGGGCATGGGACAGCGAGGGGAATCTGGAGTACTCATCGACCACACTGCGAATGTACGTGTTACGGTCGGTGGAGGGGAGGGACCCTTTGAAATCCACGCTGAGGCGTTCAAAGGGGCGGGAAGCCTTCACCAGGCGTGCATGGTCCGGCCGGTAGAAATACGGCTTGCACTCCGCACAGACCTGGCAGACCCTGGTGATTGTCCTTACTTCCTCGATGGAGTAGGACAGATTGCGAGCTTTGACCAGATGGTACAATCTAGTGACCCCCGGGTGACAAAGGCTGTCGTGTAGGGCCCGGAGTTGGTCCACTTGTGCGCTGGCACATGTGCCTCGGGAGAGGGCATCAGGGGGCTCGTTGAGTTTACCGGGGCGATACAAGATCTCGTAATTATAGGTGGAGAGCTCTCCCGCTGTGTGTTATTGAACATGAAGGCTACCGACCGTTGGTCCGTAAGGAGAGTGAATCTCTTACCGGCCAGGTAATGCCTCCAATGCCACACAGCTTCAACAATAGCTTGGGCCTCCTTCTCGACGGATGAGTGTCAAATTTCAGAAGCATGAAGGGTGCGGGAAAGAATGCCACGGGTCTGCCTCCCTGGTTTAGAGTGGCGGCAAGGGCGACGTCTGAAGCGTCGCTTTCTACTTGGAAAGGCAGTGACTCGTCCACTGCGCGCATCCCAGCCTTGGCGATGTCTGCTCTGTTGCGGGTGAAGGCATGTTGTGCCTCGGCCGCAAGGGGGAATTGGGTGGACTGCTGCTGCTGAGGGGGTGGCCGCAGAGAGCCGGAATGTGCAGGAGGATGCTGAGGGGAACAATCACCACCAGATCGTTGGGGATGCACAGGATGCGGGCACTGATCTCTATGGGGCACAGGGGGAGGAGGAGAAGGAGGAGCAGGTGCTGGTGGTGTCAAGGTACCACAGGTGCCCAGCGAGGCCCAGGGTTTACCGTAACCGCATGCCCTTCGAGGACCTACTGGTCATGCAGGGCATGCAGGAGGAGACTACTATTCAGCAGAGAGACAGGCGCACATATATGTCACCTCATGGCGCACCTCGCACCACGTGGAACGGGAAGAGAACATGCTAGGTGACGGTGGCCCTAAACTTTTATGCGACTGGTTCTTTCCAGGCGCCGTGCGGGGACCTATCCGGGATTTCACAGGCATCGGTTCACAGGTGCATCCGGACCGTGACCAACGCCCTGTACGCCATCGCTGACAGGTATATTCAATTTCCCGAGGACCGCGCACAGCGGGAAGCACGGGCATGTGTCTTCGCCACCGTGGCCGGGATACCGATGGTCCAGGGTGTCATCGATGGTGTGCACATCCCCATGCGCCCGCCTCCAGATAACAGGGAAGTATTCTTGAACAGGAAGGGTACATACTCCATGAACATTCAGGTGGTTTGCGACCCTCGCATGAGGATCATGCACGTGTGCACACAGTACCCCGGTAGTGTGCATGACGCCTTAATTCTGGCACATTCGTTCATCCCAGCAATGTTCGAGGGACCCTCCCCCGGCTGAGGGGCTGGTTATTGGGTGACAGGGGTTACCTGTTGAGGTCGTGGCTGAAGATGCCAATACGGAGGCTACAGACCAACGCAGAGACCCTATAAAACGAGGCCCATTCAGCAACCAGGGGTGTGTTGGAGAGGTACTTTGGACTGTTGACTCCGGCTTGATTCGGAGCTCCATCCTTTTAAATCTAGCTCATTAAAGTGATGCATGATCAATGACTACTAAAGCGAGGTTGTAGTCCAACTGAAGGCTTTAACAAGCTAGATGTTTCCCCCAGCAGCTCAGGCTGCTGGGGCGGCAGGGGCTCTTATACCCCACCTTGCAGGGCGGAGCTACCATACAGCTTGACCAATGGGAAACATACAATATCTACCAATGGTGTTCCAGCATTACTAGGTACCGTAATACCTCTACACAGACTACCACACCAGGTAAACACTCTTGTAACACCGCTCCATCACTCAGGTAATCACTCAGGTGTACCATCCCCATTACCCAGGTAACACCGCCCCCCCATCACCCAGGTAATCACCCAGGTAACACTGCTCCCATCACATAGTTAATCACCCAGGAAACACTGCCCAAATTTCACATAGGAACATAGGAACATTCAGCCATTTAATGAGATCATGGCTAATCTGTGGCTTAACTCTATATAACTACCTTGGGCCCATATCTCTTAATACCTTTGCTTAATAAAAAAAATTCTATCTCAGATTTAAAATTAGCAGTTGTTCTAGTTTCAACTGCTGCTTGTGGGAGAATGTTCCAAACCTCTACCACTCTTTAATGCTTCCTAACATCTCTCCTGAACGGTCGAGCCCTAATTTTTAGACTATGCCCCCTAGTTTTAGAATCTCCAACCGGTAGAAACAGAATCACAGAATCATAGAATACCTATAATGTAGAAGGCGACCATTCGCCCCATCGAGTGCACCGACCCTCTGAAAGTGCACCCTACCCAAGCCCACTCCCCCACCCATTCCTGTAACCCCACCTAAACTTTGCACACTAAGGGGCAATTTTAGCATGGCCAATCCACCTAACCTGCACATCCTTGGACATATAATAGTAAACTATTATCTACCCTGTCTTTCCCTGTTAACATCTTAAATACTTCTAGTGAAAACAAGCCTAATTTGTGTAATCTCTCCTTGTAACTTAACCCCTATCGTCCAGGTATCAATTTGTAATCGTGCGCTGCACTCCCTCCAAGGCCAACATATCTTTTCTAAGGTGTGTTGCCAAGAACTGCTCACAGTGCACCAAGTGGGTCTAATCAGGGTTTTGTACAGCTGCAGCATAACATTGGTGTCTTTATACTCCTATCCTCTAGATATGAAGGCTAGCCTTCCATTAGCCTATTCGATTATTTTCTGCACTTGTTCCTGGCATTTGATTATTTTCTGCACTTGTTCGTGGTAACAAGTAACATCGCCCCATCACCCAGGTAATACCACCCCCATCACCTAGGTAACAGTTCACCATCACCCAGATAAACCCACCCCCATCACGCAGGTAACTCTGCCCCCCTTACCCAGATAGTCACCCAGGTAACACCATCCCAATCATCCAGGTAATCACCTAGTTAACACTGCCCCATCCCCAGGTAACAACTACCCATCACCCAGATAAGCCCACCCCCATTACCCAGGTTAACTCTGCCCTATCACCCAGATGATCACCCAGGTAACACTGCCCCCATTACACAGATAATCACCTGGGCAACATTGCCCCCATCACCTAGGCAAAGCTCCCCCCCCCCCCCATCACCTAGGTAATCACCAAGCCAACACAGCCCCCATCCACCCAGGTAACACTATCCTAATCACCCAGCCAACCTTGCCCCCATCACTCAGCAACCACACCCCTATCACCCAAGTAACTCTGCGTTACTTGCCAACTGCATACCTTGTTACCATGCCTACTCCCAGGTGGACCTATTGCTCAGTCTATCTGGAGAATCACCTGGCTGTCAGTCACAGTGACCTTACATAATATTTTGCAGTTAATCGATTGATGCTCACACTCTCCACAGAAAGCAACACTGAAGTGTTGAATTGTATCCTCTACCTCTCTATGTATTTTATTTCACTGATAATTGTAACACTTCTTGATGTGTTGGGTGTTCTGGATCACATACAGATCACCAACACTTGAAGTAGTGCAACACTATTTTATTAAAAGGTTAACTATTTAAACATACTTGAACTGTGGGTAAATACGATACCAGCTTTAACTAAAGACCTTTGCCTTGTCCTAACCAGTTGATGCACTCAGCACATGGTGAATGTCTGTGTTGCAGGCTGTGAGATCTGTGCTCCTAGCTAGCTGCTACTCGAATGAGCGGGAACTCTGATGTCCCCTGTCTTTATAGCACGTGTGCTCTCACTGGTGATTGGCTGCAGTGTTGTGTATGTTGATTGGTCCCACTGTGGGTCCATCAGTGTGTGGCTGCACCATGATATTCTGGTGTATATTATGACACTTCTCAGATGCCTATCGTCTATATTCATATGTTATTTGACTTCAGTGTTAATATTTGGACCCCATTATGAATGAATTTCCTCATGCTGTACCTTCTTGGACCCTTTTGATAGTGAGGCATTAGCCAGAGGTGCAATTGGTGGTCTGAAAGGGAAAGTGTACGTGAATGTAAAGGGGAAATAACCCTTGTTTTTCTTACCAACATAGTTTAAAATATCACAATTTTAGGTTGAGGTTTTGGGTTATGGATTTTCCTGCAGCAGGCAGCCTCCTCCTAATGTTGGTCATGTACAGAAAAGCCAGCAAGCTTCTTACATAAGATTATAATGTCCATGATTGACGATTATAAAAGTCTAAAAGGCCTGAGCAACAATTGAAGAGATATGTAGCATGAACAAATGAAAAGACTTATGAAGTCGTATCAAGCAAAATTAAATCTTCTCAAGGAAGATAAATTGGACTACTGTTGAATCTGAGGCAGGCAGAACGCATAGACGAAAGCAGAAATGACAGAATGAGGTTTATTTCGATACAATTACAATACTCCTCCACTCCCCTCAGGGTCTCCTCCCCTGACCTGAAACTAGGCTGGGGTTTTTATACAACTGAGGCCTTACTTGTAAAGCGGAAACCCCACCTCCTTGAAGGGGAAGGCCTGCCTGCTGTAAAGGAGAAGTTCATATTCCAGAGAGGTCATGGGAAATCGTATAGTCATTAAAAAAAAAGAAGCAGTGTTGGCTGGGTGATTACCTAGGTGATGGGGGGGGGGGGGGGGGGGGCGGCGGTAGCATGTTCCAAGATTATAATTCCCGCATACTCTGCCCCCACCACCCCCAACAACACTTCTCGGCTCACCACAAAAATAATCAATTCTTGAGTACACTTCGTACACGTGCGAGAAGAGGGAATACTCCCTCTCCTCCGGGTTCTTAAACCTCCACAGGTCCACCATGCCCATTCTTTCCGTAAACCCTCCCAGCTCTTTTGCCATCCGCAGCCTCTCCATTGGCCTGGGGCTCGACCTGTCCACCCTCGGTTCCAGCACGAAATAATTTAAAAAAAAAAAATTTAGAATACCCAATCAATTTTTTCCAATTAAGGGGCAATTTAACGTGGCCAATCCACCGAGCCTGCAAATCTTTGGGTTGTGGGGGGCGAAACCCACGCAAACACGGGGAGAATGTGCAAACGCCACACTGTGAGGCAACAGGGCTAACCCACTTTAGACCTGGCAAACACCCACCGTGCTGCCCTCCAGCACACAATTAAAGTCTCCTCCCATAATCAACTGGTGCGTGGCCAAGTCCGGAATGGCTTACAGCAACCCCCCTCATAAACGCCACGTTGTCCCAATGAAGTGCATATACATTTACTCGCACCACCGGCGTCCCCTCCAACACTGCTCACTATCATGTATCTCCCATCCGGGTTCCGCACTTCCTTGTCACTTACAAACCCCATCTTTTTACTCAACAGAATGGCCACCCCCTGCTACTTCAAGTCAAACTCCGAGTGAAACACCCACCCATCTCTTTCTCAACCTAACCTGATCCCTCACCTGGAGGTGCATCTCCTGCAGAAAGACCACCCCATCTTCAGACGTATCAAATGCGCAAAGACCCAAGATCTCTTCACCGGCCCGTCAGCTCCCATACGTTCCATGTTATGTACCTTACCGGAGGCTTGCGTCTCCATTCCCCTCTACTGTCCACCATCCTCCCCTACCGATTCTGTCCCCTTTAATTTTACCCTAAATCGGGCCCATCCAAGATGGCCCCCTTCTCCGCCCATGACCATGCTTCTCCTCCAACACTGCCCCGTCACATCTCCCTTCCCCCATCGGCCAACCCTCGTGGCCATATCCCCTACCTCACTTCTGTTCACCAACATTACCTCCCAGTGTGGCAGCTCCTGTCTGAAGGCTCCTCCTATCTACCTCCCTTTTCTACTTGATCTGTGTAAAAGGTTCCCTGTGGTCCTGCTGCTCCCTCACCCAAACAAAGACACATCCAAAACCACAGTATTATAATTAAATGGACATAAAATGTAACTGACAATCTAATATCCCTTTCCCAAACCCCCCTTTCTAACCACACCCATTCTCTTCATATACACGCACATAGATACAAACAACACCGAGGGGAAAGGGTGGTGAAAAGAGAAAGAAAATAGGAATAAAATAAACGGATAAAGTTCTTTGATGCACTGGGATGATTTCCGGTTAGTGTCTCCCCGAAGTTCAGCTTTTATTTTGATACTTCTTCCTTTTAGATTTGAGATGTGTTTTTCTGGCAAAGACTCAGAATCATTCCAAGTTCACAGCAAATCCTGCCAGGTACTCGCTGCTTTCAGAACAATAAAGCAACGGCGGAATTCTCCGTTCCTGCCAGGTTCTCGCTACTTTCAGAACAATAAAGCAACGGCGGAATTCTCCGTTCCTGCCAGGTTCTCGCTGCTTTCAGAACAATAAAGCAACGGCGGAATTCTCCGTTCCTGAGACTAAGTGTTGATGCCGGGGCAGAATTTGTGGATTTCTACAACAGCAAAACTGGTGCCTCACCTGGACCGATTCAACGACTGTTAAAGGGCTAGCACCAGCATCACGTGGAACACAATCAATTCCAATGAGAAATGGTGCCGGGTTCGGCGGATTCGCGATTGGCATTCAGGAGGCCCACAAGCCGCATAGACACACTTCATGGAGTCATAGATGTTTACAGCATGGAAATAGGCCCTTCGGCCCAGCTTGTCCATGCCGCCCAGTTTCTATCACTAAGCTTGTCCCACTTGCCCGCATTTGGCCCATATCCCTCTATACCCACCCTGCCCATGTAACTGTCTCACTGCTTTTTAAAGGAAAACAATTGTACCTCCCTCTACCACTGCCTCTGGCAGCTCGTTCCAGATGCTCACCACCCTCTGTGTGAAGAAATTTCCCCTCTGGTCTCTTTTGTATCTCTCCCCTCTCACCTTGAACCTATGCCCTCTAGTTCTAGACTCCTCTACCTTTGGGAAAAGATGCTGATTATCTACCTTATCTATGCTCCTCATTATTTTATAGACCTCTACGCTCCAAGGAAAAAAGTCCCAGCTTATCCAGCCTCTCCTTCTAACACAGACCATTAAGTCCTAGTAGCATCCTCGTAAATCACTTCTGCACTTTCTAGTTTAACAATATCCTCCCTATAATAGGGTGACCAGAACCGAACACAGTATTCCATTTGTGGTCTTACCAATGTCTTGTACAACTTCAACAAGACGTCCCAACTCCTGTATTCAATATTCTGATCATCAAAATCTTGCATGCTGAATGCCTTCTTCACCACCCTGTCCACCTGCGACTCCACCTTCAAGGAGCTGTGAACCTGTACCCCTAGATATCTTTGTTCTGTAACTCTCCCCAACTCCCTACCATTAACTGAGTAGGTCCTGCCCTGATTTGACCTACCAACATGCACCACCTCACATTTATCCAAATTAAACTCCATCTGGCATTCATCGGCCTACTGGTCCAATTGGTCAAGATCTTGTTGCAATCTTATATAACTTTTTCACTATCCACTATGCCACCAACCTTGGTGTCATCTGCAAACTTACTAACAATGACTCCTACATTCTCACCCAAAATCAAAAATGGAACTCCCCCTCCTCTCCTATCTCCTGGTCTATCTTTTCTATAGCACCTGTACCCCAGAACATTGAGCTTCCCGTCCTGCCCCTCCTTTAGCCTCTCCCCACACACACCACCCCATCAACAAGTTGGCACTGGTTGCGCTAGAGCACACCAATCCCGTTGATGGGTCGGCTGTAGCCTGAGGGCACGTGGGGGGGGGGGGGTGGCCTGGTGGACACAGATACGACCTGTGGCCCTACGTTCACAGTGGGCAGTCAGCGGCGTGTGCAGCTGCAGGGCTGCCTTGCAGGCCGCGGCAATGGTGTTCCATGCTGCCCACCCCGACCCCACAGCCCACCTCCTGGCTACCCTAACCCCCCCCCCCCGCCTTGGCAGAAGCCCCCTGGCCAGCGGCACAACTGTCAGCAAACTATGGCGATGTTGGACACTTTCTGTACCCCCTCACTCCCCCTCAACAGCCAATCCGCCTGTTTCACGATTTTCACAAAGTGAACCTTGCCATCGGGAATTCTTCCAGGTGGAGGCGGAGAATCGTGGAGGCCCCAGAGAATACAGGGCAGGCCCCCTAATGATATACCAAGGGTGTTTACTGTACATGCGGAGTGGAACGCATTGACGCTGCTGTCGCGGCACTGGAGAATTGCGATTTGGCATGAAACCAGTACTCCCTACGATTTTGGAGTCAAAACCGATTCTCCGTTCAATCATGTTTCCCGATTCAGGTGTCAGCCGATGGAGAATCATGCCTCAGTTCTTTCACTTCAGCAATCAGGAGAGATAGATAGATAGAGAGAGAGAGAGAGAGAAAACATTTCCACCCAGTCCTCTCAGAAAGCATCATGCAGCAACTAATCACTGGCCATTGTCAGGCAGAACACTGTCCCTGGCCAACACAACAGTTGCGAGCCAACCAATGTTCATGCGGGTTCGATTCCCGGCTTGGGTCACTGCCTGTGTGGAGTCTGCACGTTCTCCCCGGGTTTCCTCCGGGTGCTCCGGTTTCCTCCCTCAGTCCAAAGATGTGCAGGTTAGGTGGATTGGCCATGCTAAATTGCACTTAGTGTCCAAAATTGCCCTTAGTGTTGGGTGGGGTTACTGGGTTATGGGGATAGGGTGGAGGTGTGGGCTTGGGTAGGATGCTCTTTCCAAGAGCCGGTGCAGACTCGATGGGCCAAATGGCCTCCTTCTGCACTGTAAATTCTATGATTCTATATTTCAAACATGGTTCCTCGTCTGACTTCTCCTTTCCAAAAACAAAACTTGGAAACACAATGCCCATGAACAAGCAGGCTGCTTCAACTTTGAGTCTTCTGCTGAAAGGCACATTCCGATTATGGGCCCATGGACCAAAATAATCTAATAACATAAAAGAAATGGGAACAAAGGAAATAAACAAGAAGTACTCGTACAATAAAATAATGTTTCCAGTCTGGCAGGTTCACTTACACTTAATAAATTTAATTAATTTTTACTGTCACCTTCGAGGAATATTTCAACATATTGACTGATCGGAGTTCAAAGGTGTTCCAATAGTAAAGTGTTTGAAATAACAGGGGCGAAATTCTCCCCCAACGGCGCGATGTCCGCCGACTGGCGCCAAACACGGCGCCAATCAGACGGGCATCGCGCCGGCCCAAAGGTGCGGAATGCTCCGCATCTTTGGCGGCCTAGCCCCAACATTGAGGGGCTAGGCCGACGCCGGAGGGATTTCCGCCCCGCCAGCTGGCGGAAATGGCGTTTGTTTCCCCGCCAGCTGGCGCAGAAATGCGGCGCATGCGCGGTTGCGTCAGCGGCCGCTGTCAGTTTCCCGCGCATGTGTAGTGGGGAGAGTCTCTTCCGCCTCCGCCATGGTGGAGGCCGTAGCGGAGGCGGAAGGGAAAGAGTGCCCCCACGGCACAGGCCCGCCCACGGATCGGTGGGCCCCGATCGCGGGCCAGGCCACCGTGGGGGCACCCCCCGTGGTCAGATCGCCCTGCGCCCCCCCCAGGACCCCAGAGCCCGCCCACGCTGCCTGGTCCCGCCGGTAAATACCAGGTTTGATTTACGCCGGCGGGACAGGCAATTTCTGGGCGGGACTTCGGCCCATCCGGGCCGGAGAATCCAGCGGGGGGTCCCGCCAACCGGCGCGGCCCGATTCCCGCCCCCGCCCAATCTCCGGTACCGGAGACTTCGGCGGGGTAGGGGGCGGGATTCACGCCGGCCTACGGCCTACGGCGGGGGGTCGGAGAATGACGCCCCAGATCTATAATCTTAAATTGTCCAAGTTTTATTGACTAAATTCCATTTCAGAAAGTGCAACTTAAGAGAACTTGACTTGTAACTTCAACAAATGTTACGGTCCTAAAACTATTCAATATGTTCAGATCAAATTGGACTACCTTTAGTTAATGTGAACAAATCAAGATTTGCCATGACGGTTAGCTACATCATATTTAAAAAGTGTTTCAATCACTTACTCTGAAATTTAGTCCACTCTTACTACTCTGGTAATAACCTGGAGCAAGAGTTGGATAAAAGGACTGCAAAGCAGGCAACAAACTGTCCTGACCTGGGCAGCCTGAGGTCCAAGATTCCTTAGCCTCCTCTGCATAGCACCGGTCAATGTACGGAAGTTTGTGGATGACACAAAGATTGGCCGGGCGGTTAACAGTGAAATTGAGTATCTTGCATTCCAGGAAGATATAGATGGGATGGTCAAGTGGGCAGATAAGAGGCAGCCTTCGCCTCATTGATCGCTCGAAGGTGAATCCTGATGGATTGGAGAGCAACCTCTCCACCCTATGCCCTGGCGTGGCGGGGGGACCTGTTGGAATTCTTAACTCTTGAGAAGGTTAAGTTTGAACTGAGGGGAAGGATGGAGGGGTTCTACAATTCATGGGCATTATTCATTATGCACTTTCAAGAACTGGATAACATCGAACATTAGTTGGGGCGTGTGGGTGGGAAGGTTGGGGGAAGGGGTCTGTGTGTGTTAATGCCAACTATGGGTGATCCCTAATTCTTTTTGTCATTTGTTTGTGTGAACATGCGGGCTAATGTCTGGGGTTTGGTGGGAGGATGAGATCGTTGTTATTGATATGGGGATTGACATATTTGTTACTGATTATTGTTTATTGTCGGTGGGTGTAAATTTGGGAGAAAATTTGAAAAAGGAGAATAAAAAATATTTTTTTTAAAAGTGGGCAGATAAGTGGCAGTTAGAATTTGACCCTGAAAAGTGTGAGGTGATTCACTTTGTAAGGATAAATTTGACAAGGACGTATTCAATGTCACTGGGAAGTTCTGAGGAACAAAAGGACCTTGGCGTGCTTGGCCATCAATCTCTGAAGGTGGGAGGGCAGGTTAATACGGTGGTGAAAAAGGCATATGGGACACTTGCCTTTATCAAGTGAGGCACAGATTAGAAAAGCAGGGAAGTCATGTAGGAGTTGTATAAAACATTGGTGAAGGGCAATCTGATCGAGGAGTACATGATTATGAGGGGCATGGACAGGGTGTATAGGGAGCAGCTGTTTCCCTTAGTTGGTCAGTCACGAGGGGACACAGGTTCAAGGTGAGTGGCAGGAGTGTTAGGGAGGATGTGAGGAAAATCTTTTTTACCCAGAGGGTGGTGACGGTCTGGAATGCACTGCCTGGGAGGGTAGTAGAGGTGTGTTGCCTCACATCCTTTAAAAAGTACCGGGATGAGCACTTGGTACATCATAACATTCAAGGCTATGGACCAAGTGCTGGCAGAAGGGATTAGATGGGCAGGTCAGATGTTTATCATGTGTTGGTGCAGACTCGATGGCTGAAGGGCTTCTTAGGCACTGTATTTTCTGTGATTCATTTGGAAACAGCAGGAAATGTGTGGAAGTACAATGGCAACGAGCGGAAGATCATTGCAAGGACGTGTCTGGGAAGGCTTCGCAATTGAAGGGAGCCCAAGTCAGGAGTACATAAATGTATTATATGTACATAAATACAGGTCTTTTTTCTGAGACCTGGGACAGGCCTCCTGTGTCTCCTCCCACCCCGATCCTCACAAGGAAAGTCAGAAAAGTTTGAAAAGGTTTTCTGCATTTCTTTTCTTTTCTGGCCAGGGCTTCTCTTCCAATGTAGATTGGATAGGTGGGAAAGCCACAATAACAACCTGGTCTGGACAAGTTAATTGGTGCTGGATATGCATACTTACTGGGAAAATCTTACTGCTCAGCAAAAATTGGAACATGCAAAATGTTGTGAATGTTAGTGGGAGAATCTGGTGATTTTTATAATCCACCAAGTTTCTGCCGGGTACCCTGAGCTTTGAATTATTAACATTATGCGGAAATACATTCAATTTTTTTAAATTCCTTTCTCCAAGTTACAAAGCCAATGCGGTGTGAACAGGGCAAGCCCTTAAACCATCTCCTTGCTTACTCCAAAAACCAATGCAAATTTAAATTAAATCCAATTCATGGTCCCCACAAAATGGACGTACTAAATCCAAACTGACAAGAACAGGCATTACACCTGATCTCAGGCTTGATCCTGTGGTCAATAACATCATGCAGAAACACACTATGGAAGAATGTATACGGTTCCCCACTGGAGCAATTATTCTTGCCATGTTTTGCAATCTAGTTGATAAGACATCACATCAGAGTAGATGTGAACTCTAGGTTTGCTGTACTGTTGAACTAAAATTCTTAAAATTAAAACTTTAAATTAGGATAAGCATGTTTTTTATGGAAGGGTTGTATTCGGGAACCAAAGCTGCTCAAAGAGAACCTAGCAACTATATATCTTGGTATTGAAAGGAATTTATTTTCAATTTATATTTATTTTGAGTCTTTAATAAAGGAATTATGACATCATTCAACTTTGTTCACAGCCCTGGAAAAGATATGACAAAAAGTACTGATAAATGCATTGGCAATTGGTTGTAAAAAACAAAGCAAGTTCCTTGAATTTGTGTAAGCATTAATACCTATTTTAGGAACAAATGCCCTGTTCTTTAAATGAGAATGCTACAAACATGAAGCTGAAGGGGAAAAATACAGCAAATATCAGCATGTGGAGGCTGTAAACAAACATGAGCTTACAATATCAGGACAATTTAAGATGGAACTGGTACACGATGTACCTAGTAAACCCAAGCATATTTCAAAATGTATTGATGATGCATTGATGGATTCATCTTCTCTTGGGCAGTCCCTCAGGGTTCGAGATTGACTTGCTTCCACTCCAGGGAGGTGGGTTCTATGGTGGCTGAATAGTCCAATCCTGGATCTGCGGACTCTGCCATAGGTTTGGTGTTTGATGAGATGGGTGGGTGGGACACTCTGGATCCTGCGCTCCCTTTCTGCTGGCCTCCGCGTGCTCCATCCTGCGACGCTCGAGGTGATGTGCCTTCGCAGATGCTTCTCCAGTTTGTGTGTTCTAAGACAAGCAATTCTCACGTATCAGTGGGGATGTTGCATTTATTTAGGGAGGCTTTCAGAGTGTCCTTGTAACGTTCCCTCTGCCCTCCTCGTGATCGCTTGCCATTGCGGAGCTCGGAGTAGAGCACTTGTTTTGGGATATGGATTCATTGTGGCATTCTGACTGTGAGAACCATCTGTAAAACACCAGAGAACATGAAAGAAAAAATTTGTATGTTCTGTGAGAAAGCTTTGCCAACAGTCCTACAACTAGATCCAGCGCACCTTGTGGAGTAAAATACTGTAATTTGCGATTCTCAAATAATATAATCTTATTGCAGAAGTTTAAAATAATAGGATAACGCAGCACAGAAGGTCATTGCCAGCTCTTTCAAAAGAGTTCTCCAATTAGCCCCAGTTCCCTCTCTATCCCCCATAACCTTGCAAATGTTTCCTTCGGTTTTGGTCATGTCAGCATCGCAGACTAACATTTGTTTGCACCAGAATGAATGAATCTGGTTAACACTGAGGTAATCTGGTGTTATTAATACTGATTGAGGGATACATTTTGACCAGGACACTGGGGATAACTTCGAAATAGAGCCTTTACAAGTATTCATCCAATTCCATTTTCAAAGTTATTATGAAGTCTGCATATGGTAGCCTTTCAGGCTGTACCTATCAGATTATAACCCATTCTGTAAAATGTCTCTTTTTCATACCACCGCTGGTTCCTTAGTCAATGATTGTAAATCTTTGTGCTTTGGTTACCAACCCTTCTGTCAATGCAAACAGTTTCTACTTTTATAGTCGATCAAAATCCTTCATGACTTTGACACCTACTTTCCTCTAAGGGGAACAAACCCAGAATCTCGCGAATAAATACAGAAACTGCTCTCAATAAACATTGGAGTTTCTCTAGTCTCTCCACGTAACTGAACTCTTTCATCCGTGCTAGAATTATTTGATATTTCCTCTGCACCCGCTCTCTCCTAATGTGTGGTGCTCAGAGTTGGAGCCACAATACTCCAGCTGGTACCTAATCAGTGTTTTATAAAAGTGTAGCATAACTTCCTTGTATTTGTACTCTTACAGAGGATCTAAGGAACAGAAACAGGCCATTCAGCCCAACTAGTCCATGCTGGCAGTAATGCTCCACTCAGCCTCCTCCCATCCCTTCTCATCTAAATCAATCATTATAACCTTCTATTCTTTTCTCCCTCACATAATTGCCTAGCTTCCTCTTAGATGAATCTATGCTATTTGCTTCAGCCACTCCCACAAGCTTATCAGGCTTTGTGTAAGTGAATTTCCGACTGGGTTTCTTGGTGACTATTTCACATTGGTGGCCTCTAGTTAAACTTCTCCTCACAAGAGGAAACATTCTCTCTGAATCCACTTTAACAAAACAGTTCATAATTTTAAAGACCTCCATTAGGTCACCCCTCAGCCTTCCTATGTTGACACCCAGCCTGTGAAACCTTTCTTGATATGTATACCCACACATTTCTGGCATCATCCTTGTAAATCTCTGTACTCTCTCCAGTGACTCTGTATGTTTTTTATAATACGGACACCAGAAATACATGCAATAGTCCAAATATGGTCTAAGTACCGTTTGGTACAGGTGTTTGGAGATCTTCCCTACTTGCAATTCTAAAATACCCTCAGCGGAATTCTCCATCGGCGGGATTCTCCTGTCCACCGGAAACGCACCCACGCCCATGGATTTCCCGACGTCGCGAGGTGGCCACATTGGGAAACCCCATTGGCTGGCTTTGGGAATGGAGAATCCCACTTCCGGCGGAGGTGCTCCATGCCAGAAAACGCGGTTGGTGGACCGGAGAATCCCGCCCCCCATTCGCCTTTTTATTAAACCTTTTTTACTTGGCCTACCACCTTCAAAGACTTGTGTAAGCACATCCTCGGGTGTCTGATTCTCCACCCCCTTTAAAATTGTGGCACTTAGTTAATAACACCTCTTCTCATTCTTCCTACCAAAATGAATCACTTCAAGGGAGGCATCGTGGCACAGTGGCTAGCATTGCTGCCTCACAGCTCCAGGGTCCCAGGGTCAATTCCAGCCCTGGGTGATTGTCTGTGCGGAGTCGGCACTTTCTCCCCATGTCTGCGTGGGTTTCCTCCGGGTGCTCCAGTTTCCTCCCACAGTCCAATGATGTACAGGTTAGGTGGATTGACCATGCTAAATTGCTCCTTAGTTTCCAGGCATGTGCGGGCTAGGTGGGGTTACGGGGATAGGGGCAGTGGGCCTAGGTAAAGTGCTCTTTCAGAGGGCCGGTGTAGACACGATGGGCTGAATGGTCTCCTTCTGCATTGCAGGATCTCTGTGGTTCTACTGCTCAACCAGGTGTCCATTCTGAGTAACACTTTGCAGCAATTTAGGTACTTGAATTGGATGGATTTGGGTTTATTGTCATGTGTACCGCGGTACAGTGAAAAGTATTGTTCTGCGTACAGTCCAGATCATTCCATACATGAATAACCAGAGGACATAAGACAAATACACAATGTAAATACATAGACACAGACATCAGGTGAAGCATGCAGAGTGTAGTACTACTCAGTAGAGTAGATGTGTGGAGAGATCAGTTCAGTCCATAAGCGGGTCATGCAGGAGGTAACAGTGGAGAAGAAGCTATTTTTGAATCTGTTAGTGCGTGTTCTCAGATTGTATGTCCTGCCCGATGAAAGAGGTTGGAAGAAAGAATAACCCGGGTGGGAGGGGTCTTTGATTATGCTGCCCGCTTTCCCAAGGCGGCGGGAGGTGTAGATGGGAGGTAGTTTTATGTGATGGACTGGGCTGTGTTCACGACTCTCTGTAGTTTTTTACAGTCTTGGGCCGAGCAGTTGCCATACCAGGCTGTGATGCAGCCAGATAGGGTTCTTTATATGGTGCGTCTGTAAAAATTGGTAAGAGTGAATGTGGACATGCTGAATTTCCTTAGTTTCCTGAGGAAGTATAAATGCTGTTGTGCTTTCTTGGTCATGGCATCAACTTGGGTGGACCAGGACAGATTGTTAGTGATGTGCCCACCTAGGAATTATAAGCTGTCAGCCATCTCCATCTCGGTACCATTGATGCAGACAGGGGTGTGTACGATTCTTTGTTACCTGAGTTCAATGACCAGCTCCTTAGTTTTGCTGAAGTTGAGAGAGATTGTTTTCGTTACACTAGGTTATCTATCTCCCTCCTATACTCTGATTCGTTGTTTTTTGAGATCCGGCCCACTACGGTTGTGTCATCAAAAAACTTGTAGATGAAATTGGAGCCAAATTTTGTCACACAGTCAGGTGTGTATAGGGAGTATAGTTGGGGTCTAAGTACGCAATTTTGTGGGGTCCCGGTATTGAGGGCTATCATGGAAGAGGCATTGTTGTTTATCCTTACTGATTGTGGTCTATGGGTCACGAAGTCGAGGATCAGCTACAGAGGGAGTAGCTGCAGAGGGACCTAGCCAAGTCCTAGGTTTTGGAGTTTTGATATGAGCTTGGCTGGGATTTTGGTGTTGAAGACTGAGCTGTAGTCAATTAATAGGAGTCTGATGCAGGAGTCCTTGTTGTCAAGATGCTCCAGGGATGAGTATTGGGTCAGGGAGAGGGCGCCTGCTGTGGACCGGTTGTGACGGTATGCAAATTGCAGTGGATCAAGGTATTCTGGGATGCAAAAACTGAAGGTTATTAGGTACAGATAATTAGCTCTTGAGACATGGGCTGCAAGGAAGCAATTATTAGAAGGTGCAAAATCAAACAGTCCATTTATGCTGAGGGATTTTCGTTTAGGTGATTTATGTATATGGTCACCGGAAAGTGAATGTACAGTGATGCTGGAGACCAAGTATATCCCTGAGATATGGGATTCCTAGATCTGGCAGAGCATGAAAGAAACACCCAATGCTTATGAATGTGCAGTAAAGGATCGGCCGGGGTTGGAAGCGGGTGCAGATATTTTAGCCTTCGCCTCGCTGATCGCTTGAAGGCGGATCCTGTTGGTGTGGAGGTCAGTTTCTCCACCCTGTGCCCTGACATGGCGGGGGGATCTGTTGGTGTTTTTAACACTCATGAAGGTGAAGTTTGAGTTGAGTGGAAGGATGGAAAGGTTCTACAATTCATGGGCTTTGTTTATTATGGACTTTCAAGAATTGGATGACATCGAACATTAGGGGGTGGTTGAGGTGGTGGTGTGGGGTGGGGATTGGACTGTATGTGTTATTGGTGACTATGTATGGGTGGATGGTGGATTCCTGAATTCTTTTCTTCGATGTTTGTATTTAAAATGCTTGGTGGGAGGGAGGAATTGTTGGTCAGGGGACATTGTATTTGTTACCATTGATTGTTTGTTGATGGGTGTAAATTTGGGTAAAAATGTGAAAAAGGAGGAGAATAAAAATATTTATTTAAAAAAAATGAATGTGCAGTAAATAAAAGGTGGTGAGCGTGGACAGTGACACTGATATAATGCTGGCCTAGTGAGAGAAACCTGATAGGCCATTTGCCTGAACAAGATGCCCAGGGCCCAGTTACCATTATAATGGTAACCAATGAACATTGGGTGACTGCTTTGCGAGCCACAACTGTTCGGTTCCCACGTGAGAACCTGAGATTCTGGTTGACAGGCAGTGTAATCCTCCATCCTGCTCTCACACCAAGCTCTCTGACATCCTGTAGTGTTCCAATGAAGATCAACATAAGTTCAAAGAATAGTATCTTTCGATTGTGCAATTTACAGCCTTCAGGACTCAACAATGAGGTCTTACAGTTGAGACCTTAACTTCTTCATTGCATTTGATATTAACTAATTTTTCAGTTGTTTTTGCTTTTGGATGGCAGCTGTCCATTATTTGTGCCACTCACATAACCTCGAAACACATCTTTTGACTCTTTACTTGTTCAATGACACTCCCTTGTACTTTGAAGGATTCAAGCCTTCCACCTTATCATAAACTTTCCCTTTCGTCCTTTGCCTCACCCTCACCCCTTTCACTGATTACAATTCTAACTTTATCCTGTTCCAATTAAAGGTCATTGACCGGAAACTTTGTGTGTGATTGAACGGAAAGATTTTGTAGAGTCATTTCAGGAACGATTGCCGGGGTGTTTCTTGACGGCCACGTTGGCGAGATTGTGGCCCCTATTTAACACACTTAGTGTTGAAATGAGCCCCCGTGTGCTTCTCGCCATTACTGGCTGCCTCACCATCTGATTCGTCTGACTTGTGCCTCCGCTTCTCGCCGCTGCTTTTCAACGCTCCCTAGCTCTCATTCCAGTCAAGACCCAAGCATGGCAGCGTGCAGACCTGCTCCTTAGTTTGTGAATGCAGACCTAGCCAGGCTTCTCGACGCCGTCAATGTTAGATGGGACATCTTGTTCACCCCGAGGGGGCCAGAGGACCAGTAGCCAGGTCATGAATACCGCCTGGGAAGCAGTGGCAGCAGCTGTCAGTGTGGGCAGCATGACAAGGAGGACTGTCGTCCAATGTAAGAAGACAAACGACTTTGACCGAGCTGCAAGGGTAAGTTACCACCTCTCTCCTGGCATTGGTTCTGCCTGTCACCCTCAAATTCCCAACCCCCCCCACAATTCACTAGCTGACACCTCACACCCCCCCCCCCCCCATCCGATCTTTGTGCTTGTTTGTCCTTACCCCCCGGCACCCACCAGCACAACCCCTTCATGTCAGATCTGGTCCTGTGTAATGAGACAGGATTGATTAATGATCTCATGGTTAGGGATCCTCTCGGAAGGAGCGATCACAATATGGTGGAATTTAAAATACAGATGGAGGGTGAGAAGGTAAAATCAAACACTAGTGTTTTGTGCTTAAACGAAGGGGATTACAATGGGATGAGAGAAGAGCTAGCTAAGGTAGACTGGAAGCAAAGGCTTTATGGTGAAACAGTTGAGGAACAATGGAGAACCTTCCAAGCGATTTTTCACAGTGCTCAGCAAAGGTTTATACCAACAAAAAGGAAGGACGGTAGAAAGAGGGAAAATCAACCGTGGATATCTAAGGAAATAAGGGAGAGTATCAAATTGAAGGAAAAAGCATACAAAGTGGCAAAGATTAGTGGGAGACTAGAGGACTGGGAAATCTTTAGGGGGCAACAGAAAGCTACTAAAAAAGCTATAAAGAAGAGAAAGATAGATTATGAGAGTAAACTTGCTCAGAATATAAAAACAGATAGTAAACGTTTCTACAAATATATAAAACAAAAAAAGAGTAGCTAAGGTAAATATTGGTCCTTTAGAGGATGAGAAGGGAGATTTAATAATGGGAGATGAGGAAATGGCTGAGGAACTGAACAGGTTTTTTGGGTCGGTCTTCACAGTGGAAGACACACATAACATGCCAGTGACTGATGGAAATGAGGCAATGACAGGTGAGGACCTTGAGAGGATTGTTATCACTAAGGAGGCAGTGATGGGCAAGCTAATGGGGCTAAAGGTAGCCAGGTCTCCTGGCCCTGATGGAATGCATCCTAGAGTGCTAAAAGAGCTAGCTAGGGAAATTGCAAATGCACTAGTGATAATTTACCAAAATTCACGAGACTCTGGGTGGTCCTGGCAGATTGGAAATTAGCAAACGTGACACCACTGTTTAAAAAACTAGGTAGGCCGAAAGCGAGTTATTATAGGCCATTTAGCTTAACTTCGGTAGTAGGGAAGATGCTGGAATCTATCATCAAGGAAGAAATAGCGAGGCATCTGGATGGAAATTGTCCCATTGGGCAGTCGCAGCATGGGTTCATAAAGGGCAGGTCGTGCCTAACTAATTTAGTGGAATTTTTTGAGGATATTACCAGTGCGGTAGATAACGGGGAGCCAATGGATGTGATATATCTGGATTTCCAGAAAGCTTTTGACAAGGTGCCACTTAAAAGGTTGCTGCATAAGATAAAGATGCATGGCATTAAGGGTAAAGTAGTAGCATGAATAGAGGATTGGTTAATTAATAGAAAGCAAAGAGTGGGGATTAATGGGTGTTTCTCTGGTTGGCAATCAGTAGCTAGTGGTGTCCCTCGGGGATCAGTGTTGGCCCACAATTGTTTATAATTTACATAGATGATTTGGAGTTGGGGACCAAAGGCAATGTGTCCAAGTTTGCAGACGACACTAAGATGAGTGGCAAAGCAAAAAGTGCAGAGGATGCCGGAAGTCTGCAGAGGGATTTGGATGTTAAGTAATGGGTTAAGAGACATCGCAATTAGTTGTCTCATTTATGTTAATTGACACTGATATGTAAACGGGCTTCAGCTGGCCTCTGTCAGGTGATGTATAGTGAGAGTTTTGTGCAAAGGCTGTTGGAAGGAAATAAATGTGTGTTTGTGAAAAAGGAACAGAACTTTAGACTCTTCATATCACAGCAACTAAAACGTCTAACAATTGGTAGCAGAGGATGGTTGCTGTGTAAATGTGAAGGGTTGAAAGATACAACTTTTCCAGATCAAACCAAGGAGTGAGTGAGAAAAGAAAAAAAAAGAAGGGATATATGGCTGAACCGAGGATAAAGATGGCTGGATATAACTATCCTCCCTCATTTTCTGAAAGGGAATCGTACGACCAATGGAGAAGTGCAGTAGTTATGTGGACTAAGGTAACTGCTATGGGAAAGAGAAAACAAGGTATGGCATTGGCTCTTTCTCTACCATATGGCAGTAAAAATCGAAACAAAGTGCTTTCTGAGCTGGAATTGGAAGAGTTTGACTCAGAAGAAGGTCTGGAGACTTTGTTACATTATATGGGTAAGATTTATAAGAAAGATGACTTGTTAAGTGCGGATGAAGCATGGTCGGATTTTGATAAGTTCCGGAAAATGGAGGATATCTCCATGGAAGACTATGTAATGGAATTTGGCAGACTATATAAAAGACTGCAGAAACACAACCTGGAATTTCCACAGTCTGTGTTGGCCTTTAAATTACTTGACTGTGCTAGAGTGAGCAACATGGATAGGCTCCTGGTTTTGACAGGAGTTCAGTTTACTGATAAGGGTACCTTATTCGAACAGATGACAAAAGCTTTACAAAAGTTTCTGGGGAAACATTTGATTCCGATGGCTCTGATGACCCAAATAGGCCAGCCTGCAATAAGGCAGAATATGGAAGATACACTACTAACAGGATGGCGAAATCATATGGCTACAAACAGGGCTCAAGACTATAGAAGGAGACCGAGACAAGAAAATTATGAAGCGAGAAACCCAGTTAGAACCTACAATAGGAAGATGAACCCCAGAAATACACGGGGCATGATAAATCGATGTTTTCGATGTGACTCTCAATACCATTATGCTTTCAACTGTCAAACTCGTTATGATAGAGTGTTCGAAGCGACACATGACATGGAAGAGTCAGAAGAGGAAAAAGATAGCGACCAGAAAGAAGGCATTGTCCTATTGACAAGCAGTTTTACGCCGGTAATGAGGGTGTTGGTTGCAGAATCCTTCAACTGTGCTGTATTGGACAGTGGCTGCACATCCACTGTGTGTGGAATTGACTGGTTAAAATGTTACCTGGACTCTTTGAATGCTGAAAATCGTAACAATGTTAAGGAATTTGAAAGTTCCACAAGTTTCAGGTTTGGGGATGATAATACTCTGAAGTCGCTGAAAAGAGTGGTGATCCCTTGCAATATTTCCGGAGTAAATAATTTCATTAGCACGGATGTGGTATCAAGTGAGATACCTTTGCTTCTGAGCAGACCATCGATGAAGAAAGCACAAATGAAACTGGATATGGAACAGTATAAGGTAACAGTTTTTGGAAAGGCGGTGGACTTACAATTTGCACAGTTGGGATACTATTGTATTCCATTACTGACAAATAATATTTCAAGTAGAGTGGTTAAGGATGTGTTAATGGCAGTTGAAAATGGGACTTTAGCTGATAAAAAGCTTGCGGTATTAAAACTGCATAGGAAATTTGCACATCCTTCTCCTCGGAGGCTGAAAATTTTATTAAAGGTTGCAGGGGGAAGGGATGACGACTATACTAAACAGATAGAACAGGTTAGTGACCGCTGTGAAGTTTGTAGGAAGTACAGAAGGACACCAGAACGACCGATAGTAACCCTACCTTTGGCCAGGGATTTTAACGACATTGTGGCCATGGACCTTAAGATCTCGGATAAAGAAAATAATATATTTATTTTGCATTTTGTAGATTTAGCAACCAGATTTAGTCAATCAGCGATTGGACGAAGTAAAGAAAAGAGAGTAATTCTGGATCAAATCGTGGAAAAATGGATAGGGACAGGAATGGGTCCACTGGCAAAATTCCTTACGGACAATGGGGGAGAATTTGCTAATGATGAGTTTAGGGATATGTGTGAAAACATGAATATCAGAGTTATGAATACGGCTGCAGAAAGCCCATTTAGTAATGGTGTCTGTGAAAGAAATCATGCTGTCATCGATGACATGCTTCGGAAAATTTTGGCAGATCGACCAAATTGCAGGCTAAATTCAGCTTTAGCATGGGCAGTACATGCAAAGTATTAATTGCAGATGGTTGGGGGCTATAGTCCTTATCAATTAGTGTTTGGTAGAAATCCTAAAATTCCGTCCATTTTGGATGACCAGCCTCCAGCTTGGGAGGGGACTACAATTAGCTCTGTTTTTGCTGAACATTTAAATGCATTACATCGCAGTAGAAAAGCCTTTTTGGAAGCAGAAGTCTCTGAAAGAATTCGCAGAGCTTTAAGACATAACGTACGGCCATCAGATGCCGTTTTCCAGCAAGGAGGCATGGTATACTATAAGAGAGACAATTCTAATGAATGGAAAGGCCCAGGGAAGATCATAGGCATAGATGGCAAAACAATTATTTTTCAACATGGTAATCAGACTGTTAGGGTACATACATCAAGGATATTGGGTACAGATTACAAATTTTCAAATTTAGACAGAGCAGACAGACATGACGAGGAACCAGAGTCATCTGGTACGCATGTGTTACAGAACTATGAGGACCAATTAACTGATATAGACAGGGTTTCTGTGGAGGAACACAGCACTTCTGATGAATTAGAACAGGCCATTTTTCCGAAAGGGCAACTGCCAAACGTTGGTACAAAAGTGACATACTTGCCTGAAAGGTCTAGTCAATGGAAGGATGCAATTGTTATTAGTTGAGCAGGGAAGGCCACTGGAAAGTATAAACATTGGTTGAATGTACAGCATTCAGGGGAAGGAGTCAAGACAATTGATTGGGAAAACAAAGTTCAAAAATGGAGGGCAGTGCCAGTTCAGATAGTACATCTGATAGTGAACAGGTCCGCAGGAAAAGGTCAAGAACAATTGAAAGGACAACCCACAGCAGAAGGGAAAGATCCAGCAGTAGCAGTACAGAACGAGATACCAGGTGGGAGAGGGGACGTAGTTTATCAAGATCTCGGAACATGAGTAAGACTACGAATACTAATAGGAGTAGAAGCCTACATGCACGTGAGATTTTGGTGGCTTCAAATAAATTTGATGAAAAAGTTATCAAAGAAGCTAAACAGCAATAATTGCATAGTTGGAGTGAATTTGGGGTATACACGGAAGTACCGGATAGGGGACAAAGAGCTCTATCCCACAGATGGATTTGCACGGAAAAGGCTCTTCCGGATGGAACATATAAGGCAAAGGCCAGGCTTGTGGCAAGGGGATTTGAAGAAAACTTAGAAGATCAGGATTTAAGGGTAGATTCACCTACAGCAGGAAAGGTTATTTTAAAGATCTTCTTGGCTCTATTAGCCACAAAGGCATGGGAATGCAAATCTATAGATATAAAAGCTGCCTTTTTGCAGGGGCATCAGCTCCAGAGAGACATTTTTCTCCGTCCTCCTAAAGAAGCAGCTAACACAGAAGGGGTACTCTGGAAGTTGAACAAGTGTGTACATGGATTAAATGATGCATCTAGAGCCTGGTATTTTTCGGTAAGGTCAGTTTTGTTGCCAGTTGAAAGCAGATCCTGCAATGTTTTACTGGCATGAAAAAGGAAATCCTTCTGGCATTTTTATGATGCATGTCGATGATTTTTTGTGGGGTGGGACTAGTGATTTTGAAGCTATTGGAATCTCTGGTTTGAGGAACGAATTCAGGGTTGGAAGTCAGGCTTCCGGTGCATTTAAATATATTGGACTGGAAATTGGACGGACTAAGTTAGGGGCAACTTTACGTCAGCAATCTTATTTGGAAAGCATCAGCCCAATAGCAATTAGTCATGGCCGAGTTTCACAAAAAGACGCAATGGTTTCAAAGATGGAAAAAGAGCAACTGCAAAGTTTAATTGGGCAACTGAACTGGTTAGGTAGACAGACTAGACCGGACGTGAGTTTTGATGTCTTGGAGTTGAGTACAAAAATGAATGATCCCAAAGTGGAAGACATAATAAGAGCAAATAAAGCGTTGGCCAAACTAAAAATGCAGGAGTGTGTTTTGAAGTTTCAGGTGACCTCAGGCACTTGATACTCATAGTTTATAGTGATGCGTCCTACGCAAATTTATTGTGATGGGGTTTCAAGCGCAAGAGGCTTTATTATTTTCCTTTTGGGGTACAATGGTAAATGTTGCCCGCTTGTGTGGGAAACAAAGTAAATAAGGTAAAAAGCACTTTGGCTGCTGAGACATTAAGCCTTGTAGAGGCAGTGGATATGGCCTTTTATATAAGTATAATATTGACAGAAATTTTGGGATTAGGGGATTTGGGTAATATACCTATTGACTGTCACATTGACAATAAATCCCTGTGGGAAAATGTGCACTCTACAAAAAGTGTCAATGAAAACAGGTTACTGATAGACATGGCAAGTTTGAAGCAGATGTTGGACAGAGGGGAAATAACAAAAATTAAATGGGTCGACAGGAGCTACCAACTGTCAGACTGTTTTACGAAAAGAGGGACGAGTTCACAGAAACTTTTGGATATTGTTAATGAAGGGCGCTTGTTTCTGTGACTGTTTTTTTTCTTTCTCATCCAAACAAAAAAAAGGGAGGAAATCATGTGTGTGTTTTTGAGTTTCTTGAAATTTTGTTTTCACCTAATTTTTTTTTCTCCAAGGAAGGAGAGACTGTTAAGTAATGGGTTAAGAGACATTGCAATTAGTTGTCTCATTTAGGTTAAGTATCCATTAATTGACACTGATATGTGAAGGGTCTACAGGTGGCCTCTGTCAGGTGATGTATAGTGAGAGTTTTGTGCAAAGGCTGTTGGAAGGAAATAAATGTGTGTTTGTGAACAAGGAACAGAACTTTAGACTCTTCATATCACAGCAACTAAAACGTCTAACATTGGATAGGTTAAGTGAATGGGCTAGGGTCTGGCAGATGAAATACAATAGAACATAGAACAGTACAGCACAGAACAGGCCCTTCGGCCCTCGATGTTGTGCCGAGCATTGTCCGAAACCAAGATCAAGCTATCCCACTCCCTGTCATTCTGGTGTGCTCCATGTGCCTATCCAATAACCACTTGAAAGTTCCTAAAGTGTCCGACTCCACTATCACAGCAGGCAGTCCATTCCACACCCTAACCACTCTCTGAGTAAAGAACCTACCTCGGACATCCCTCCTATATCTCCCACCCTGAATCTTATAGTTTTGTCCCCTTGTAACAGCTACATCCACCCGAGGAAATAGTCGCTGAACGTCCACTCTATCTATCCCCCTCATTATCTTATAAACCTCTATTAAGTCGCCGCTCATCCTCCTCCGCTCCCAAGAGAAAAGCCCTAGCTCCCTCATCCTTTCCTTATAAGACCTATCCTGCAAACCAGGCAGCATCCTGGTAAATCTCCTTTGCACCCTTTCCAATGCTTCTACATCCTTCCTATAATGAGGTGACCAGAACTGCACATAATACTCCACATGTGGTCTCACCAGGGTCCTGTATAGTTGCAGCATAACCCCACGGCTCTTAAACTCAAGCCCCCTGTTAATAAACGCTAACACACTATAAGCCTTCTTCACGACTCTATCCACTTGAGGGCAATCTTTAGAGATCTGTGGACATGAATCCCAAGATCTCTCTGTTCCTCCACATTCCTCAGAACCCTGCTGTTGACCCTGTATTCCGCATTCAAATGTGTTCTACCAAAACGAATCACCTCGCACTTATCAGGGTTAAACTCCATCTGCCATTTTTCGGCCCAGCTCTGCATCCTATCAATGTCTCTTTTTAGCCTACAACAGCCCTCCGCCTCATCCACTACTCCACCAATCTTGGTGTCATCGGCAAATTTACTGACCCACCCTTCAGCGCCCTCCTCCAAATCATTGATAAAAATCACAAATAGCAGAGGACCCAGCACTGATCCCTGTGGTACACTGCTGGAAACTGGTCTCCAGGCTGAATTTTCCATCTACCATCACCCTCTGTCTTCTATGTGATAGCCAGTTACTTATCCAATTGGCCAAATTTCCCTCTATCCCACACTTCCTTACTTTCTTCATGAGCGGACCATGGGGAACCTTATCAAACACCCTTACTAAAATCCATGTATACAACATCAACTGCTCTACCTTCATCTACACACTTAGTTACCTCCTCAAAGAATTCAATCAAATTTGTGAGCCAAGTCCTACCCTTCACGAATCCGTGTTGACTATCCCGGATTAAGCTGCATCTTTCCAAATGGTCATAAATCCTATCCTTCAGGACCTTTTCCATTATCTTCCCGACCACCGAAGTAAGACTAACTGGCCTATAATTACCAGGGTCATTCCTATTCCCTTTCTTGAACAGAGGAACTACATTCACCACTCTCCAGTCCTCTGGCACTATCCCTGTGGACAGCGAGGACCCAAAGATCAAAGTCAAAGGCTCTGCAATCTCATCCCTTGCCTCCCAAAGAATCCTTGGGTATATCCCATCTGGCCCAGGGGACTTGTCAACCCTCAGGTTTTTCAAAATTGCTAATACATCCTTCCTCAGAAAATCTACTTCCTCCAGCCTACCCGCCTGAATCACTATTACTACTTGGGGGCCTATAGAAAACTTCTAACAATGTGACCGCCCCTTTCCTATTTCTAACTTCGGCCCATATTACCTCAGTAGGCAGATCCCCTTCAAACTGCCTTTCTGCAGCCGTTAAACTATCCTTGATTAACAATGCTACTCCTCCACCTCTTTTCCCACCTTCCCTACTCTTACTGAAACATCTACACCCCGGAACTTCCAACAACCATTCCTGTTCCTCTTCTAACCATGTCTCCGTAATGGCCACAACATCGTAATCCCAAGTACCAATCCACTCTCCAAGTTCACCTACCTTATTCTGGATGCTCCTTGCATTGAAGTAGACACACTTCAACCCACCTTTCTGTCTGCCGGTACACTCCTGCGACCTTGATACCCTCCTCAGTACCTCACTACTCTCAACACTGGCTTCTGGACTACAGCTCGTTTTCCCATCCCCCTGACAAATTAGTTTAAACCCCCCCGAAGAGCCGTAGAAAATTTCTCTCCCAGGGTATTGGTGCCTCTCTGGTTCAGGTACAAACCGTCCTGTCTGTACAGGTCCCACCTTCCCCAGAATGTGCTCCAATTATCCACGTACCTGAAACCCTCCCTCCTATACCATCCCTGCAGCCACGTGTTTATCTCCCTGTTCCCCACCTCACTAGCACGTGGCACCGGCAACAAACCAGAGATGACAACATGGTTTGTCCTGGCTCTCAGCTTCCACCCTAGCTCCCTAAATTCCTGTTTAAAATCCCCGTCCCTTCTCTTACCTATGTCGTTGGTACCGATGTGTACCACAACTTGTGACTGTTCCCCCTCCCCTTTAAGGATTCTGAAAACACGGTCCGAGAAGTCACGGACACTGGCACCCGGGAGGCAACATACCATCCGTGAGTCTCTTCCGCTGCCACAGAACCGTCTATCTGTCCCTCTAACTATCGGGTCCCCAATAACTATTGCTCTCCTGCTCTCCCTCCTTCCCTTCTGAGCCACAGGGACGGACTCAGTGCTGGATATCCGTTCCCCGTGGCTTACCCCCTCAACAGTATCCAAAGCGGTATACTTGTTACTGAGGGGAACGACCACAGAGGATCCCTGCACTGACTGCTTCCTCCCAGCCCCTCTCACCGTCACCCATCTATCTTGATTCTTCGGAGTAACTATATCCCTGAAGCTACTACCTATGACAACCTCTGCCTCCCGAATGATCCGAAGTTCATCCAGCTCCAGCTCCAGTTCCCAAACGTGGTGTCTGAGGAGCTGGAGATGGGTGAACTTCCCACAGGTGAAATCAACAGGGTCACTGACGGCATCCCTCGCCTCAAACATTCTGCAGGAGGAACATTGCACTGCCTTCCCTGCCATCCCCTCTAGATAAAAAAAGAAAATGAAAGACAGGGCTTGCCTGTTATTCACTCTACCCCTTAGGTTAAAGGAGGTGGAAGGGTGGGGGACACTACAAGTGTAGTGTCTAGGGTTTAGAAACTGCCCAACTTAAATACAGGTAAAAATAAATCACTCAACCAGCAACCACTGCGCCTCACACAAGAACAGTAATCAGCTGTTATGGGCCTGCGCAAACAATTTAAATCTTTATTACTTACCCAGCAGTCACTCTGTTCTCACTCTGACCGGATTCAGCTGAAAACTCCCAACAGTAAGTTTCAAAAATATTTACTCCCCTTCTCAGCAAGCACTCACTCAGCAACCACTGTGCCCTGCACGATAACACCTCAGGAAAAAGAAAAACTACTTACCAGTCACCTGCCAATCACTTACCTGCAGGCTGTGATGTCACGGTTCAACTTCTTTCTACTTCTACCTGCCCTCGAGTCTCCCTCTTGATCGGCTGGGATCCTTACAGTGATTGTCTTTTTTTTTGGTTAGAGGAGGAGGTAGGGAGACAAACACTGAAGAAGTGTTTTGGGTTTAACTGTCACTTGACAACAGCTCCTCCACAAACCACCTTCAAGATACGGTGACTGCAATGTACTGACGCAAATTTCCCCCGCAACAGCCGATCAGCAGCTCAGCTCTACTGCCCTCTGCTGGATGCTTGCCTTCACTTGAACACCTAGGGTGTCATGCTCAGGTACACTTTCTGGATGCAGTGACCGCAATGCACTGATGCAAATTGTCCCTGCAACAGCCAATCAGCAGCTCCGCTCTACTGCCCTCTGCTGGATCAATGTTGACAAATGTGAGGTTATCCATTTTGGTAGGAAAAAAGCAAGCGGGATTATTATTTAAATGATAAAATATTAAAACATGCTGCTGTGCAGAGAGACCTGGGTGTGCTAGTGCATGAGTCGCAAAAGGTTGGTTTACAGGTGCAGCAGCTGATTAAGAAGGCGAATAGAGACTTCCGGGTGCGGCGATGACCAGCTGAGTCGCACGTTTCGGCAGCTCCCGGTGGAACGGACTTTTGGGCTCTTAATAAGAGCCCCAACGGCAATTTTAACGGCTAAAAGTACTGTGCGGTGAACCAGAAGGGAATCCCCCTGGATACGGATGAAAAAAGGAGAGGAAGGTGGCCGGATTGCGGTGGATCCTTTAGAGCAGCGGCAAGGAAGGCAAGCAAAAACCAAGATGGTGTCGGAAGGTGGCAGTTTAATATGGGGCCCTGAACAACACGAGTTTTTGAAACGCTGCGTGGAAGAACTCAAAAAGGAAATGAAGAAGGAGCTGTTGGCCCCGATATTACAGGCGATCGAAGGGCTAAAGGAGGAGCAAAAGACCCAGGAGCGGGAGCTTCGGGTCGTGAAGGCAAAGGCTGCCGAGAACGAGGACGATATACAGGGCCTGGTGGTGAAGACGGAGATGCACGAGGCACACCATAAACGATGTGTGGAAAGGCTGGAGGCGCTGGAGAACAACGCGAGGAGGAACAACCTAAGGATTCTTGGTCTTCCTGAAGGTGCGGAGGGAGCGGACGTCGGTGCATATGTGAGCACGATGCTGCACTCGTTAATGGGAGCGGAGGCCCCGGCGGGTCCGCTGGAGGTGGAGGGAGCATACCGAGTGATGGCGCGAGGACCGAGAGCAGGAGAAATTCCTAGAGCCATAGTGGTGAGATTCCTCCGTTTTAAGGATAGAGAGATGGTCCTTAGATGGGCAAAGAAAACTCGGAGCAGTAAGTGGGAGAACGCGGTGATCCGCGTATACCAAGACTGGAGTGCGGAGGTGGCGAGAAGGAGGGCGAGTTTTAATCGGGCCAAGGCGGTGCTTCACAAAAAGAAGATAAAATTCGGAATGCTGCAACCGGCAAGACTGTGGGTCACATATCAAGGGAGGCACCACTACTTTGAGACGGCAGATGAGGCGTGGACTTTTATCGTGGAAGAAAAATTGGAATGAGCGGGTTATTAATAAAAAAAAAAGAACGTTTGAAACAAAGTGGTGGGGCGAGTATGGGGGGCGAAGAGGGGGGTAAAAAGGGGGGAAAGAGGAGTTTTATGTCATTAATCCTGCGATGTGGTAACTCTTCCCTTTTCCACAGGAGGTGGTGGGGGGAGGAACGGAGGTGGAGGAGATGGGGCGTTGGCCATTGGGGGCGGGGCCAAGGGGGAAGCGCGGGCTCGGTTCCCGCGCTATGATAATCATGGTGGGAATAGGGAAGCAGGAAGGAGGGGGCATCGCACGGTGCGAGCCGAGGTCACGGGGGGAAACCGAGGTCGGCCAGAGTTTGCTGACTTCTGGGAGCAACATGAGGGGTGTGGGGGATCTAGCGGGGGGGGGGGAATTATTGGGCTGCTGCTGCTGGGGAGAGGGGGGAGCTGGCATGGGGTGGGATGGGCGGGGGAGCACCACCTGGGGGAGACACAGCTGCGTGGGAACCGGGTGAGGAGCTGGAAAAAGGGGATGGCTAATCGACAAGGGGGGGGGGTAAAAAGCCCCCAAAACCGGCTGATCACGTGGAACGTGAGAGGGCTGGACGGGCCGATAAAGAGGGCACGGGTACTCGCACACCTTAAGAAACTTAAGGCAGACGTGGTTATGTTACAGGAAACGCACTTGAAACTGATAGACCAGGTGAGACTACGCAAAGGTTGGGTGGGGCAGGTGTTCCATTCGGGGCTAGATGCGAAAAACAGGGGGGGGGCTATATTAGTGGGGAAGCGGGTAATGTTTGAGGCAAAGACTATAGTGGCGGATAGCGGGGGCAGATACGTGATGGTGAGTGGCAAACTACAGGGGGAGACGGTGGTTTTGGTAAACGTATATGCCCTGAACTGGGATGATGCCAATTTTATGAGGCGTATGCTAGGACGCATCCCGGACCTAGAGGTGGGAAAGTTGGTAATGGGGGGAGATTTCAATACGGTGTTGGAACCAGGGCTGGACAGGTCGAGGTCCAGGACTGGAAGGAGGCCGGCAGCAGCCAAGGTGCTTAAAGATTTTATGGAGCAGATGGGAGGAGTAGACCCGTGGAGATTTAGCAGACCTAGGAGTAAGGAGTTTTCGTTTTTCTCCTATGTCCACAAAGTCTATTCGCGAATAGACTTTTTTGTTTTGGGAAGGGCGTTGATCCCGAAGGTGAGGGGAACGGAGTATACGGCTATAGCCATTTCGGATCATGCTCCACATTGGGTGGACTTGGAGATAGGGGCGGAAACAGAAGGGCGCCCACCCTGGAGAATGGACATGGGACTAATGGCAGATGAGGGGGTATGTCTAAGGGTGAGGGGGTGCATTGAAAAGTACTTGGAACTCAATGATAATGGGGAGGTCCAGGTGGGAGTGGTCTGGGAGGCACTGAAGGCAGTGGTTAGAGGGGAGCTGATATCAATAAGGGCACATAAAGGAAAGCAGGAGAGTAGGGAACGGGAGCAGTTGCTGCAAGAACTTCTGAGGGTGGACAGGCAATATGCGAAGGCACCGGAGGAGGGACTGTACAGGGAAAGGCAAAGGCTACATGTAGAATTTGACTTGCTGACAACGGGTACTGCAGAGGCACAGTGGAGGAAGGCACAGGGTGTACAGTACGAATATGGGGAGAAGGCGAGCAGGTTGCTGGCCCACCAATTGAGGAAAAGGGGAGCAGCGAGGGAGATAGGGGAAGTGAGGGATGAGGAAGGAGAGATGGAGCGGGGAGCGGAGAGAGTGAATGGAGTGTTCAAGGCATTTTATAAAAAAATTATACGAAGCTCAACCCCCGGATGGGAGGGAGAGAATGATGGGCTTTCTGGACCGGCTGGAATTTCCCAAGGTGGAGGAGCAGGAAAGGGCGGGACTGGGAGCACAGATTGAAATAGAGGAAGTAGTGAAAGGAATTAGGAGCATGCAGGCGGGGAAGGCTCCGGGACCGGATGGATTCCCAGTTGAATTTTACAGGAAATATGTGGACTTGCTCGCCCCGCTACTGATGAGGACCTTTAATGAGGCAAAGGAAAGGGGACAGCTGCCCCCGACTATGTCTGAGGCAACGATATCGCTTCTCCTAAAGAAGCAATGCGGGTCCTATAGACCTATTTCCCTCCTAAATGTAGACGCTAAGATTCTGGCCAAGGTAATGGCAATGAGGATAGAGGATTGTGTCCCGGGGGTGGTCCATGAGGACCAAACTGGGTTTGTGAAGGGGGAGACAGCTGAATACGAATATACGGAGGCTGCTAGGGGTAATGATGATGCCCCCACCAGAGGGGGAAGCGGAGATAGTGGTGGCGATGGATGCCGAGAAAGCATTTGATAGAGTGGAGTGGGATTATGTGTGGGAGGTGCTGAGGAGATTTGGTTTTGGAGATGAGTATGTTGGATGGGTGCAGCTGTTGTATAGGGCCCCAGTGGCGAGTGTGGTCACGAATGGACGGGGATCTGCATACTTTCGGCTCCATAGAGGGACAAGGCAGGGATGCCCTCTGTCCCCATTATTGTTTGCACTGGCGATTGAGCCCCTGGCAATAGCATTGAGGGGTTCCAAGAAGAGGAGGAGAAGAACACCGGGTATCTCTGTATGCGGATGATTTGTTGTTATATGTAGCGGACCTGGCGGAGGGGATGCCAGAGATAATGCGGACACTTCGGGAGTTTGGAGAATTCTCAGGATATAAACTGAACATGGGGAAAAGTGAGTTGTTTGTGGTGCATCCAGGGGAGCAGAGCAGAGAAATAGAGGACTTTCCGCTGAGGAAGGTAACAAGGGGCTTTCGTTACTTGGGGATCCAGGTAGCCAAGAATTGGGGTACATTGCATAGGTTAAATTTAACGCGATTGGTGGAACAAATGGAGGAGGACTTCAAGAGGTGGGACATGGTATCCCTGTCACTGGCAGGGAGGGTGCAGGCGGTTAAAATGGTAGTCCTCCCGAGATTCCTCTTTGTGTTTCAGTGCCTCCCGGTGGTGATCACGAAGGCTTTTTTCAAAAGGATCGAAAGAGTATCATGAGTTTTGTGTGGGCCGGGAAGACCCCGAGAGTGAGGAAGGGATTCTTACAGCGTAGTAGGGATAGGGGGGCGCTGGCACTACCGAGCCTAAGTGAGTACTACTGGGCCGCCAATATCTCAATGGTGAGTAAGTGGATGGGATAAGAGGAGGGAGCGGCGTGGAAGAGATTGGAGAGGGCGTCCTGTAGGGGGACTAGCCTACAAGCTATGGTGACGGCCCCATTGCCGTTCTCACCGAAGAAATACACCACAAGCCCGGTGGTGGTGGCGACTTTGAAAATTTGGGGACAGTGGAGACGGCATAGGGGAAAGACGGGAGCCTTGGTGGGGTCCCCGATAAGAAATAACCATAGGTTTGCCCCGGGGAGAATGGATGGGGGATTTGGAATATGGCAAAGAGCAGGAGTAACGCAACTGAAAGATCTGTTTGTGGATGGGAAGTTCGCAAGTCTGGGAGCGCTGACCGAGAAATATGGGTTGCCCCAAGGGAATGCATTCCGGTATATGCAACTGAGGGCTTTTGCGAGGCAACAGGTGAGGGAATTCCCGCAGCTCCCGACGCATGAGGTGCAGGACAGAGTGATCTCAAAGACATGGGTGGGGGACGGTAAGGTGTCAGATATATATAGGGAAATGAGGGACGAGGGGGAGATTATGGTAGATGAGCTGAAAGGGAAATGGGAAGAAGAGCTGGGGGAGGAGATTGAGGAGGGGCTGTGGGCGGATGCCCTAAGTAGGGTAAACTCATCGTCCTCGTGTGCCAGGCTAAGCCTGATTCAATTTAAGGTGTTACACAGGGCGCATATGATGAGCACGGCTCAGTAAATTTTTTGGGGTAGAGGATAGGTGTGCGAGATGCTCGAGAAGCCCAGCGAATCACACCCACATGTTCTGGTCATGTCCGGCACTACAGGGGTTCTGGGTGGGGGTGACAAAGGTGCTTTCGAAAGTAGTGGGGGTCCAGGTCGAACCAAGCTGGGGGGTTGGCTATATTTGGGGTTGCACAAGAGCCGGGAGTGCAGGAGGCAAGAGAGGCCGATGTTTTGGCCTTTACGTCCCTAGTAGCCCGGCGCAGGATATTGTTAATGTGGAAAGAAGCCAAGCCCCCGGGGGTGGAGACCTGGATAAATGACATGGCAGGGTTTATAAAGCTGGAACGGATTAAGTTCGTCCTTAGGGGATTGGCTCAAGGGTTCACCAGTCGGTGGCAACCGTTCGTCGAATACCCAGAAAGATAGAGGGAATGGAAAAGAAGAAGGCAACAGCAGCAGCCCGGGGGGGGGGGGGGGGGGGGGGGGGGGGGGGGAGGGGGGGAAGGAACCAGAAGGACTCTCAGGGTTGTTAATATATATGTATAATATGTATAGGTCGTTGCCATAAATAATTGTCTATTGGACTGCTAAATCATATTTTTGGAGAGTTTATCTGAGACAAGGCAGTTGCCATTTAGTTTTAGTTTTCGTTTTTGTTATATATTATTTATTCTTTGTTTATAAAACAGGTCATTGTTATTTATACTGTTATATTATTGTGTAAAGGATACACAATGTACTGTGATGGTTGACCAAAAATTTTCAATAAAATATTTTTTTAAAAAAAGAAGGCGAATAGAATGTTGTCCTTCATTGCTAGAGGGATGGGGTTTGAGACTAGGGAGGTTATGCTGCAATTGTACAAGGTGTTAGTGAGGCCACACCTGGAGTATTGTGTTCAGTTTTGGTTTCCTTATCTGGGAAAGGACGTACTAGCGCTGGAGGGTGTGCAGAGGAGATTCACTCGGTTATTCCCAGAGCTGAAGGGGTTGGATTACGAGGAGAGGCTGAGTAGACTGGGACTGTACTCGTTGGAATTTTGAAGGATGAGTGGGGATCTTATAGAAACATATACAATTATGAAGGGAATAGATAGGATAGATGCGGGCAGGTTGTTTCCACTGGTCGGGGAAAGCAGAACTAGGGGGCACAGCCTCAAAATAAGGGGAAATAGATTTAGGACTGAGCTTAGGAGGAACTTCTTCACCCAAAGGGTTGTGAATCTATGGAATTCCTTGCCCAGTGAAGCAGTTGAGCCTCCTTCATTAAATGTTTTTAAGATAAAGATAGATAGTTTTTTGAAGAATAAAGGGATTAAGGGTTATGGCGTTCGGACCGGAAAGTGGAGCTGAGTCCACAAAAGATCAGCCATGATCTCATTCAATGGCGGAGCAGGCTCAGGGGGCCAGATGGCCTACTCCTGCTCCTAGTTCTTTTGTCCAGGTGTGGTGGCCACATATGCCACCTGCTGTAGACCCCAGGATCCATCCAGCATGCGGCTCACAAAGCCCTCTCTTTGTAATTGCAGAAGATAGCCCATAAATAGCAGGAAAGGGCTAAGACAGGGACGGAGTATCAGATCTGAGTACTCATCCCGTATGGGGAACGGGACCTGGGGATCGTAGGGTTGTCCGAGGAGAGAGCCGTCACTGACAGTGAGGTTAGCCTGTGCCGTAGAGGCGACCTGTCTGAAGTGGTTGTTCATGTCAGACAAAATGATTTTTAAATGACGTCCTGATCTCTGAGGCCCCTGACGCAACCCCTGACCTCCACAAACTCAACATACTATGGGAGGGTCCCCGGTCCCCCTGCACCTCCAAAAGTCCTTGCAGGGCACCGCTGGTCTGATCGTCAGCACACATAAAATGCCAACTTGGTACCATGGCAGTGCCAACCTGGCATCCTGGAAGTGCCCCTGCCAGCTGGCAGGGTCACCTGAGCACTGTGGCAGTGACAGGCTGGCACCTTGGTGGCCCTGCCAGCATGACAAACTGGCACTGCCAGGGTGCCAGGCCAGCAATCCCAGGGTATCTGAGTGGCACCAGCATGTACTACTACCCTGTCCAAAGGGCATGCTCCTGGGGGCCTCCGATCCCCTGGGAGGCCCCATGAGTGCTGTTTCATCTGGTCTCCGTTTATGTACTGAATGGCCTCTGATGCGAAGGGGATTGATCCCAATGACTCAGATATCTCGTGAAACTGCATATTAGACTGAGACTAGCTGTCTCGTTCTCATATGCAGATTTGCTAAAAAGTGATCCAGCTCACAATGGCGAGATTTACATCGCAACGTTAGATCTCGCGAGGCGTTGCGAGCCAGGCAGACCGTGGGAGTGGTGTCTCCTGGCTTCTATCGGCCATGCTGCACACTTTTTGAATGCAGTGTGACCGTTGGAACGCGCTCTTTCTTTCTTCATAGATACTGACTGAACTGCAAAGTATTTCCAGAGTTTTTTGCTTTTATACCAATAGAAAATTCTGCCACGGAGAAGGGTAATTTTGACAAAGAATGCAATACATTTGGGCCTAGCTTATGGAGTGAATTTCCAGGATAGCAGGGGCTCGAACACATCCCCCCTGACTCAGACAGGCCTGCTGCCATTTTATGCTCTAACGAGCGTTGATTGGCAACAGGCATGACTTCCGTCCTCACTTGGAAGGTCATCAAATTGATATTCATTTGTGTAAATAATATGGAGATTTCGAGTCATTGTTCAAATAAAGCACCATTCTCTGCAGACTGACTTCACAGAATGTACTTCAAAGAATTTTACAGTCCGAGAATTGGAGAATCTGGATGTACTAGCTAGTTAGATTTTCAATCTATTTATAATAGATGCAGAAGCAAGATACAGCTCTGTGGGTGGAACCACTAATGAAATTCAAACCAAGCCTGCAACCAATATATGGACTTTGTGCCTGCTCCCCTGCAGTGAAACATTTTTTAAAAGAACACTTTACAAAGAAGGGCATTCAGATCAACTCAACCATATAATGTGAGTCTTCAAGCCTTCCATGAACTAACTTCAAGCTGCTTTGAAACTTAAACTGACTTCAACCATTGTTTTTTTTCAAATGCACTTCTTTCTTGAAATGGCTTCAAGTATGTGGTATCTTAGATACAAACGAATTTGATATGACTGCTATTAATCATCTGAAGTGATTTGGACATACTGTCTTGGAGTCACAATCATCAGCAAATTTGGAACTCGCTGGAATTCCAAAGCCCCTGTCTTGCCGACCTTCCTCACTCAGATCGGGTGAGACAGGAGCAGTAAATCGCACCACCTGCTGTATCAGAGTGGAGTGCAGGGAGGGAGGACATGTCCTCTTTTGTCGGCATTAGCTTAGATCGGATGAAAGGGCCTGGGAGGAGTTGAACTGGCTGGAGTCGGGGGGGGGGGGGGGGTGGCCTGGTGGTGGAGGTGATGTGGTGCGAATCAGATCAGGAGAACAGGGTGGGGGGCATGGAAATAAGACCTTGGACAGGGGGAGTAGTAAATTTGGACTGGGGGAGGGAGATGATCGACTATGGATGGGGGTTGTGGGTGGGTGTCAGCCTAGAGTGGGACAGCTATGTGTTTTGACTTCTGTTTTTTCAAAGCAGAAAGCACTTAGCTGCCTTTGATATCGTGAGGGGTTGTCAATCATAGCAAGAGTGTTTATGAACATTGTGGTTAGCATCAAAACAGGGTAATGGAGATGCATTCACGCGTGAAGGGAAGCAATCCATCAAGCAGCTGTCTTTGGAGTAATAAAACTGTCAATCATTGGCAAATACAATGTATTGCTGTGTGAAATTAAATGAAAGATCTGCATTTCAAAGGCTGCTGAGAGATTCCAAGCCCTTTGAAGAGTACTGGACTTTCAAGGAAATGTCTGACACTTGTAACAGTTGCTACTTTGAAAACTTTTGTCTGAGGCAGCAGATGTTAGGAAAGGGTAAGTGAAAATGCAATGATCTTTCACCCTACCGCCTGGGGTGCTCTTTGGCTTTCAGACAGGGGTCTCTGTTGGGGTGTTCTGATGGGGGGATTGATGGGCGGGCTAAAGGGTCTGAAATGGGGGCTTAGGGACTCTGATGGGAGGTCTGATGGGGGGTCCGATGATGGGTCGGTGGGGAGTTCGGGTCACCCTCAAGCATGCATGCTGTGGGGGAGATTGCCCCTACTTGTCAGCGGGGGAGAGGATTTGCAGTGCGTGGGGAGGGGGAGCTAGCTGCCAGATTTCGGTATCGGGCTGCCCACTCAAAATGGCAGCCCAACACAGAATTCCGTGAGCTCCCCTCCACGCATCAATTTGCATGGCATAGGAGAGGGAATCGCTGCTGGGCGCTGCTCCTAGCATCAGCAGAGACCAGGATTGATTCTACTCCCAGGATGTGCAGACATGTCCAAAGGAGGTGGCTTTCATGTTGGCCACTGCGGGAAAGAAAAATCTAGTGAGAGCCCAAATTGTCGCATTGGCTTTTGGGACCTAACATATTGAGTCAAGGTAGTCAGACACTTCAACTCATCATAGTCAGTCTGATAATCATCACGCTAAAGAAGCATCTGCAGCTTCACATCAAAATTAATCACCATTCTCTTCCAGTGAGCTTCTACTGCAGGACGAATGGCAAGCAATTGTAGGCATCCGTCTCCGCAGCACAAAAAGTGTAAAGCAGGCTGCTGTAGTAAAAAAATCATTGGAAATTGAGATTTAGTAGACAAGATTCAGACGTAAACACATTTTTTCAAAGTTAAACATTTAATCATTAGCAAAGCAAAATCATTTTTAAAATGTGATATTTTAAAGTCTGCTAAATCATGCTGAAACAACATAGATTTTGCTTTATAACAACATTTATCAGACTTTTTAAAGGATACATGTTTAATATAATTAACCCGTTTTAACTTACAAAATTACGTGGATCTTCTCACATGTATTCACAAAATGAGAGGAGGCCTCTGCCTGAAGATATAACTAGTGATCAATTAGCCCAAATTCACCCTGGTTCCATGCATGCCATTTGAGGTAATGAACCCTCTGAAGTAGCCCACCATCACTCTCGGATTTGCGCGCTTCTGTGCGCACAAAGTGCAGAGGTTGCGGAGCCTCTCCCAACATCCTAGTGCAGTGAACTGGCAAACATCTGTCCAAATGTTGCAGTGTTTCCTGTGATGATAGGTAGATTATCATCTGTATATAATATGAGTAGTTCATCATCACAATAAATTCTATGATCTATGATCTGCATGTGTATTACAAGTTATATGTTTTACTGTTGTAGTTCTACCATCCAACCAGCAGGTGTGGTGAGTACGGAGTCCCAGGACCCGGGATGCACCATGTGTTCCTTCAGAAGGTGTTTGGAAGGAGTTGATAGCAGTCGCAGATTTGAGCAGTTCTGTTGTATCTTAGTGTAAGTTAGTGTTAGACATTTATTTCCAACTGTATTCACCTTAGACATTTTAGTTATTCATTAATGTAGTGTTAGTAATAAATAGCTTTGTTTATAAAACAAAGTCTAATGTTCTTTGTTCACATCAGCCCAATCAAAGAACATTACATTCCCCTCTCTAGTAGTTTCGTTTTAGCATTAACCTTACTGCCAATGGTGAGTTATGCTAATTATTTCTGAACTGTGCGAAATAACAATTTCTCACCATCTGCAAAGATTTCTCGGAACACATACTATGATAGTTGGGTCCTTTGCTCGCTTCCTGGTAGAGGCAGAAATACATGAGTAATTATTTTTGTCAAGGATTAATGTGATTATTTTCGATTTTCAATTCTGGGAAACCAGCCATGAATAGCAACACGGTCAAATATTCCTGCGCCTGAAAAAAATAGTCCGATAATGTGCTGCGGGTTGGCGGAACTGATACACCATTTTTGTTTTTTTATTTGTTCTTGGGATTTGGGCGCTAATGGCCAAAGTTCCACATTTATTGCCCATTCTTAATTGCCCTTGGGAAAGTGATGGCAAGTTGCCATTTTGAACAGTTGCAATCCATGTGGTGTAGATACCCCCAAAGTGTTGTGCGAAAGGGACTTCCAGGTTTTTGACCCAATGACAGTGAAGGAATGGCGCTAATGTTCCCAGTCAGGATGGTGTGTGACTTGTAGAGGAACTGGCAGGTGGTGGACGTGGGCTGTTTAGTCGTGGATGGTGTCGAGCTTATTGTGTGCTGTTGGTGCTGAACTTATCCAGGCAAGTGGGGAATATTTGATCATACCCCTGACATACCCCTGACTGATGCCTTGTAGATGGTGGTCAGGCTTTGAGGGGTCAGGAGTTGAGTTGCTGATTGCATATTTTCCAGCATCTGACCAGTTCTCATAGCTAAAATATTTATGTGACTCGTCTGTTTAAGTTTCCGATCAATGGTAATCCCTAGAATGTTAAAGTTGGAGAATTCAGTTATAGTGCTGCCATTGCATTAGATTTTCTCTTGTTGGGGATGGTCTTTGCCTGACAGTTGTGTGGTATGAATGTTATTTGTCATCTATCAGCCTGAATATTGTCCAGGTCTTTCTGCATGCAGGTACAAACTGCCTCATTATCTGAGGAGCTGTGAATGGAAGTGAACACTGTACAATCATCAGCGAGCATCCTCACTTCTGATTTTATGACGGAGGGAAGGTCATTGGTGAAACAGTCGAAGGTGGCTGGGACTAGGACAGTGACCTGTGGATCCTCGTGTAGTGATGTTCTGGGCTGAGATGATTGACCTCTAACGAATGAAACCTTTCTTCATGCTTTGTATGGCTCCAATCAATGAAAAGCTTTCCTCTGATTTCCATTGACTTCAACATTATTCGGATCCCCTATTGCCACACTCGATCAAATGCTGCCTTAATGTTAATGGTAGTCATCGCCACCTCACGTCTGGAATTCAGCTCTTTTGTTCATGTTTGGAGAATGTAATGAGGGATCTGGAGCAGAATGGTCTTGGCAGAACCCAAATTGAGCTTCCATGTGCAGGTTATTGTTGAGTGAGTGCTGTATGATTGCATAGTCAAAGATATCTATCATCTTCTTGTTCATCCTTCAAGGCAAAGATGATCATGTTCATTTTCTGGGGTGTTCAGTGGGGTTCCACTTGGTATGTTATATTGATTGAGAGTAGATTGAAGGGAGAGAGTGGGGCAGGGCAGGGAGGTGGTAATTGGCCAGTGGATTTGTCATGCTCCACGTGGACAGGACATGTTTGGGCAATTTTCCACATTCTCGACTCAATGCTAGTGGTGGAGCTGGAACAGCTAGGCTAGGAACATAACCCTTCAACAATTTAACCAGAATGTTGTTAGGGACCATAACCTGTGCTGCATCCAGTGCGGGCAGCCATTTCTTGATGTCATGTTTCCGGAGAAGTGGTATAATTGCCATCGGTGACATCGGGGACCTCAGGAGGAAGATAAGATTCCTGAAGGACATAGTCTCATGGGAAATTTTGAGGTGCAAAAGTTCGAAGAAAATGTGTTGGCCCTATCATTTCTAAACCGACCATTACATTGTTTTCCTATATATTGATCAATTTAGTCCCCAAACATCAGTAAAACAATGCTTTTTCAGTGAAAAATATTAGTGTCAGTAGGCATTTTATTTTGAACCATTTGGTATTTTGAAACATTAATTTTTAGCATAGCTAGAATTTTATTTTGTAACAGTTTAATGATTTAATTCAATCCTATCAAGAACAATGGGTGTGATTCTCTAATCCCGCGGCAGAGTGTCCACGCCGTCGTAAACGCCGTCACGTTTTACGACGGCGTGAACGGGCCGACCCGATGACTAATTCTGGCCCACAAAAGGGGCCAGTATGGCACTGGAGCGGTTCACGCCGCTCCAGCTGCTGATCCCGGCGCGAACTGGGCGCGACGGGATCTGCGCATGCACAGTGGTGCCGCAGCCAACGCGCACATGTACAGTGCCTTCCTTCAACGTGTCGACCCCGATGCAACATGGCGCAGGCCTACAGAGGCCGGCCCGCCGATCGGTGGGCCCCGATCGCGGGCTAGGCCACATCGGAGGCCCCCGTCCCCCACCCACAGGCCACCCCTGACCCTTCCACGCCGAGTTCCTGCCAGCTGAGAGCAGGTGTGGACGGCGCCGGTGGGACTTGCCGTTTTCACGATGGCCGTTCGGCCCATCCCGGGCCGAGAATCGGCGGGCCGGCCGAGTAGAGCGGCCCCCGACCGGCGCTGCGCCAACCATGCCGGTGCCAATGGTGCCGATTCTCCGCTCTGCGTCATTCGGCACTAGTCTAGGGGATTGCCCGGCCCCGGGCTGAGAGAATCCCGCCCACGAATTACACAATACATTATTTATTTCTGACTGGGATCACTGCTTTTCTTGATTTATATTTATAACCTGGGCCTGGGTGTACAGAGCACAATTTCAAGATTTGAAGATGATGCAAGATTTGGAAGAATTGTGTACCGTGATGCCAGATTTTAAGTGGACGTACATATACTGACTGCTGGTATGGGCAGACACCTGGCAGATGAAATTTAATGTAGAGAAGTGTAAAGTGATACATTTTGGTCAGAAGAGGAGAGGGGACATAAAATAAAGGGTACAATTTTAAAGGAAATGCAGGAGCAGAGGGAGCTGGGTTTATATGTGCATAAATTATTGAAGGTGGAAAGACAGGTTGAGAAAGCAGTGAAAGAATTATACCGCATCCTGTGTTTGATATATAGGGGCACACTTACAAATGCAAATAAGTTATGAAGCTGCATTAAGTACTGGTTCAACCTCAATGAGGAGGATGTGAAGGTTTTACAAAGGTGCAGAATAGATTTACAAGAATGAATCTGAGGATGAGAGACTTCAGTTATAAGCATGATAAAATATGACTGAGTCAGCACAGCTTTGTCAAAGGGAGGTCATGTCTGACAAATCTATTAGAGTTCTTTGAGGAGGTAACAAGAAAGTTAGACAAAGGAGAACCAGTGGACGTAGATTTCCAAAAAGCCTTTGACATGGCGCCACATAGGAGACTGTTAAATAAGTTAACCACCCATAGTGTTAAGGGTAAGATCCTGGCATGGATAGAGGATTGGCTGACTGGCAGAAGGCAGAGAGTGGGGATAAAAGAGTCTTTTTCAGGATGGCAGCCGGTGACTAGGGGTGTGCCTCAGGGGTCTGTGCTGGGACCACAACTTTTTACAATATACATTAATGATCTGGAAGAAGGAACTGAACACACTGTTGCTAAATTTGCAGATGCTACAAAGATCTGTAGAGGGACAGGTTGTATTGAGGAAGCAGGGGGGCAGCAGAAGGATTTGGACAAGCTAGGAGAGAGCCAATGAAGTGGCAGATGAAATACAATGTGGAAAATTGTGAGTCTATGCAATTTGGTAGGAGGAATTTAGGCATAGACTACTTTCTAAATGGGGAAATCAGAAGCACAACGGGATTTGGGAGTCCTTGTTCACGATTCTCTTGAGGTGCAGTTTCAGTCGGCAGTTAAGAAGGCAAATGCAGTGTTAGCATTCATGTTGAGAGAGCTAGAATACGAGACCAGGGATGTACTTCTGAGGCTGTATAAGGCTCTGGTCAGACCCTATTTGGAGTATTTTGAGCAGTTTTCGGGCTCCGTATCTGAGGAAGGATGTGCTGGCCTTGGAAAGGGACCAGAGAAGGTTCACAAGAATGATCCCTGGAATGAAGAACTTGTCGTATGAGTAAAGGTTGAGGACTCTGGGTCTGTACTCGTTGGAGTTTAGAAGGATGACTGAGATCTTATTGAAACTTACAGGATACTGCGAGGCCTGGATAGAGTGGGCGGGGAGAGAATGTTTCCACTTGTAGGAAAAACTAGAACCAGAGGACATAATCTCAGACTAAAGGGGCGATCCTTTAAAACAGAGATGAGGAGGAATTTCTTCAGCCAGAGGGTGGTGAATCTGTGGAACTTTTTGCTGCAGAAGGCTGTGGAGGGCAAATCACTGAGTGTCTTTAAGACAGAGATAGATAGGTTCTTGATTAATTAGGGGTCAGGGGTTATGGGGAGAAGGCAGGAGAATGGGGATGAGAAAAATATCCGCCATAATTGAATGGCGGAGCAGACTCGATGAGCCGAGTGGCCTAATTCTGCTCCTATGTCTTATGGTCTTATAGATTGGCCAAGCTGGGGTGTTCTCCTCGGAGAAGAGAAGACATGTTCAAAGTCATAAAAGGTTTGGAAAGCGTAAATGGGCAGAAATTGTTCCCATCGGCAGAAGGGCGAGCACTCTAAGGTGGTTAACTAAAGAACCAGAGGCGACATGAGGAAAAACGTCTTAATGCAACAAGTGGTTTGGATTGGGAATCTTGAGTAAGCCTATCAGCTGCAACTTCACGGAGGATCCAGCCTGTGATTGAATCTGAGCAGCCTTATAGCACTTTTCGAATATCAGTCACTTGAATGTCCACATTTGGCGGCCACATTGAGTTCACAGGTTGCTTGAAATTGAAAGGTTTGGAGCGATGCTATGGTCCACTCTGGCAGCACCACACCATCCTGCCAGACTGCATGAGCTTAAAACCAATATTCTTACAATTGAGATTAAAAAGATAAGTTACGTTTTAGGATTGTGTCCTTCATTGATGGTAACGTCCTGTACACTGACGTCTGACTGACAGCCAGACAGGGTGGTTTTAATGTTACAGATCAAAAGGGCACAGCCTTTTTTAACTGGGAAGGAGGTGGAAGGTGTTTACACTTCAGACAATGGCAGTCTGAGTGCTGAAGTAGATAGACTATGACTCGCCAAAGTACCAGAAAAGTGTTCAGAATGTGGGGTTGTGCTTTAAACTGACCATTTGCTCCCAAGCTAAAAGAGAGTTTGGGTCACAAGGATCAATAATCAATATTGTTACCTGAACGTCCAATGGCGGCCATGTACCTGGTGGCTCCCGCGCGGGGAAACATCTTTTCTCCTCATAAACCCCGATAGGCCCATTAAACACGGTCACGAAGTCCCGGTTCTCACAGGTGAAGGTGTTGGCAATATTTTGAGGAGGGTCCGGAATGCACGCGGCCAAGAGCAAGACAAAAAAAATAGCGGCTGCGAGCAGACCGCGAGGCTCTGGAAAGCGCGGCTGAAGGGCGATGGCGGCGGGCCCGGAGTCAGCACTTCCGACCCAATGCTCCACAGCTCAGCTGATGGACTTTTTAACTGCTCAGTTACAAAAACAGAGGTCAGAAACCTCTGAAGATCTGATCAGGGCCATTGATCCGACTAAGTCGGCAGTGGAGATTGTTGAGCAACAATGCCAGGATCAGGGTGAGTCGCTCCAGAAAATGGCGGAGTACCTCGCCGACCATGATGACCGGCTGATCTCGGTGGAAGCAGAGCTTTCCTTGGTGGCTGACAGCTTCAAAAAAAGTGGGTGATAATGTGGACAAGTTTGAAAACCGAGAGCGTCGGCACAATATCCGAATGTTGGGTCTGCTGGAGAGGTTGGGGGACTCGCAATCCTCAGAGTATGTCGCACAAATGCTGCAGAAAGTGGTAGGTGAGAACGTTTTCAGCCACCCCGCCCCCGAGATTGATCGTGCACACAGAGCGCTGAGAAGAAAGCCAAAGGCGGGTGGGCCACCAGGGGCGATAGTGGTGCATCTGCACTGTTTCCTAGACAAGGAAAACATTCTGAGGTGGGCCAGGCAGGCAAAGAAGAGCTCGTGGGAGGGAAGTGTAATCAGAATATACCCCGATTGGGGTATGGAACTAGCTAAACGCCATGCCGGAGTCAACAAAGTCAAGGCGGTACTGCATAAGGAAGGTGTGAGATTTGGAATGTTGTATCCGGCCCGTTTCTGGATTACCTCACGTAAACAGTGTCATAATATACACCAGTATATCATGGTGCAGACACACACTGATGGACACACAGTGGGACCAATCAACACACACGACACCGCAGCCAATCACCAGTGAGAGCACACGCACTATAAAGACAGGGGTCATCAGAGTTCCCGCTCATTCGAGTTGCAGCTAGCTAGGAGGACAGAGCTCACAGCCTGTGACACAGACATTCACTATGTGCTGAGTGCATCGACTGGTTAGGACAAGGCAAAGGTCTTTAGTTAAAGGTAGTATCGTATTAACCCACAGTCTGAGTATGTTTAAACAGTTAATGATGCAATAAAATAGTGTTGCACTATTTCAAGTGTTGATGACCTGTATGTGATCCAGAACACCCAACACATCAAAGAGGAGTACTTTTTAGACACCTCAGAGGAGGCGGACAAGTTTTTCCGGGACCAGATTGAGAATCTGTAAATATGTTGAAATGTGATTGTTCTGTGCCATTTGTGATATTGTTGTTAGTTTGATTGCTGTGCGTTTCTGAATCTTTTTTTGTTCTCTCTATCATTTTCCTCCTTTTTTTATTTGATTGAGGTTGGTTTGATGTTCGGGGTTGGGGAGATGTGGAGGGTGGGATTTATTCAGGTTTGGGTGATATGGTGGGTTCAGGCCTCATGCGGGGGCCACCTTAACGGTGTGAGAATGAGTAATCGGAAGGGATGTGGGGGACAAGGTGGTGTGAGGAAGGCAGGGTTTCGAATATTTCTTCTTTGTGGTTTAGTTTGAGGGGGGAGGAGGGGGGATGGGATGGGGCGAACAAGGAAGCTGACGTTGTGAGTAATGTTACGGCGCTGAAATATAGAATTCTGTGCAGTGGACCTGAGCACGAAGGCCCCAAAGGTTGTGACTTGACGACCTAGGATGATTGGCTCAAGCAAAAATATGGCTGGGGGGGGGGGGTGCTAGGCGCCCCCTCACTCGATTGGCAACTTGGAATGTCCGAGGCCTCAAGGTCACGCATGTTTGCTCATCTGAAGAACCTGAAGGCGGATGTTTCTCCAGAGGACCCATTTAAAGGTCGCGAACCAGATAAGACTGAGAAGGGGGGTGGGTCGGATCTACCATTCAAGACTTGATATGAAGGCAAGAGGGCTTCCCGGGTTAATAAGTAAGAGGGTGCCTTTCTCAATGAAAAATGTCATCGCTGATCTGAGTGGAAGATTCTTGTTGGTGAGTGGGTGGTTGGAGGGCTTCCCGGTAGTACGACGGTTCCCAGTGTGGGAAGATGATAGTAAGGTTCCCCCAGCACTGTATGGAATGGACCAGGAGTGGAGCGATCAAAAAAGTGGTTTTGGAGCAGCGAAGAGAGGGGGAAGGAAAAGCAAGATGGCGGCGGGTGGAGATCAAGCAGCGTGGGCGCAGTGGTCGCGGGAGCAGCAAGAGTTCCTTAAAAACTGCTTTGCGGAGCTGAGAGCAGAAATGCTGGCGCCAATGGAGGTGTCGATTGAAAAGCTGGTGGAGACCCAGAAGGCCCACGGGGCGGCGAATCGAGAGGTGCGGCAGCAGGCCTCAGAGAACGAGGATGAGATTTTGGGCCTGGCGGTGAAGGTGGAGGTGCACGAGGCTCTACACAAGAAGTGGCAGGAGAAGTTTGAGGACCTGGAGAACAGGTCGAGGAGGAAGAATCTTTGGATTCTGGGTCTCCCTGAAGGAGTGAAGGGGTCCGACGTTGGGGCACATGTAGTTACAATGCTCAACATACTGATGGACGGGAGTGTAATGGGTGGAGCAAAATGGCTGGGCTGTGATCTGGCGGCGGGGGGACGGGGGACGGGGGGGCGGGGTGGGGGGGAACTGGGTTGCTGCTGTATTTGCCAAAGGGGAGCTGGAGGTAGAAGAGGGAGCCGGGGCAGGGGTCCGCCGCCTGGGGGACTGGAGGGTGCGGGAGGCGTGAGCAAATGGCTGGCCTAAAAAAGGGGATGGCTAGCCGGCAAGGGGGGAGGGGGGGGGGGGGGGGGGTTGGCGAGTAGCCCTGTGATCCGGCTGATAACTTGGAATGTGAGGGGCCTGAATGTGCCGGTCAAGAGGGCCCGGGTGATCGCGCACTTAAAGGGACTGAAGGCAGCCGTGGTTATGCTCCAGGAGACACACTTGAAGGTGGCAGATCAGGTCAGGCTGAGAAAGGGATGGGTAGGGCAGGTCTTTCACTCGGGGCTGGATGCGAAGAATAGAAGGGTTGCGATACTGGGGGGGGAGCGGGTGTCGTTTGAGGCGATGAATATTGTGGCGGATAATGGAGGTCGATACGTGATGGTGAGCGGTAGGTTGCAGGGGACGCAGGTGGTACTGGTGAAAATATATGCCCCAAATTGGGATGGTGCTGGATTTATGAAACGCATGCTGGGTTGGATCCCGGATCTGGAGGCTGGGAGCTTGATAATGGGGGGGATCTTCAACACAGTGCTGGACCCACACTGGACTGTTCCAGGTCCAGGACGGGTAAGAGGCTGGCTGTGGCCAAGGTGCTCAGGGGGTTTATGGACCAGATGGGGAGAGTGGATCCGTGGAGGTTTGCCAGGCCGGTGGCCAGAGAATTTTCTTTTTTCTCCCATGTCCATAAAGCATATTCCCGGATAGATTTCTTTATAATGAGTAGGGCACTAATCCCTAAAGTGGAGGGAACAGAATATTCGGCTACAGCCATCTCGGACCACGCCCCGCATTGGGTGGAGCTGGGGTTGGGGGAGGAGAGGGACCAGCGCCCGTTGTGGCGCCTCGATGTGGGACTGTTGGCAGATGATGGGGTGTGCGGGCGGATCCGGGGGTGTATTTAAAGATACATGAAGGCCAACGACAATGGGGGGGTGCAGGTGGGGGTAGTCTGGGAGGCGTTGAAGGCGGTGGTTAGGGGAGAGCTCATTTCCATTAGGGCCCATAGGGAGAAGAGCGAGAGAGGAGGGAGAGGGAGAGATTGGTGGGGGAGATATTAAGGGTGGACAGGAGCTATGCAGAGGGCCCCGAGGAGGGGCTGCTTAGGGAGCGACAAAACCTCCAAATGGAATTTGATCTATTGACCACGGGAAAAGCAGAGGCGCAGTGGAGGAAAATGCAGGGGGTGGTATATGAGTGTGGGGAGAAGGCGAGCCGGATGCTGGCACATCAGCTTTGTAAGAGGGAGGAGCGAGGGAGATTGGTGGAATTAAAGATAGAGGGGGGAATACGGTGCGGAGTGCGGTGAGAATCAACAAGGTATTTAGGGACTTCTAGGGGGATCTGTATAGGCCTGATCCCCCGGAGGGGGGGGGGGGGGGGGAGGGGATGCGGCGATTCTTGGACCAACTGAGGTTCCCGAGGGTGGAGGGGGAACAGGTGGCTGGTTTGGGGGCGCCGATTGGGCTGGAGGAGCTGGTTAAAGGATTGGGGAGCAGGCAGGCGGGGAAGGCCCCGGGACCGGATGGGTTCCCGGTTGAATTTTACAGAAAGTATGTGGACCTGCTGGGCCCGTTGCTAGTGAGGACTTTTAATGAGGCGAGGGAGGAGGGGACCCTGCCCCCAATAATGTCCCGGGCGCTGATCTCGTTAATTTTGAAGTGGGACAAGGATCCATTGCAATGTGGATCGTATAGGCCGATTTCGCTCCTCAATGTAGACGCTAAGTTGTTGGCGAAGGTTCTGGCTACGTGGATTGAGGATTGTGTCCGGGGATGATCCATGAGGACCAGACGGGGTTTGTGAGGGGCAGGCAGTTAAGCACGAATGTGCAGAGGCTCTTAAATGTGATCATGATGCCCTCGGTGGAGGGGGAAGCGGAGGTAGTGGCAGCTATGGACGCGGAGAAGGCGTTTGATCGGGTGGAGTGGGAGTATCTCTGGGAAGTGCTTGGGAGATTTGGGTTTGGGGAAGGGTTCATAAGATGGGTCAGGCTGTTATATAGGGTCCCAGTGGCGAGTGTGGCTACGAACCGACGGAGGTCGGAGTACTTTAGGTATACCGGGGGACGAGGCAGGGGTGTCCCTTATCCCCCTTGTTGTTTGCACTGGCAATTGAGCCGCTGGCCATGGCACTGAAGGAGTCTAGGAACTGGAGGGGATTGGTCCGGGGGGGGGGGGGGGAACACCGAGTGTCGTTATATGCTGATGACCTGTTGATATATGTTGCACACCCAGTGAAGGAGATGGCGGAGGTTATGTGGATCCTTAGGGAGTTTGGAGACTTCTCAGGCTATAAGCTCAACGTGGGGAAGAGTGACCTCTTTGTGGTGCATGCGGGGGACCGGGGAAGGGGGATAGACGAGCTACCGCTGAAGAGAGTAGAGAGGAGCTTCCGATACCTGGGGATCCAGGTAGCTAGGAGCTGGGAGGCCCTGCACAAGCTCAATTTGACATGGTTGGTGGAACAGATGGAGGAGGATTTCAAGAGATGGGAGATGCTGCCACTCTCCCTGGCGGGTAGGGTGCAGTCGGTCAAGATGACGGTCCTCCTGAGGTTCCGGTTTGTGTTCCAGTGCCTGCCCATCCTAATCCCCAACGCTTTTTTTAAACAGGTAAGCAGGAGTATTATGGGATTTGTATGGGCGAATAAGACCCCGAGGGTGAAGAGGGTGTTTTTGGAGCGTAGCAGGGACGGGGGTGGGGGGGGGGGGGGGGGAAGGGGTGTCTGGCGCTGCCGAATCTATGTGGCTATTACTGGGCAGCTAATGTGGTGATGATCCGTAAGTGGGTTATGGAGGGACAGGGGGCGGCGTGGAAGAGGCTAGAGGTGGCATCTTGTGTGGGTACGAGTCTGGGGGCACTGGTGACGGCACCATTGCTGCTTCCGCCGACAAGGTACACCACGGGTCCGGTGGTGGCGGCGACCCTGAAGATCTGGGGGCAGTGGAGGCGACATAGGGGCGAGGTGGGGGCCTCGGTCTAGTCCCCGATACGAGAGAACCACAGGTTCGTTCCGGGTAAGATGGATGGGGGGTTTCTGAGCTGGCATCGGGCAGGGATTAAAAGAATGGGGGACCTATTCATCGATGGGACTTTTGCGAGCCTAGGGGCGATAGAGGAGAAATTTGGGTTACCTCCCGGGAATGCTTTTAGGTACATGCAAGTGAGGGCATTTGTGAGACGCCAGGTGAGGGAATTTCAGCTGCTCCCAGCACGAAGGATCCAGGACAGGGTGATTTTGGGTGTATGGGCTGGAGAAGGCAAGGTCTCGGCGATCTATCAGGAACTGCAGGAGGTGGAGGAGGCCTCAGTGGAGGAGTTAAAGGGTAAGTGGGAGGAGGAGCTGGATGGAGATCTGTGGGCTGATGCCCTGAGTAGCGTTAATTCCTCCTCCTCTTGCGCCAGGCTCAGCCTAATACAATTCAAAGTTGTCCATAGGGCGCATATGACAGGGGCGAGGATTAGCAGGTTTTTTTGGGTGGAGGACAGGTGTGTGAGGTGCCCAGGGAGCCCAGAAAATCATGCCCTTATGTTCTGGACGTGCCCGGCGCTGGAGGAGTTCTGGAGGGGCTTTGCGAGGACTATGTCCAAAGTGGTGAACACCCGGGTCAAGCCGAGCTGGGGGATTAGCATTATTTGGGGTATCGGACGAGCCGGGAGTGCAGGAGCTGAAAGAGGCCGGTGTTCTGGCCTTTGCATCCCTGGTAGCCTGGCGGAGGATCCTACTAATGTGGAGGGATGCGAAGCCCCAAGTGTGGAAGCTTGGATTAACGATATGGAAGGGTTCATCAAGCTGGAAAGGATAAAGTTTGCCTTGCGAGGGTCTGTGCAGGGGTTCTCCAGGCAGTGGCAACCGTTCCTAGACTTTATCGCGGAACGTTAGGTGGAGGTCAACAGCAGCAGCAACCCGGGGGGGGGGAGGGAGGAGGGGGGGCGTTTGGTTTTTCTATTTTGTTTAGGTTAGAGTGGGGCGTTTTCCTTACTGGCGTGTTTATTTGTTAAATGGGGGTTATTGTATTTTGTTGGAAATCTCATGTATAATTTTTGCTTGTTTTGTGCTTTATTCTTATTTTTTCTGTTGGGAGTGTTTTGTTGAAAATTGAATAAATATATATTTTTTAAAAACACAGTCTTGGACCCGGGAGCCAAGAATCACCTTAGACTGGTTTCAGGAGGATTGACTGTCTCCTGAAAGAATAGTGCAAAGTGCATGTGTGAGGTGTGTTTTTGGTTGTTCCAAAAGAAACAGGAGAATATGTGAATTAAAGTATAAGTTGCCTACAAAGGTAGTGTTTAGTCAATAGTGCTTTTGGTCATTTGTTACAGTAAAAGTCTTAAAGTATGAACTCACTAAACATTAAATGTGTCGACTTTATGCTTCGAACGTAATTAATTGCTGCTTTGAAATGTCCTCTAATCATGAAAGAAGCTACGCAAAGGGAAGTCTTTCAAATCTTTCTCTCAGTAATTCCTTGCAAATAACTGGAGGTTTTTACTTGAAGACTCTATTTGTGTGCATCAACCACCCCACAAAAATACTGCAGACTGTTTGGGAAAAAGTTCACCTTTGGGAAGTTCACCCATTGTTCACCATATTAGTAGAAAAATACATTTCCTGCAAAACAGTAATATTCAATTAATAAAAATAAGGTATAATTATGCTTGTAGTCATAGATTTCCTCCAGATATTTGTGGTCCAATTGTGTTACTCTGTTACAGAACTGCTTTCTGATGAAAGATCACTGACCTGAAACTTTAACTCTGTTTTGCTCTCCACAGATACTACTTGTGAGCATTTCCAGCATTTCCTGTTTATACTTTAGATTTCCAGCATCTTACTTCAGCTTGTAACCCTTCACTTTACTTTTGCATTTGTGTATATATCTTTCATAGGTATTCCTTCTATTATTTTTAAATGCCTATTGTGCAAATTTAAAAATATATTTCTGTTTCACAATGTGTGTGAGTCATTTTTTAAATGAGCTTCTAACTTCTTAATGGCATAGATGGAGATGGGTCCGCTATGATTTTTAATTCAAGCAATATTTGCATTTTTATTTTAAAAATGGAGGTTAGCAGCGCACAGCAGATTGGAGGTTGATGTGTTGGGTGCTCTCGATCCGTGGAACACATACAGGCCACCAACACTTAAAATAGTGCAACACTATTTTATTAAGTTAGAAACTGTTGAACATACTTTCACTGTGGGTTAACACGATGTTAGATTAAACTAAAGACCTATGCCTGTCCGAACCAGTCTATGCACTCAGCACATGGTGACGATCTGTGCTGTAAGCTCTGTCCTTCTAAGAGGCTGCATTTCGAGTGAGCGGGAACTCTGATGCCCCCTGTCTTTATAGTGAGTGTGCTCTAACTGGTGATTGGCTGCGGTGTAGTGTGTGTTGATTGGTCTTGCTGTGTGTCCATCAGTGTGTGTGCCTGCACCATGATATATTGGTGTATATTATGACAAAGGTGAATGGATATAAGTAGTGAAGTCATCTGCTTACGTAAACCTCGTACTTTAAGCTAATCCCGATTCTAAGTGAGGATAATGGCAAGTTTCTAGTAGAAACTGGGTGTTATAACCCCCATTGGTGGGAATGAACAACTATCCCGTGGGCCTTGCAGAATACAATAAGGGGGAGAGGGGACCTCTCACAATGTCTGGCTATGAGTCGGCCAGAGAGGCTCCAACTGTGAAGACTCAGTAGGGAGCTACTGGAGCTGCATATAATAGTGGTTGCAAAATAAGATTTTGTTTCTACAAACTTGCCGTGGATTATTCGTGGCCTTATTAAAGTGGGTGAACATGTGGTGGGAGAGCAAGATTTTATGTGACATCTAAGAGTGGATTGAATAGGAGTTGTAAATTAGGAAACATAGAAGCAGCGGACAGGAGAGTCAGGATGGGACCATGAGGAAGTGACAATATGTAGGTCTATGGAAGTCATCCTAAGAGTTTTTGGGTGATGTTGCAAGGTTACTTGATTTAGCCAATACAAACCTCCCAGTGCAATTGTGCTCTTTTGTGTGTTGTGATGGAGGCTGGGTGACGTAGTGGGTCTGGGCCATTGGAGTGTGTTGTGCTCAGTATCTTGAACTGGGAGGACTTAACTATGAAATATCTGTTGAGGGTGTACTCACATTTGAAAACGTTGATGACAGTCGAGTGCGTGGTGACATGTATGAGAGATGACAAAATCCTGGAGCGGTTGGAAAATGATATTGATATGTTATTTTAGCAAATCTGCATATTAGAGCGAGGCAGTAAGCCTTACTCTAATATGCAGATTCCTGAGGTACTTGAGGCTTTAGGATTCAATCCCTTTGCCTCAGATACCTCTGGCAAGCGCTTTCAGCAATGGTCACCATGAGGGCAGCACAGTAGCATTGTGGGTAGCACAATTGCTTCACAGCTCCAGAGTCCCAGGTTCGATTCCGGCTTGGGTCACTGTCTGTGCGGAGTCTGCACATCCTCCCCGTGTGTGCGTGGGTTTCCTCCGGGTGCTCCGGTTTCCTCCCACAGTCCAAAGATGTGCAGGTTAGGTGGATTGGCCATGATAAATTGCCCTTAGTGTCCAAAATTGCCCTAAGTGTTGGGTGGGGTTGCTAGGTTCTGGGGATAGGGTGGAGGTGCTGACCTTGGGTAGGGTGCTCTTTCCAAGAGCCGGTGCAGACTCGATGGGCCAAATGGCCTCCTTCTGCACTGTAAATTCTATGATAAACAAATGGGGACCAGACGGAATGGCATTTGTGGGAAGTCTCCCAGGGGATCGGAGGTTCCCAGCTGCATGTCCTTTGGGAGGGTGGTGCCCTGGCACTACTGGTGCCACCTGGTACTCTGGCAGTGCCAGCCTGGCAGTGCCATCTAGGTGGCAGCCTGGAACCACCAGTTGGCATGGGCACTGCCAGGGTGGCACTGTGAAGCTGGCATCTTTTGCGTGTGCGCAATCGGGCTGGGGTTGCCTGGTGTGGGTGTTGGGAGGGGTGCGGGGACCTTCCCATATTGCGTTCGGGCTGGAGGGGGTGGTCGGGAATCGTTTTGGGAGCGGAGCTCCCCACTGTGCAAAATGGGGCTATGTGCAGCCTCGGCACGCATTGCCCGTTCAGCCCCTTATTCAACATGAGTCACTTTGAATAGCCATATGTTTCTCGGCACTGCGAGTGCAGGGAAATACATGGCTAACCGTGCTCACTGGGGAACTTGGGAGAAAGGACTTCCCCTTCCTAGGGAACCTGGGAGAGGGGACTTCCAGTGGTGGCCATGGACTTTGTGGTCGCACATTTGGTGGCCCACACTCAAGGTGGATCCTTCCCCACCTGTATGGGTTTTTTTTGAGGGCAAATGATGTGTGAGTGCCCAGAGAAGGTAATACTCATTTGGTGAGTCCGGTGTATGCATCAGAGGATGAGACGTGCCACGAGAAAGAGTGAGCAGGAAAGTTTTCATGGTGCGCCACAGGTGAAGATGGTGACGGGCAAGGGGGCAGCACTGCCCGCCCAGTGGTCGACGGAGCCGTGGAGTTTTTGAACGGCAAATTCCAACTGCAGAGGAAAGCAGCTTTGAAAGAATTGGTGGAGCCGCTCTGAGCTGCGATTGAGAGGGTGGAGCAGAGGCAAGAGACCCAGGGCCATGCAGAAGGTGGAGGAGGTGGTGGGCGAGCAGGAGGAGTGGATGGCCTCTTTGGAAACAGAGTTCGGGATGGTTTTGGACAGCCAGAAGAGGCTGAGAGAGAAATTAGAGAACTTTGAGAACCGCTCCAGGAGACAGAACCTGAGCATCGTCTGGATGCCTGAGGGCATTAAGGGAGCGGAGGCCAAGTATGCAGGAAAAGGTGATGGGGAGGGGTCCTTCAACTGGTTCCTCGCAGTAGATTGGTGCACAGGGCAGAGGAGGAGGCCGCAGGTGAGAGGCCGGCCAAGGGTGATGGTGATCCGGTTGCATCAATACTTGGAAAAATAAAAGATTTTGAAATGGCGAGGCAGACCAGGGAATGCACGGGGAAGGGAGTGAACTGGGGATTTACCAGGATCCGGGTGCAGAGTTGGTGAAGAGGAAGGCAGGAGGCAGAGGTAGTGGTGGCGATGAACGTGGAGAAGGCTTTTGGTCGGGTGGAGTGGGCGTATTTGTTTGAGGTGCTGTGGTTATTTGAGCTTGGACAGGGGTTTTTGGATTGTGTCCAGCTGCTATACAAGGCACCGCTGGTGAGTGTGGGGATGAGCCAAGTGAGTTCAAGGTACTTTGGGCTACATCATGGGATAAAACTGCATAGATTGAACTTGGCTCGATTGGTGGAGGCGATAAAGACGGATTTTAAGAGGTGGATGTTTTGCCGTTGTCGCTGGCTGGGCGGGTGCAGACAGTGAAAATGATGGTGCTGCTGAGGGTTCTGTTCGTGTTTCAGAACCTCCTGGTCTTTGTCCCACATCTTTATTTAGGAAAGTCAATGGACTGACCTCAGAGTTTGTGAGCGGGGAAGGCCCCTCGGGTGTGGTGGACATTTCTGGAACGGGGGAGGGGGTGTGGCTTTGCCGAATTTGCTAAACTATTATTGGGCTGCAAACATTGCGGTGGTGAGGAAATGGGCCTTGGAGGAGTGGTCGGTCTGGGGATGGATGGAGGTGGTGACGTGTAGGAAAATGAGTTTGGGGGCTTTTTTGTTGGCGCCTTTGCTGTTCTCATTGGTCAGGTACTACATGAGCCCAGTGGTGATGTTGGCTTTAAAGTTTTGGGGGCAGTGCAGGCAGCATTTTGGGTTAGAGGGTGTGTCATTGTGGGCACCGATCTGCAACAACCATCATAATGACGACAGGACTGGACACGACGTTCCAGGGGTGGCGGTAGGTGGGGATTGAGTATTTTAGCGGCTCTTTTACAGGGGGCAAATCTGCGGGGCTGGAGGAGATGGAGGATTTGTATGAGTTGCCCAGGGGGAATGTTTTCAGGCACCTGCTGGTTTGGGATTTCGTGAGGAGAGAGGTGCCGTCCTTCCCGGGGCTGCCGCCTCTGGTCCTGCAAGCCAAGCTGTTATTGGAGGATGAAATAGGGGAGGGGAAGGTGTCGGATATTAAAGGAATTGATGGAGAGGGAAGGCGCTCCGATGGAGGATCTTAAGCGCAAATGGGAGGAGGAGCTAGGAGGGGAGGTGGGGGCTGGGTCATGGGTGGAGGCCTTGCGGAGGGTGAATGCGTCCTTGTCGTGTGTGAAGTTATGCCTCATTCAGTGTAAAATGGTGCATAAGGCCCACATGACGGTGGCGAGGATGAGCAGGTTCTTTGCGGGGGTAGAGGATAGGTGTGGGTGGCGCACGGAGGGCCCCGTGAATCACGTCTACATGTTCTGGGCATGACAAAGACTGAGGGGGTTCTGGCAGGGGTTCTCGTTGTGATGTCTGAGGTGCGGGAGTGGTTCCGAGTCCTGAGGTGGCGATATTTGGGTGTCGGAAGACCCGGGCGTCCAGGGCAGGGAGGAGGTCGGTGGTTTGGCCTTTGCCTCCCTGATATCCCGGACTCGGATTTTGCTGGGTTGGTGGGACTCGGAGCTACCGAAAGCGGGGGTGAGCGACCTGGCAGAATTCCTGAGGTTGGAGAAGGTCAAGTTCACTCTGCGGGGGTCGGTAGAGGGGTTCACACGGAAGTGGCAATCGTTCATCGATATCTTCAAGAAGAATTGAGGGGTCAGCAAGGGAGAGGGAGGGGTATTTGGGGGAAGGGGTAAAATTGGGTAAGCCTACTGTTGGTGTGGAGGCCAGTTTCTCCACCCTGTGCCTCAGTGTGGCTGCGGGATCTATTGGAGTTTTTGTATCTGGAAAAGTTGAATTTGAGGGGGGCGAGTGAGGAGTTTGATGGGGTTTGTTTGTGCTACATTTCAAGGAGCTGGTCATCATCAGCTGTTAAGGGGGAGGGGAATCAAAGTGGGGTGTTTGGCTGAGGTTGCTGGGGGTGGGGTTGGGGATTTGTGTTGTTTCTTCTTTGCTATGTTGTGTGCTTAAAATTTTAAAATATCAAAAATTTGAATAAAAATATTTTCACAAAGATGCATTCAAATGTATGCAAGAGGGTCTCGCCCTTTGTGGGTGGGAACTTTGCTATGTCATCGGCAAGGGGTATGGAAAATCGGGAACACTATCTTGCTGGTGAGAATCACATTTCCCAATTCTCGCAATATTCAGCTCAATATTTAGGTAACCTACACAGAGTGGTGAATACATTATGTATTAGCTTCACTGAATGGGTAGCAATCCTGTCTCTAGGTCCAAGGGTGAACCTCTTGAGTTCATAATCTAAGATGGGCAGCATGGTAGCACAGTGGTTAGTACTATGGCTTCACAGCGCCAGGGTCCCAGGTTCGATTCCCGGCTGGGTCACTGTCTGTGCGGAGTCTTCACGTTCTCCCCGTGTCTGCGTGGATTTCCTCCGGGTGCTCCGGTTTCCTCCCGCTCGTCCTGAAACACGTGCTGTTAGGTAATTTGGACATTCTGAATTCTCCCCCTCAGTACTCGAACAGGCGCTGGAATGTGACGACTAGGGGCTTTTCACAGTAACTTCATTGCAATGTTAGCCTACTTGCGGCAATAAAGATTACTATTATTATAATATGGCACTGAATTCCACAATTGAGGGATAATCGAATTGTCAGACATTCTACCCTTACCCGTGATGCTAAACCAATATCCCATTTGTTGGTTGCAGCAGTTCAAGTGGAAGGCAAAGACTCCATGGCACTAATTAAAAATTATTGCCCAAGCTTTCCAGTTCCTGGGCCAGCATTTGTTCCTCAGCCAAAAGCAGACCAACAGCCTGTTGTGGCTATTTGTGGGACCCTGCAATGTAAAATGGATGCTGTTTTTCTTACGTAAGATTTTAACCTCACTGTGTATGTTCTGAGAAAATGCTGCATAAATACAAGCCTTTCCTTAGCAGCACATGCCCCGTGGCATTTAACTAAAATTGCTTATATTGTCGTCAACAGAACGTAACTGACAGAGTTCAGCTACATGAAATTTGAACTCTGTGAGCATACGTAAAAGCGCCATGTATTTATTAGTTTAAGAAATCCAATGTGCCCATTATTGTACTAGTCCTCTTCCACACAGAACACTAAATGTAGTTCACTGCAGAGATTCTGGTGTCCACATGGCAGTCTGTCAGTCTCAAGATTTTCATTGTATATTCTTTGCCTGAATCCTTAACTAGTACGAGTGCAACTTAAAATCCACAACTCACATAGCGCCTCCTAAATAAAGCAACAAAGATGCGCAAAAAAGAAACAATGTGACAAGAAACAAACTGTCTCCGCTATATTTATTGGAAACAATTACACATTACACTGCTGCCTGTTGCTTTTTAAGAAACAATTTAAAAAGATATGTTGCCTTCTTTCATCTCTGAAGCTTTTCAGTTAGCCTCTTCGCCATCCCAAGGGCAGGAACAGGCAACATGGGCACTAAAACCACACCAAGATGCTGTTGTCAGTCCACATTCACTCACACAAAGGAGACAGATTTTGTTCCAGATTCATGTTTCCAAATCAATCCAAGATCTCACAGCAAGTTTCCCTTTTCAACCTTTGGTAGGACTAAAAAGAGCCAATTTCAAAGCTGGGAACTTTAGGTTGCCTGATGAACAATATAAATACACGGTAATACAGGGACTTGTTTCTCGTAATACAAACAAATATTTCATTTACAAGTTTTGTAATACAGGTCAAATAAGAGGGGAAGAAATGCATCAATGCACAGATCAGAATTAACACACAAGAGTACAAAGGAACAATGTATACCACCAATACCATTCCTAAAAACTACTTGTCAATCAAATAGTTACTATACATTTCAAATTACAAACTCCAGCATTGGAGAGGAACACTTTATGAAGCTGAATATGAAGGTTGTGGAATAATAAGAATCCCTTAGAAACCAGTCTATTCAGGGAGATACAGTACTCACCATATAGTATATCAACCAATCTGCACCCTATGTGCATTATACAATCTTTTAAAATGGAAAAAAATACTTTGTAGGATAGTTAAACAAATAACTACTTCTCAAGTATCAAGCACATGCAAATGTCAACCAACAAATTTATATAACTTTATTTGCATTGCAAAAAAGGCACAAAATAGGCATTGAACAAATAATGTTAAAGAAAAATCAATTGTTCTAATTATAGTTCCATCTCCAGGATCTTCTCTGCTGGAATAGAGAAAGAGGGCAAATACATTCTGCAATGGAATTAGGAACAGATTTAAATCACACACAAGGTGAAATTTAAGCCTATGAAAATGTGGGAAAGCAACGTTTTTAATCTTGTAATTTGGGACAGAGTTAAAGTCCTATTCAAGGAGGATTTAAAGTCAAGGGATGGCTATGCCACTTAAGTGGCTCCAATCAGGGTTTCAATCAGCTCAAGTTATGTTCCAGCATAGAAATCACTGAAGACTGCATAGTAGCCATTAAAAGATAGATTGCTTACAATTTAACTTTCAGGTGCCAATGGTATGTTTACATGTGGAGATGTATCAGGAATTAATCCCCACTGACCTGAGATTCACAGCACATAATGAGATGTCATCTTTTTACCAATTGGCCTCTGATTTTGTATGAAAGTGTACATCACAACATAAGTTTACATGCAATAACCACAAATGTTCCTGCAGGATGTTACTTAATATTATTTAATATAACAATGGCCCACAGTAGTCACACACAAAAAAAATAAATCTCCAAATCTTACAGAACAATATTAAAAATCCTCCTGTCCTTTCGGTTCTTCAGTGGTCTCCTCTTTTGAACAGTTATCAAAGGTTGATGCCTGGAGTTAACCTCAACATCTGAGAGTTACGAGATTCTAGCAGTGATGGCTGCCTTCTCCCTCTTGGGTGGAATCACAACTCTGTGCTCGGAGGAAACCGAGTGGGGATTGTCCAATCAGTGCAGACCCCTTTAGTTCTAACCTATCTGCGTTGCTGTGGATGTGATATTTCACAGCTAACATTTGTGTGAGCATTTGTCCTCATGCTGAATTGATCCAGCTGCAAGATTGCATTAAACACAACATTTAATAGGAGTCACTCTTTGGGTAATTTATTCCCTATTTACTGCCTAACAAAGTGTAAACGCTTTTATCAGGGGGGGATGTTTTTAAATCCTCATTTGGGCTCTTAGAAGACACTCATGGTTTCATACCAAGGGCCAATATGGAAAACATACAGTTAGTATGCTCATGTAGTTTGGCTTATGTCTTACATCCAGTGGAGTGTGAATAAGGGAAAAAAGAATAAGATCAAGAGAGCGAATACCCAGATCTTGCATTCTTTAAGGTGACTGTCCCTGTGAAAAGCTGAATATTTTCACATTGACAGTGACATCAATTTTAGAAAAAGATTGGCTTCTCTTGATTTCACAAAAATTAAAAGCTGTGGGACTCTACGATTCTTAAAAATAGTAACATAATTTATGGTACAGCAGAATATATTTTGGTAGCGTAGTTATACTTCCAGAAAGAGAAGATCGTGGTGTGTAAGCCCAGCTATGTCACATTGATTTACAAAAAAAAGTTGGACTGTATGGGTCTTTTTATCATTCCAAGTTCCTAACTGTGCCCCAAGAATCAAGCAAAGTTAAAAGTAACTTTGGTTGAGATTGCAAGATTTTGTTTTCATGTTTTTAGTTTAAAAGTGAAATTGGTGGTAGTGCAATCAAAAAAATCAAATTGGAAGCTCACATGTTTAAGTAGTGCTTAAAATAAAAATACATTACAAACTCACAAATATACATGTTCCAATCATGGTAATATGCTCCACATTCAATGAATTGTCAACATACCAAACAGTAGGATAAAACTGCTTTAATGTACCAGTCTTGGTATGTGGCATCTTGAGCCATTACCCTTTGGAGTGCTGTTTTCATAAGGCAGCAATGCATACATTACTTAACCCACTGGTTGTGTGTTACACATGGATTTTTCTGATCTGGACTTGGCGGTAACACTAAGGCAAGAGCAAGCAAAGACACAGGTAAAGAAAACCATAGAATTCATTTCTTCCCTTTGTATTGGAGAAAAATTACTTGTTTCCAAGAACTTGCCACTGAAAGTGAACAGGGAGTTTGTTTTTAATCCAACAATGAGAAAAACTTAGAGAAGGTTTAGGATTGTGTGTTCTTGTTGGTACAAGAGCATAACTCTACAAGGCAACAAGCAAAAATAACAGACACAGCATAATGCCTTAATTGGTGCCTCTTGGGAGTGCCCTGTAAACAAAACATTAGGCTTGTGGTGAAAATGCTGAGATTAAATTTCTAGAGCTTCTGATTTTCTTTGTTCGAGAACATGATCAACTTGTCCAGTGTAAAATTGGGAAAGACACACTTGTCTTATGTATATGACCTTGCCAACCCTGAGAACGCAGATTATTCCAACTAAATACAATGCTATTTTACAGGCGACAATGTCAACAGCGTTGATATTTTAAACTCAAGCTGTTCCACTAGATAAAGAATAAGGGGGAGGAAGCAAAAAGATAACCGTTGTTTTTAAACCACTCTCAGTATGTATCCACTTTCAATAAGAGCTCTCGGGCTAGCTGCTCAAATGAAGTATGGAATAGCACATGATGCAGATGAATCACCAACTGAAGATTCAAAGTTGGTTTTGGACCATAAAATAACCCAAATCCCTGTTCATTAAATTGCAAGATCTAAATAATTCCTAAAACAAAACCTTACTATGAAATAACCAGGAGCAATATATGAATTACCATTGTTATCTTTAGGATTTTGAAGTCGTTAGCCCTTAGATTTTAATACTCAATATTGAATCAGTCTAGCAGTTCATGGATTCACCATAGTGAAAAGAATACTGGTGCAGTAATGATGTTTTGCCGATAAATGCCTTTTGTGTGCTTTTTAAGTACGATATAGAAATACATTTTCCTCTGTATTGCCAGACAGGAGTACGTACCCTAAAGATTTCCCTAATGTGCTGGTGACATCAAGTGACAGAACATTAATATTGCACTTTTTTTTATATTGACAGGTTGGTTTATTTAACCCAATTTGATCCTTTGTGGTGTCTAGCTGTTATACCGCATATAATATATATTTAATGTTCCATCTGAACATCCTGGAAAATATGCATCGCTTAATGTAGTTTAATGGAACTTAAATATAAAAATATTTATGGTGTGACTTAACAAAAATAGACTTTACAAACAGTTTTAACTTCAGTAGCATCCAGTTTTCTCATTATTCATCCAATTACACCACTTATCCAATAAGGAGCTTTGGTCAAACAACCCAGTACAATTGAAGGTATCGTCACAACAATGTTTTAACTTTGGCTACAAGTTAATAACAATAGAAAATTTTCACAATGATTACACCCACGGACTAGAAAAGAAGCAGGGCAGTAACTCAAATGATATTTCATTGTGATTAACTGTAGTAGTAGCAAACTTCAGCTAGAAGGCAAGGAAAGCAGAACTGTAGTGACAACTTTCACATCAATCTCAGTTCTCATTTAACTGAATGATACAAATAACCATACTCATTCAGCAGAAAATTCTCTAAGCAGGGGAAAAACATGTTTTTTAAATAGGTTTGCTGCTTGTTGCTTTAGTCACAGATAGCAATATGTTACAGTTTGTGCTGTAAAAAGCTATTGATACTTTCTTGAAAAAGTATTTCCAGAAGAGTCATGTTGAATTTACAGCACAATAACATCATTCTCAAGTTATATCTGGCCTTTGATACAGTTCATGCCTGTATCATATGTTTGTCAACTAACGAAAGAAGGGATCCTGACACAGAAATAACTCTACTGTTACTCTCAACCAGTTGGGTGTGATGTATTCCATTGCCTTATGATAGCAGAGCTGATAAAAGAGCTGATAATAGTCTTTCATCAAAACAAACTGATGGGAGAGAAATCTCTTTCATATCACACTTAAGGTTATGCAGCACAAAGAATCTTTTGAATAGGGCATGTGCTATAGTGACTTCACTGATGTGAACACACTGTGTTCCCAGAATTTTGTTGACAGAAATGAAGAATAACAAAATGATGCCAATTTACACAAATATAAAATAACAATTAAAATTCTGTGGTAACACAACTTGGTGTGAAGCAGGCAAATAATAAACCGTGTCAGATCACAAAACCCACAGCAAAGTGTTCATAGATTTTGTTATCTTTGTAATAACAGGAAGGTCTGACAATGGAAACAATTGGTTTCTTGACCTGTGTAACTGGAAAAAGAATTGATATCATGACAAGGGTAATAGACAACGGCTAACATAATCCATGTGTTCCTCACTATTATTTCTCTAGTTAACTTACTGTCCATGCCCCTTACATTTGTCCCATATTCCCATAGTCTGCTCAGCCTGATTCTCACAGACGCTTATCGATACTGATCCGCAATGGCCTGCTTGAGTAGCATGGGCAGAGATCCACCACACTCTCTTACTATGGCTAGTTTCCATACAATTCACAGATTGGCTTTAATTTTTCTGAAGCTGTAGAGTAACTCCATACACCAAATGATTTAGTAAACTACTCACACAATCAAGATTGATATGCGATACAGAGGCTCTTGGATAAGTTTACCAAGTCACACTCAAGACTTCATACCCAAAAGGTAAATGTTCCAATCCCTTGCACGCAATTTGGAAAACTGCTTGTCGCCTTTTTAAATTGCCGTTGCCCGAGAAGAATTCTGAAAATTCTGCTAACTTGATTTTTGCACAACAAAAGCACCAATTTAATGATACTGTGACCTGGAAGCTCAAGGGCCGTACGATGATAACAATAATTATCATGGTCTTAAAAAAATGTGGCATGACAAGCAATCTCCAGTTTCATTTGGCACTGTTTCCCAACATTAATTACTCAGTTACTCTATTTTATGAAAAAGGTACAAATCAAAACGGCATCCATTAACAAGTTAAATACAGGAACAAGTTAATAAATAAAAATGCAAACACACAGCTTCAGCAGCGGAACTGCAAATAGTTAAGAGTGACCGACACTCACTTCACAACTGTCATCATCACCATTATGAATTACAGTGTCACAACCTAGCCATTGTAACACTAGTCTAGGAATGCTAATAATGCCAAAATCCTTTTTATCTTTTTAAACAATCATAACATCATCTCCAAATAATAAATAATAGTCGTCTTAACAAAGATCATCCAATAAATTTTTAAAAATCTAACACTTAAGTGCACCATATATTGAAACATTGGTTTGGATTTAAACTTACAAAATAAATGCATCACCTCATGCTGCAAAAATTTCTGAAACACACATTGAAATCAATTCCTGTGACTGATCACAGATGCTGAGCGATTGATGTTGATCATATGTAGGTTAATTCCATTAGTCCTTTTTTTCTGTCCCCTTTTCTCACTCTCCTACTTATGTCTCTGAGGCAAAACCAAGCAACTGTTAGCTATACTGTTTCACAGAAGTTAGTTCGTTTTCATACTCCAAAGTAATAGATGGTGGAAGGGGAAACTGAACAGCAAAGGAAGTCTTGCAGACAGGTTACTCTCTGTGCTTCATGTTGTTGTGTTTCTCAACATTGTCTCCTTTGTTCCCACCATCCAGAGGAATTGGGCTCGGCAGTGAAGCAACAGAGTAGGAAGCTCAGGGCTTTCCCAGGAGTGCATCAGTACCAAAGGAATCCTGCTTCTTTCTCCAGTGGGTGACATCCTGTGGCATGACTAGGAATGGGGAGGAGGCTTAGAAAGACATCTGAGAGGAACACATTTTGATCTGGAATGTGAGTGCTCTTGCTGGAGAGCTATATTAGGACTGCAAATTTAAAAAGAAGCAGTAAGAAATATATGTACTGACAAAGCAAAGTGGCACTGTGAAGAGAAAATCCAGATATAATGAATACTAAACAATTAACTTTTTGATCAAGTGCAAGATTTTTAAAAATCTTTTAACATCCCTTTCTTCCCTCTTCTCCGGAAGACATTCCAAGCTGATCCTTCCAGCACAAGACTGACAGGATTGGCTCTCCTGCATCTGAGCCAAGTCAGGCACTGTCTTCATCTGCTGTCCAATTTCCAGTAGGTGTGATTGGACAGCAAACAAGAACAGAAATCCTGGCCTAAATGTGGCCTTGATAGCCCTGGACAATCCAAGCTAATTGTAACAGCTATACTGCTCTTGCCACAGACAAAGTTTGAACCTGTGTAATTCCCAGTTTATATGGCTCAGTTCATCACCGTGTTAGTTAACTGAGGCATGTAAAAGGCAAATGTACTGCAAATGTATTTCTCAAAGCACTTGCCGTAACAATTTCACCCCTGTTAATCTGTTAAAGCGAACATCACGACATATCAACGGAATTTTTTCACTGACAACAATAAACTCAATGAAACTAAGGTTCATATTTAACATCACACATCATTGTCAAAAAGTGACAGATCCTTGAGGAGTTTCAAAGCAGTTACAGGAATCAGATAATTGTTATAAACCACCTGAGGTTACTGTGACTAATTAAAAACTCATTAGACTTGGTAAGTGCCAAGTAATTACTCATGAATATCTTCAAAAAATGTACATTAAACAGGATTTGTTTTCGGCACATAACTGGGTTCTTGTTGAACGTACAGCTCCAACGAATTTCAATCTGCCCGTCCCACATTTTTCCACCCTTGGTGCTTCTTAGGATTTTCGGTAAAGTGAACAGAATTTTGCTACTTTGCAGAATGACACCTTTGCTGCATGCACAAGACACATCGTGTAAAGTTAGGATATTTCACATGTTAATTAGATTGTTAGAAATTGTTTCGAACTGGGTTAAATATAACCATAAAACAAATCCAAGCAAAAATAACCAGTTGTTAAAATTTAATGTGAAGCTTGCGAATAGTGGCATGCAGTTTTACTCTGAGATATGAGGGTTACGTGTTACGGATTTACAATGACATTGGGACAGAATGTGCTGTCAAAGCAACGACAAGGCTAATGTTCTATTTCAGAAAGCCAAGTGGTAAAATATAGAACTGCATTCTAACCTTTGTAAATAATAGCTTACAAACTGTACTGAGAAACATATTGCAAACATGCATCTTCAAACCCAACAATCACACCAAAATCTAACTGAATATACAGTTATCGGCTAATTCTGCTCACTACTGTTTCCGAGGAACCAATGTGCGGTTAAATTTGAATATCCAAATGTTGCTGTCTGTGTTGCACCACATTGCTAGTAGCTTTATGAAAATGTTCTTTCCCTTAGCCTCCCAGTTTTGCTTTTAGGATCTTGCTGTGGTTGCCTGTCAATTTCGCAAGACGTTCATTACAGAAAGTTAAGTCTGACCATTGCGAGCAGCAGTATATCTTTAGTCTAGTGCTAAATGTTATTGACTAGCAATTAACCCCTCTGGCGCGGAAAATCAACTAGAAAGTAATGCATTTCATATTGACAGATCCAAAATTAACCTATCACTTGATGATTCTTTTTATAATTCTTTTCAATGGGCTCTTTCACGTTTCCAATCCTTTTGAAATATTTTCCCAACAATAAGATTTACAATATGAAGACCAGACTGTTTTGAGCTCCAAAAACAGAATTACTGGGGGAAAAAAAGAACTGTTAGTTTGGTTGCATCTGGCTGCGATGTTGAATGCTGCTGAATCGATTGTTAATTTTAAATTACAAATGGATAATGCCTGCTTAGTCGCATGGTTGCATAGTTGGTTGTTAAATTTATTTGTTGTCAAATTTATTTGTTATCTGACACAATGGATCTATTGAGAGAGGGTCTGGCTGGTGGCATTTATCCACTGATACTTAAAGTAACTAATATACAGAATGTTAAGAATAAGGTAATGTGGTACAGAATCAGTCAGAGTTAAACATAATGACAAAGGACTGAAAGGGAATAAATACAAATGATCAGTGATATGACTAAAGATACTTCACAATGGTTCCAGGCAAAATTACTTGAGTTGAAGTCTTTGTCCACGGACTCAAGGAGTATTTCCAGCATTTTTTCATTATTTGAATCATAGAGCGATGGTGTAGTGTGTTTTGAGTACAGAGAGATTCTTGGATGCTTCACTTATTGTGAAAATAATGGAACATTTTGAAATTGTAGTTGCAATGCCAAATCATGAGTGCCAAATCACTGGTGCGCAATATTTGGAAATTGTTTTGAACAGAAGAACATAAGAAATCAAAACAGGAAGAGGCCATTCAGCCCCTTCAGCCTACACCATCATTCAATAAGACCACAGCTGATCTGATGCCCTGCATCACCATGACTCCCTTGTCACCCAAAAATCTGTCTAACTCAGCCTGGAATATAGTCAATGACCCCCATCCCCACTGCCCTCTGGGAAAGAGAATTCCAAAGACTAAGGGCAGAATTTTCTCTTTTGTTTTGCACAGAGTGCCGGTCAGGTGAGAAAATCAAAACGCAGTTACACGGTCGGCTTTTCTTGCCACATTTGTGTAGCAGCCCGTGCGAAGCAAAATGGAGGTGTGACCCATGCAGTCAGCCTGGCGGGATGGGGCTGCAAAAAGCCGGCACCGCAGGGGATCCCGAGATCGTGTGGCACCATTTTTAAATGGCGTGTCCACCCCCCCACACACAGACAGAGGAAACCCCCCCCCCTCCCCCCCATGGACACAGGGAATAAAGGTTCCCCAGAGGAGCACCCCCAGCATTGCCTCCTCAGGGTGCCAGGATATTGTCCAGCCATATCCCTGCCTCCCTGGAGGAGGAGGAGGGGGGGGGGGGGGCTATAGTTTGCCTCTGCCATGTTCTGTTTGTCTGGTTCACGTTAAAAAAAAACAGTTGTGGTCGGCTTCCGGCGGGGTAGAGAGCGGTCGCGGGTGGAGAAGCTCCTGGGGGGAAACAAAGTTGTGTCCCGCTCCTCGCCGAGAACTTGCAGCCAAGCGTGCAAATTCACCCGTTTGGACCCCCCGCAACAAGAGAGTGGGGACGCCGAAAAACCCGCACTCCTAAGCTCATTAGAACAGGAGAACTGGGTGCTCGGGAGTGAAGCGATCCGGCGGCAGCCCCCCCAAATGCATGGCAGAACGAGCGGAGGCCCGGACCAAAGCGGGGACCGAGCCAGCAGCAGGGACCAAGCCAGCGGCAGGGACCGAACCAGCAGCAAGGACCGACCCCTCCCCCCTCCCCCCAACCCCCGCCACCGATCACCACGAGGCAGGAACAAAGAGGGACTCCCGGCCCGGCCAGAAGCCTCTCTCTCTCGGCCCTGGGTGACTGAGGGAAAAGAAAAAAGAACTCCCCCTTTTTCAAAAACAAAACTTTGAAAAGAAAACTTTTAAAGAGAAAGAAATGTTTTCACTTTTAAAAAAAAACATTCTCTAGAAAAGAATTTTATTTTTAAAAATGGTAACGGAGAGAAGGGAGGGGAAAAGAAAAAGAGGGGGGGAAAGGGGGAAAAGAAAGGAAAAAAAGTGAGGGGAAGAAAAAAGGTGGCTAAAATGTGCCAGAAGGGAGCCAAAGCAGAGGGAGAAGGGGCACCAAAAGCAGACGGGGCAATGTGCGAGCCCGTTCAGACGAGCTAATCAGCGCACGAAGCGGCGGAACGGAAGGTTCGCCGCAACAAAAAGAATTGGGCAGACAGGAGCATTTTCCCCCTGGGCCAGGGGGGAACTGGAACTGGAAGGCAGCCTTTGCCGAGGCGCTGAAGGAACATCAGCAGGAAAACAAGGCAGAGGCGAGAGCAGACATAGAGGCCGCAGTGCAGGCAGCAGTGGTCAAGGCCCTGGCGGAGGTGCAGCTTGCCCTGGGCAGAGCAGAGGAGAAACTGGAAGCCCAAGAGGCGACCATTAAGGAGCTGGAGGAAGCCGCGACTGACATGAGCGACCGGATCACGGCCCTGGAGAAGGAGGTGGCGAGACTGGGCAAAACACAGGGGAGCCTGAAGGGCAGAGTGGACGATCAGGAAAACCGTTTGAGAAGGCAAAATGTAAGGATAGTTGGGTAGAAACCCCACAGCAAACATGGCCGAGATACTGGGCAACTTAGTGGGCAGGAAAACTTTCCCCAACCCACCAGAAATGGACAGAGCACACCGGTCGCTGCACCCGAAGCCCAAGGCAGGGGACCACCCGAGAGCAGTTATAGCAAAACTGCACCGGTACAAAGACAGGGAAACAATCCTGCGCTGGGCCAGGCAAAACAGAACCTGCAAATGGGAAGGACACTCCATTAGAGTTTACGAGGACATTGGGACAGACCTCGCCAGGAGACGGGCCGAAATCAATAGAGCGAAAGCAGCTCTTCACAAGACCGACGTGCGTTTTGGTATGCTGTACCCAGCGACACTCTGGGTCACATACCAAGAAAGAGAATACTTCTTCACAGCCCCCGCCAAAGCAAACAAGTCTGTCGAGGAACATGGGCTGGAAAACCAGCAGCTAGGGTAGAAATAAGGGGGCCCTGGCAAGGGGCAACAACACGCCGACGGGGGGAGGGGCGAGGGGTGAGGGTGAGGCAATGCCCCCACCCCCACCACGGCGAGTGCACCCTGAACAAAAAGCAAACCACTGCCCGAGGGACCGCTTCAAGTGGGAGACCAGGCCCCAGCACGAGGGAACGAGGGTAGCGGAGAAGGGAGAGCAAGCAAGAGGAGTGCAGGGTAGGACGGGGGAAGAGCGGGCAGAAAACCGTAGAGGTCGGGCAAGGACGAAGCGAGACAGTAACTCCCGAGAGGGGGGCCACCACACTAGCAGGAAAGCTAGCATGGGGGACATCCAACAAAGCAGGGCCGCAGCGCGCCCCCAACAGGGGGGGAAGGCGACAGGCAGGGGGTGGGGGGGGGGAACCACTTAACAGAGGTGGGAGAGCAAACGGGGATAGAATCAGGGGAAAGAGGGAAAAGGAGGGGTATACGGGAGAGGGGGAGAAAATGGAGAGACCGGGGGGAGGGGGGGAAGAGACACACAGAGAAGGAGGGACAAACAAGGCCAGAAAAGGAATAGCAATAGGGCTACAAAGTGCCACAACCAAGGGCTCGAAAAAAAAGGAATCGCTGCAAGCATCCTCCCAGTACGGTCTCTGGCCGAAGGGAGACCCCAGAGTGCAGGGGGCTGCCCGCGTGGCAGACACACAGTGGGCGGCCAAGTCGGGTGCCCCCTGGACAAAGGGAAAACCCGGAGTGTAGGGACCCGACCGCATGGAGAGAGCAGTGACAGCGGCCATCCTGGACGGCCCCCTAACAAAGGGAAACCTCGGAGGGCAGGGGCGCATCCACCAGGTAAGTATGGTTAATCCCACAGGAGCAGGGGGACAGAAGCCCCCCACCAGCATAGTCACCTGGAACGTAAGGGGACTCAACGGCCCAGTGAAAAGATCCAGAGTCCTCACCCACCTAAGAAATATGAAGGCCGACATAGTCTTCCTTCAAGAGACACACCTGAGAGAGCATCACCGACTGCGGGTAAGAAAGGGCTGGGTGGGACAATCCTACCATTCCTGTTACGGGACGAGGGCCAGGGGGGTGGCGATATTGATCAGCAAGAGGACGATGTTTAGGGCGACAAAGACGGTTACGGACCCAGGAGGACGGTATATCATGGTCCGCGGGGCCCTGGATGGGGCACCGGTAGTACTAGTTAACGTGTACGCGCCCAACTGGGACGACACGAGCTTCATCAAGGAGACCATGGCAGAAATCCCTGACATAGCGACGCACCGGCTAATCATGGGGTGGGGACTTCAACTGTGTTCAGGATCCAACGACAGACAGGGCAAACCCCAAAATGGGGAAAACCTCAAGCATGGCAAGGGAACGGGAACTTGGTTACTTTAAAAAAAAAAATTTTTATTGAAGTTTTCACAAAATATCAACAACAAAATGAGAAAGGAACCCAATAGAATTAAATATAAAACAACCCCCGTACCCCCCTCCCCCTATACATAAATAATAAATTAACACCCCGAATTAACACAAAGCAAACATATACACCCCCTCAGATCCCCCAGTATAGACAAACAAAAATAAAAAGAACCCCCCCCCGGGTTGCTGCTGCTGCTGACCATTGTCTACCGCTGACCATTGTCTACCGCTCTGCCAGGAAGTCCAAGAACAGTTGTCACCGCCTGACGAACACTTGCACCGATCCCCTCAAGGCAAATTTCTCCCTCTCCAATTTAATAAACCCCACCATATCGTTGACCCAGGATTCCAGGCTTGGGGGCCTCGCATCCTTCCACTGAAGAAGAATCCTTCGCCGGGCTACCAGGGACGCAAAGGCCAGAATACCGGCCTCTTTCGCTTCCTGCACTCCCGGCTCCCCTGCAACCCCAAATATTGCGAGCCCCCAGCCCGGGTTGACCCTGGATCCTACCACCCTCGACACCGTCCTTGCTACGCCCTTCCAAAACTCCTCCAGCGCTGGGCATGTCCAGAACATATGGGTGTGGTTTGCTGGGCTCCCTGAGCACCTAACACACCAGTCCTCACCCCCAAAAAACCGGCTCATCCTTGTCCCGGTCATGTGTGCCCTGTGCAGCACCTTAAACTGTATCAGGCTGAGCCTCGCGCAAGAAGAGGGCGAGTTCACCCTCCCAAGGGCATCTGCCCACGTCCCCTCCTCGATCTCCTCCCCCAACTCCTCCGCCCACTTACCTTTCAACTCCACCACCGAGGCCCCCGCCTCCTCCTGCATCACCTGGTAGGTTGCTGAGATCTTCCCCTCTCTAACCCACCCCCCCCGAGAGCACCCTGTCCTGTACTGTGCGTGGCAGCAGCAGCGGGAATTCCACCACTTGGCGCCTGGCAAACGCCCTTACCTGTAGATACCTAAAGGTCTTCCCCGGGTGGGTGCCCATACTTCTCCAGCTCAACCAGGCTCGCGAACTTCCCATCCACAAACAGGTCCCCCAACCTTCTTAGCCCAGCCCTGTGCCACCCCGGAAACCCTCCATCTATTCTCCCTGGGACAAACCGGTGGTTCCCCCGTATTGGGGTCCACACCGAGGCCCCCACTTCCCCCCTGTGCCGCCTCCACTGCCACCAGATTTTGAGGGTCGCCGCCACCACCGGGCTCGTGGTATACCTCATTGGAGGGAGCTGCAGCGGCGCCGTGGCCAGCACTTTCCAGATTCGTACCCTCACAAGACGCCGTCTCCAGCCTCTTCCATGCAGCCCCCTCCCCGTCCATCACCCACTTGTGTACCATCGCCACATTGGTGGCTCAGTAGTACCCACAGAGGTTGGGCAATGCCAGCACCCCCCCCCATCCCTACTCTGCTTCAGGAACACCCTTCTCACCCTCGGAGTCCCTCGCGCCCACACAAACCCAGTTATGCTCCTATTGACCCGTCTAAAGAAGGCCTTCGGGATAAGAATGGGGAGGCACTGGAACAGGAACAAAAACCTTGGGAGTACCGTCCCTTGACTGACTGCACCCTACCCGCCAGGGACAGTGGCAACGCGTCCCACCTCTTAAACTCTTCCTCCATTTGCTCCACTAGCCTCGTGAAATTAAGTCTATGCAGGGCCCCCCAGCTCCTGGCTACCTGGACCCCCAAATACCTGAAGCTCCTCTCCGCCCTTTTTAGTGGGAGCTCGCCAATCCCCCTCTCCTGGTCCCCTGGGTGAACCACAAACAACTCGCTCTTCCCCATGTTGAGCTTGTACCCTGAGAAATCCCCAAACTCCGAGGATCCTCATTACCTCCGGCATTCCCCCCACCGGGTCAGCCACATATAGCAGCAAGTCGTCCGCATAGAGTGGCACCCTATGCTCCTCCCCACCCCGCACCAACCCCCTCCAGTTCCTTGACTCCCTCAGTGCCATAGCCAGGGGTTCAATCGCCAGTGCGAAGAGCAGGGGGGGCAGGGGACACCCCTGCCTCGTCCCTCGATGCAACCAAAAGTACTCAGACCTCCTCTTGTTCGTCGCCTCACTCGCCATCGGGACCTCGTACAACAGCCTAACCCACCTGACGAACCCCTCCCCAAACCCGAACCTCTTCAGCACCTCCCACAAGTACCCCCACTCTACCCTATCGAAGGCCTTCTCAGCGTGCATCGCCACCACTATCTCTGCCTCCCCCTCCCTCGCCGGCATCATAATAACGTTCAGGAGCCTCCGCACATTCGCGTTCAACTGCCTCCCCTTCACGAACCCCGTCTGGTCCTCGTGGATCACCTGCGGCACACAGTCCTCAATTCTCGTGGTTAAGACCTTCGCCAGCACCTTGGCATCTACGTTTAACAACGAAATCGGCCTGCAAGACCCACACAGCAGGGGATCCTTGTCCCGCTTCAGGATCAAGGAAATCAGTGCCCGGGACATCGTCGGGGGAAAAGCCCCCCCTCCCTTGCCTCATTGAAGGTCCTAACCAGCAACGGGCCCAACAGGTCCACATATTTTTTGTAGAATTCGACCGGGAAACCATCCGACCCTGGTGCCTTCCCCGTCTGCTTGCTCCCTATCCCTTTGGCCAGCTCCTCCAGCCCAATCGGTGCCCCTAATCCTGCCACCATCCCTCCTCCACCTTCGGGAACCTCAATTGGTCCAGAAAGAGGCCCATCCCTCCCTCCTCCAGTGGGGGCTCGGACCGATACAGTTCCTCATAAAAGTCGCTGAAGACCCCATTGATGCCACCCCCACTCCGCATCACACTTCCTCCCCTATCCTTAACTCCTCCGATCTCCCTAGCTGCATCTCGCTTCCGAAGCTGATGCGCCAGCATCTGACTTGCCTTTTCCCCATATTCATAAATCGCCCCCTGGGCCTTCCTCCACTGCACCTCCGCCTTCCTGGTGGTCAACAGGTCGAATTCGGCCTGGAGGCTACGCCTCTCCCTCAACAGTCCCTCCTCAGGCACCTCCGCATACCTCCTGTCTACCCTCACCATCTCCCCCACCAGCCTTTCCCTCTGCTCTTTCCTCTCCTTGTGGGCCCTAACGGGGATCAGCTCTCCCCTAACCACTGCCTTCAGCGCCTGCCAGACCATCCCCACTCGGACCTCCCCGTTATCGTTGGCCTCCAGGTATCTCTCTATGCTTCCTCGAACCCGCTCACTTACCTCCTCGTCCGCCAACAGCCCCAACTCCAAGCGCCACAATGGGCGCTGGTCCCTCTCCTCCCCCAGCTCTAGGTCTATCCAATGCGGGGTGTGATCCGAAATAGCTATCGCTGAGTACTCGGTATCCTCTACTCTCGCTATCAGCGCCCTGCTCATAATAAAAGTCGATCCGGGAATAGGCCTTATGAACATGCGAGAAGAATGAAAATTCCCTAGCCCCCGGCCTTGCAAATCTCCAAGGGTCCATCCCTCCCATCTGGTCCATAAACCCCCTCAGCACTTTAGCCGCTGCCGGCTTCCTACCCGTCCTAGACCTGGAGCGGTCCAGTGCCGGATCCAACACCGTGTTAAAGTCCCCCCCCCCCCATTATCAGGCCCCCCACTTCCAAGTCCGGGATCCGACCCAACATGCGCCGCATAAAACCCGCATCGTCTCAGTTTGGGGTGTACACGTTGACCAGCACCACCCTCTCCCCTTGCAGCTTACCACTTACCATTACATACCTGCCGCCATTGTCTGTCACAATGCTCAACACCTCGAACGACACCCTCTTTCCCACCAAGATCGCCACCCCCGATCTTTAGCATCCAGCCCCGAATGAAACACCTGACCTACCCACCCCTTCCTCAATCTTACCTGGTCTGCCACCTTCAGGAGTGTCTCCTGGAGCATGACCACATCCGCCTTCTGCCCCTTCAGGTGCGCGAACAACCGGGCCCGCTTGACCGGCCCGTTCAGTCCCCTTACATTCCAGGTTATCAGCTGGATCAGGGCGCTACCCGCCCCCCTCCCCCACCGACTAGCCATAACCCCTCCTCGGCCAGCCACGCGCCTGCACCCCACACCCGGCCCGTTCCCCACAGCGGCAGACCCCCGTCCCAACCCCCTCTACTCGCTCCAGCTCCCCCTTGACCATAGCAACAGCAACCCGGTTCCTTGTAGGTGACCCACAGTCGCGCCGGCTGCAGCATGCCAAACTTCACCCCCTTCCTGTGCAGCACTGCCTTCGCCCGGTTGTACCCGGCCCTCTTCTTCACCACCTCCGCGCTCCAGTCCTGATATATTCGAACCACCGCATTCTCCCACCTTCTGCTCCTTTCTTTCTTGGCCCATCCGAGCATGCACTCCCGATCAGCGAACCGGTGAAACCGCACCAACACCCCCCGCAGCGGCTCATTAGCCTTGGGCCTCCTCGCCAGCACTCTATGGGCCCCTTCCAGCTCCAGGGCCCTCTGGAAGGATCCCACTCCCATCAGCGAGTTTAACATGGTGACCACATAGGCCCCCACGTCCGGCCCCTCCAGCCCCTCCGGGAGGCCCAGGGTTCGCAGATTCTTCCGCCTCGACCGATTCTCCATCTCCTCGAACTGTTCCTGCTATTTCTTGTGGAGTGCCTCGTGCGCCTCCACCTTTACCGCAAGGCCCAAGATCTCGTCCTCGTTGTCGGAGATCTTTTGTCGAGCCTCTCGGATCGCCACCCCCTGGGCCGTCTGGGTCTCCAGCAGCTTATCAACAGAAGCCTTCATCGGCTCCAGCAGGTCCGCTTTAATCTCCTGAAGCAGCGCTGGATAACCTCCTGCTGCTCCTGCGTCCACTGCATCCACGCCACCTGGTCCCCACCCACCGCCATCTTGCTCTTCTTCCCTCGCACTTTCTTTGGGTTCACCACCACTTTTTTAGTAGCCACGCTCCTGGTCCAAGCCACACACTGTCGGGGGAATGTTGCAGTCTTATTTCCACACCGGGAAATGTCGAAAGAATGCCCTTGGGGGCCCTGAAAAGAGCCCAAAAGTCCGTTCCAAGCGGGAGCAGCCGAACGTGCGACTTAGCTCTGCTTAGCCGCAACCAGAAGTCTGAACTCAGTCACTTTATGGAGCAGATGGGAGTGGTAGACCGCTGGAGGTATGCCCACCCAGGGGAGAAGGAGTTTTCCGTCTTCTCCCCAGTACACAACGTATACACCAGAATTTACTTCTTTGTGGTGGGGAAAACGGTGCTTCCGGGGATAGACAAAGTGGAATACTCCGCAATTGTGATATCAGACCACGCTCCACACTACATGGACGTGAGGCTGGAGACGGGCAGGGCCCAACGCCCCACATGGAGGTTGGACATTGCCCTACTAGCTGACAAGGCCTTCAACTAAAATATATTGTGGGCCATAGCAGAGTACACGGAGAACAATCAAAACGGGGAGGTCTCACCCTCCACGTTCTGGTTAGCGCTAAAGGACGTGCTAAGAGGGGAAATCATCGCTTTCAACATGAAGAGACAGGGAGGAAAGGGCGGCTAGGCAGCAGCTGGTCGACTCCATACTGGAGGTAGACCGTAAATACTCCGAGGCCCCGACCGTCGAGCTCCTGGCGGAGAGGAAAGAGCTAGAAAGGAACTTTGATCTGCTCCCCACCAGGAAAGCAGTGCACCAACTCCGCCAGTAACGTGGGACCCTGTACGAACACGGACATAAAGCCAGCTGCCTGCTGGCACACCAGCTGAGAAAGCAGGCAGCCACCAGAGAAATTGCACAAATCAGGAATACCAGAGGCACATTAGAAACAGAACCGGAAAAGATTAATAAAACCTTCAAGTCCTTCTACCAAGGGCTGTACACCTCAGAGCCCCCAATGGGGGAGTCCGGGATGAAACGGTTCCTTGATGGACTGGACATCCCAGTCGTGGGGGAGGGCAAAAAAAGGGGCTTGGAAGCACCACTAGCACTGGGAGAGATCATGGACAGCATTAGCTCCATGCAGGCGGGGAAGACGCAGGGACCAGACGGGTTCCCTGCGGACTTCTACAAAAGATTCGCGACAGCACTGGCCCCGCACCAGCGGGAGATGTTCACTGACTCGCTAGCTAGGGGCACACTGCCACCCACGCTAGCACTGCTACTCACTGATACCTAAGAAAGATAAAGATCCAGCGGAATGTGGGTCATACAGACCCGTCTCACTGCTGAACTCGGATGCCAAAATACTGGCCAAAGTCCTAGCCAAAAGGCTCGAAGACTGCGTACCTGAGGTGGTCGCAGAGGACCAGACGGGCTTTGTCAAAGGTAGACAGCTAACCTCGAACATCAGGCGCCTGCTGAACGTGATAATGACCCCATCCAAGGAGAGAACACCAGAGGTGATCGTCTCCCTAGACTCAGAAAAGGCCTTCGACAGAGTCGAATGGAAATACCTCAGAGGTACTGGAGCGGTTTAGGCTTGGAACAGGGTTCACCTCCTGGGTAAAGCTCCTATACAACGCTCCCATGGCGAGCGTACGGACCAACAATACCAACTCCCGATACTTCCAGCTGCACAGGGCCACGAGACAAGGATGCCCACTGTCCCCGCTGCTGTTCGCTCTAGCGATCGAGCCACTAGCAATCACGCTCAGAGCAGCAAAGCGCTGGAGGGGATCCGAAGGGGCGGCAGAGAGCACAGAGTCTCACTCTATGCGGATGACCTGCTCCTCTACATTTCGGACCCACAAAGCAACATGGACGGAATCATCACGCTCCTGAAAGTGTTTGGCGCCTTCTCGGGCTACAAACTCAACATGAGCAAAAGCGAGACCTTCCCGGTACACCCACAAGTAGGTGGGGCAGCACTAATGGGACTGCCGTTTAAACAAGCCCAACACAAATTCCGCTACCTGGGGATCCAAATAGCCCATGACAGGAAAGGGATCCACAAATGGAACCTCACCAGTCTGACAGAGGAAGTAAAAACGGACCTGCAAAGATGGAACACACTCCCACTCTCCCTCGCGGGGAGAGTCCAGATGATCAAAATGAACGTGCTGCCCAGGTACCTCTTCCTATTCAGATCCATCCCGATCTACATCCCCAAGGCCTTTTTCAAAGCACTAGACAAACTAACCATGGCGTTCGCATGGGGGGGGGGGGGGGGGGGAAGAATGCTAGGATCCCAAAGAAGGTCCCACAAAAAACAAAATCCAGTGGGGGGGCTAGCCCTCCCAAACCTACAATTCTACCACTGGGCGGCGGCGGCCGAGCGAATAAGGGGATGGATCAAGGAGCCAGAAGCCGAATGGGTGCGCGCGGAGGCTAACTGCATGGGGCCCTCCCTTCGGGCCCTCGCCACGGCAGCACTCCCTTCCCCACCCAAAAAACACTCCAGCAACCCGGTGGTGATAGCCATCCTCCAATCCTGGAACCAACTACGGCAGCAATTTGGCCTGCCCAACATGTCAGACAAAGCTCCCATCTGCAACAACCATAGGTTCACACCAGCGCTGACTGACATCACCTTTAAAAAGTGGGGACATGACGGAGGGACACTGACAGTCAGGGACCTATACATGGACAGCAGGATCGCAACACTGGACGAACTGACAGAGAAATTCCAGCTAGCCAGGGGGAACGAACTAAGGTACCTGCAACTCAAAAACTTCCTGAGAAAGGAGACAAGGACGTACCCACAATCGCCACGACAGACATTACTGGAAGAGTTACTTGACGCAAGCATCCAAGATAAAGGGAACTGTAGCGACATGCATGAGCGACTGGTAGAAACGGCACTGGACGCAACAAGAAAGAAATGGGAGGAGGACCTGGGGGGTGAAATAGGATGGGGACTCTGGAGCGAAGCACTGCACAGGGTCAACACCACCTCCACTTGCGCAAGGCTCAGCCTGACGCAGCTAAAAGTGGTACATAGAGCCCACTTAGCAAGAACCTGTATAAGCACCCGTACAAGAACGTATGAATAGGTTCTTCCCGGAGGTGGAGGATAGATGTGAACGGTGCCAAGGAGGCCCGGCCAACCACGCCCACATGTTCTGGTCTTGCCCAGACTTGCAATGTGCTGGACAGCCTTCTTCGAGACAATGTCCAAAGTGGTGGGGATGAGGGTGGAGCCATGCCCGAAAGTGGCAGTCTTCGGGGTATCAGACCAGCCAGATTTATTCCTGGGGAGGAGGGCGGACGGCCTTGCCTTTTCCTCCCTGATCGCCCGCCGTACAATCCTGTTCAGCTGGCGGTCAGCAGCACCACCCAAAGCTGCAGACTGGCTGTCCGACCTCTCGGAATCTCTCTAAATGGAGAAAATCAAATTCGCCATCCGAGAATCTGATGACGGCTTCCACAGAACATGGGAGCCATTCACCCAATTGTTCCGGGACCTGTTTGTGGCCAACGTACAAGCAGAAGAATAGCCAGGTAGCCAAGAATCAGGGGAAAGTAGCCAAAGCATGAGAGGGAGAGATAGAGGGGGGGGGGGCGGGGCAGCTAAACCTAAGAGGAAAGAAAAGCAAACCACAGGAGCGGGGGGGGGGGGGGGGGGGGTTGCGGGGGCAGAAGCAGGGGGGAAGGGGGGGAAAGAGGGAAGGGACAGGGAACAAGAGAGGAGAACCAGGGAGGTGCGGGGGAGGCAGAGGAATGACAGCCAGAAGGAGGGCACGGGAAACGATAACAAACTTGGCATCTGCAGGAACAGAGAGTAAGGAGAATACAAGTGAAAGACGGGAGGAACGGCTGAAGCGGAGGTGAGCGCGAGACGACAACGGCAGCGAGATCCGTCCAGGAGAAGCAAGTGACAATACCAACACCAAACCCATTTGGGTATTGCCCACTGTGATTGTTTCTCCGGCACCCAAATGTATATTTACCTCCACAATCTCCACCCCCCTCCCCCCTGCCTCCCCCCCCCCCCCCCACACAAACAGTTGGCTACCTATTTGTTGTAAATAATTTTGCCAGTTGTACAGAGTTGCTGCTGTTGAGTTGGTGCACAATACCCTACCAGTTAATGTATTTTATTTTTTATTTATTATTACTTTTTTTTTGGTATGTTTGGGTGTGCCCTTCCCTTCTATATATGTGTATATATATATATTTCTTATTCTGTGTACATAACGGTAAATATACTTTGTTCAAAAACTCAATAAAAAAACATTTATTAAAAAAAAGTTGTCCACCTCGCTGACTTGACATCGACAAGGGGTGGGGGGGGGGGGGGGGGGGGAAGAGAGAAATTCCTTATCTGCAGGAACGATATAGCGAGGAATCTCACTTTTCTCGCTTTCAAACTGAATGTGAAATTCTACCATGTTATGATCACTCTTGCCTAGATGATCCTTTCCCATGAGTTAATCCTAACTCATTATACATTACCAGGTTCAAAATAACCTGTTCCCTGGTAGGTTCCAGAACATATTGTCCTACAAAATTGTGCCAAATACATTCTATGGACTCATTTACTAGCTACCTTTGCCAATTTCATTTGTCCAACTGATGTAAAGATTAAGGTCATCCATAAATATTGCAGTATCTTTCTTGCAAGCTCCCATTATTTCTTTATTTTCTGTCCTGAGTAGCTACTAGTAGGGGTTTTAGGGATTACTCCCACCAGTGACATTTTGTCTTTGCTATTTGTTATCTTCACTCAATCCTGATCTTCTGAACGAAGTTCATCTTTCCATTGTACTGATTTAATCATTTAGTTTAGAGCCCCCTCTACACCCTCAGTTATACAATTCACCAGGGCACTGGTACCGGTGGCCAGGTTCAGATGAAGGCCATCCTAGGGGTGCAATTCCATCTTTTCCCAGTACAGGTGCCTGTGTCCCATGAAATAAACGCCAATTCTCCCACATCAATCTTTGAGCCACGTCTTCAACTCTCTGGTCTCATTTACTCTAATGCTAATTTGATCACAGCTCAATTAGTAATCCAGAGATTATTACTTTTGTGGCTCTGCTTTTTTAATTTAGGCCTTAGTTGCTCATACTCTCTTGGCAGAACCCCTTTCTTCGTCCTACCTATGATGTCGATATCCACGAGGACCACAGCTACTGGATCCTTTCCTTCCACTCCAAATTCTTCTCTAGCCTTAAGATGTCCTTAACCCTGGCACTGGGCAGGCAACACAGCCCTTGGGACTCCACCCTAGGTTGCAAAGAATCTTATTTATCCCCCTAACTACACGGTCTCCTACTAAAATTACATTCCTTTTAACATCTCCGACTTGAATAGCCTCCTGCGCTATGTTGCTGTGGTCACTTTGCTGATTGTCCCTGCTCTCATCCACACAAGCCACACGAACCTCAAACCAATGGAAAATTGCATGAGCTGAGGCTCATCCACTTACTACCTTCTGGATTCCCACTCCTGCCTTACTCGCAGTCACACCATTGAGATCTCAACTTACAAACAATATCTCTTTGAAAGGGTAACCCAGGAGTGGTGTGAGAACAGACTACAGAAATGCCCTTCTATCCCTTCTTGTTGGGGGGGGTAGCATCTGTCTGGCTATGCCAAATCCTTTCCCACAATTATCAACCTCAATGTCATTGTTTAATCAGCACGTTGAGGATCATGCATGAACCTGCAACCTATCACACTACACCAGTGCCAAAAACACTGTTCTGTCTCAATGTTTGCAATGTTTGGAACATCTGCTGAGGCCACTGAATAGCAAGAATAGAGCCTGCAGAAAGCATGCACATATGAATGCAACATCTGGCGTTCGAGACTGAGGATGACATTTTTCTTTTACCCAAAATTAAAATCATATGACTGAATGTGAATAAAAATATGAATTACAGCCAACAGTTCAGGTCAAAGCTTTGCAATCCTATCACAATGAGAATCCGGGGGAAAACTCTCTTCAGGTTGGAGTCATATCCGACTAAAAGGAAGATGGCTGTGGTTGTTGGAGGCCAATCATTTCAGTACTGGGACATCACTGCAGGAATTCCTCAGCATAGTGTGCTAGGCCCAACTATCTTAAGCTGCTTCATCAATGATCTTTATAAGGTAGGAGGTGAGGATGTTTGCTAATGATTGCACAATGTTCAGCGTCATTCACGACTCCTCAGATACTGAAGCAGTCTGTATCCAAATGCAGCAAGACCTGGACATGATCCAGGCTTGGGGCTGAAAAGTAGCAAGTAACATTCGTGCCATTAAAGTGCAGACAATGACCATATCCACAAGAGAGAATCCAACCAACATGTCTTGACATCCAATGACATTACCATCGCCAAATCCCCCATTATCTCCTGGGAGTTACCATCGAACAGAAACGGAACTGGACTAGCCATATAAATAGTGTGGCTACAAGAGCAGGTCAGAGGTTAGGAATCCTGCAGTAAGTAACTCATCTCCTGACTACCCAAAGCCTGGTCCACCATCAAAATAATACAAGTCAGGAGTGTGATTGAATACACTCCACTCATCTGGATGAGTGCAGCTCCAACAACACTCAGGAAACTCTGCAGTATGAAGGACAAAGTAGTCCATTTGATTGGCACCCCATCCACAAACACTCCCTCCCTCTACCACTGGTGCACAGAGGCAACAGTGTGTATCATCTACACCACCTGGAAGTTCCCCTCCAATCCTCACAACATCCTGACTTGGAACCATATTGCTGTTCCTTCACTGTCGTTCGATCAAAATCCTGTATCTCCCTCCCCAACAGTACTGTCGGTGTACCTCCACCACATGGGCTGCAGCCTTTCAAGAAGGCAGATCTCCACAACCTTCTCAAGGGCAATTAGGGATGGGCAATAAATACTGGCCTTGCCAGCAATGCCCACACCCCATGAATGAAAAACAAAAAAACAGGCAACCATGAACATCTCAGTCCTCATAAGATGGTGGAGCCCAGCATACAAGTGCAAAAGACAAGCCTGAAACATTCACAACCATCTTAAGCCAAAAGTACTGAGTAGATGATTCACTCCATGTGATATCAAAAAATAGCTGTGTGTTGGGCATAGTGAAGCCTACAGACCCTTACAACATCCCAGATGTTGTGCTCAAGACTTGTGCTCCACAGCTAGCCACGCTGTTCCAGTACAGCTACAAGATTGGCATCTACCTGACAATGTGAAAAACTATCTTGTTCATTAAAAGTAGTACCAGCTCAACCCAGCCAATTACCATCGTATCAGGCTATTCTCCATCAAAAGCAAAACAATTGAAAAAAATCATCAACATTCTTATTAAGCTGCATATATTTAATAATAACCTACCCACTAACACTCACGATTGGATTTCAGTTGAACCACTCAACTCTAGACCTCAGTACATCTCTGTTCAAACATGGACATAATACTAGAATACTAGAAGGTGAGATCAATGGTCTTCAAGACAGAGTGTGACATCAAAGGAGTCCTAGTCAATGGGAATCAGATGGGATACTTTCTACAGGCTAGAGACATTCATAGACCAAAGAAAGATAGTTGGGGTTATGGAGACCCATCATCTCAGCTTCAGGACATCGTTTCAAGAGTTCTTCATGGCAGCATTCTAGGCCCAACCGTTTAACTGACTCATTAATTTCCTTCCACCCTTCGTAACATGGCCTTGCTCACTGACGGTCAACTCCATTTACAATTTCTCAGATAGTGAAGCTGTCTACCCCAGCGTGTCAGAAGACATTTCATTGGCTGAAAAGTGCTTTGGGGCATCCTGAAGTTATGAAAGGCACTGTGTAAGTAGAAGTTCTTCTAATCACCTTTCCTCCACGTTCAATGACATCACCATCACCGGGTACCCCACCGTCTACATCCGATGGGAGAAGCGGGAGGGGAAACACATCTTTGACCAGAAACTTAACTGGATCCGCTGCACAAATAGCTACCAGATTAGGCCTGAGGCTGCACTGACTCCTCAAAGCCTCTTCACCAGCTGCAAGGCACAAGTCAAGAGTGTGATGGATAGATGCAGCTGTGCCAACACTTAAGCAGTTGGAAAGCTTCCAGGAAATAACAGTCTGCTTGATCAGCTTCCCATCCACTAGCTTAAACATCCACTCCCTTTACCAACAGTGTAGTGTAGCTGCAGTGTGAACCTTTCTACAGAATACACTAAAGCACCTGCAAACCTTCAATCACCACCACCTAACAAAAGCAGTGAGTGCATTGTAAAGCCATCAATTCCAAGATCACCTCCAAGTCACACATCATCCTGCATTGGACAAATATTGCCATTCCTTCCTCATTGCTGGGTCAAAATCCATTATTGGAGTACCTTAACTACATGGACTGCAGGCATTCAAGAAAAAGGCCCACCACTAACCTCTTAAGGGCTTGGATGAGCAAGAAATGTTGGCCTTGGCAGTGGTACCAATCCCCCAAGAATGAGTTTTCAAAAAGGGATACTTTGATCCCGGACTGGAGAGTCTTTGTGAGGATGTGGGGGTACTGGATGAATGAGAGCAGAAGGGAAGCACGGGATTGTGAAATGCCTTTCCTCCCAGCAGAAATGGCTGTGTGTGGGTCCAAAGTCTACGGACCCTGAACAGCTGGGTACTTCCTTGAAAAGGATGCTGAAGGAAAATCAAAATGACAGCGAGGCTCTTGGGCCATTCTCTGAGGATGCAAGGTATCTAATATTTGTGACTGTCAATTCTTCAGCTCTCATTGAGAGCAGCAACAGTCTTATCTATCTCCTTTCCATTGGTCATGTGCAACAAGTCTCTGAAACCCCAACCTCTGACTGCAAGGCCCAAGAGCCATTTGCTCAGCCCTGTTAAACTACATCTCCCGTGCTGAAAGATACCAGAATCACCAAAGTACTAGCAAACCCCCGGACTCCAGTCCAAGCAGCAACCCCTGCCCCAGTGATACCACTCTGGGACCTCCCAATGTTGCTACCTATCACTTTCCAACCCCTTTGTGTCAGAGACCTACCTTCTTGATGTGTATCCTGGACAGTAAATAGGTCATCCAAAAAAACCAAGGCTGCAGATTTTCAGTTTCCATTTAAAAAAATGATAGGATCACTGAACCTGATCCCCAAACATTTTCAAAACATCCCATTAGGGTACGTAATAAAACAAAAATTTGACTGACTTACCATAACGATCTGGCAGTAAAACTAAAATAAAAATACACACACAAAATGGATGTTGCATTTAAAAAAAAAATAGTGCCCATTGTTCCTACTTACCTTGTTAAAGAAACGTGCAAACTGCCAACTGGTAAGCATGATGAAGGATGTTGCATAGGTTAATGATACTAAGGTTTTGATAATAGGATGATATGGACTAGGTACTTAAATGGATATGATCCTACTAACCTGTCAAATAAGTCAGAATGTGATGATTCTTAGCTGTCCAATGTTGCCCTGTATAACATGGCATCCTGTTGCAATGCTCATGTAAACTGTAAAATAATCAGTGATTTTCCAATCTTTTAAAGGACTAACAGGGTGATCAGGCAGTATCTTCATCGTCGCAGCATTAAACCTGGTTTAGCATTTCCCCATACTATTTTTTCATTGTTGAAAGGTTCAAATGGGCAGATTATACACAGAGAAGCTGTGGGTAGGAATGTTTCAAAGATACACCACAAGTCAACAAGGGTTATTATTTCAGCCACGACAGTAACAACACTGTGTCAGAAGCTGTGAAGAGCTGAAGCTACACCATGACTGAGTAAATGTACCACCTTCAGGAGTGAATCCCAACATGCAGTGAGGCGGGTGGGAAAGCAGGTTGTCACAATGCAGCAAAGATAAGATGGGACACTGATGATGTGCATTTCATGGCTAATGCATGCTTTGGACTGGTTCAGAGGCAACTGATGCTTTACCTTTCAGTCTCTGAGTCACATCCTCTGTCTAGTTGTGAGTAGCGTGGCGATATGGAGGCAGCAGACTGCTGACAATCTACAAAAAACTGACATATTAGACAAATATACAGAGACGACACAGCAAAGTGGGTTAGTAAATTAGAAGATATAAGTGAGAAATTTAGTGAGGAGTTTCCCAACTTTCCTTCAGCTGCACAGCTTAACTTATTCAAATGTGCATTTTTCTGATGCTTTGTCCAGCAAGAGATATTAGGTAACCCGGATCGTATATGCTAATGCCAGATCAGAACTTGGATGAACGAAAAACAAACAAAATTGCCTACCATTACGTCATATTGGAGTTTATGGTGAAATCTGACTTGTAGCATAGGATTATGTTTTTAACAGCACAGAGTGGTGGTGGCTGCAAATGCAATGTGACATTTTATTTTCTAAATACTGGTATGGAGGAAGTTTCTAACCCAGCCTCCATTGTTTTCCTGCCAAATTGAAGTCCATAAGAACACAAAACAATTATAAATTTGCTGCATGTGAGGTGACTGGTGAGACGATGACATCACCGTTTGAGTCACTGTGTCCTTCTCAGCGAAGACATTTGGTAAGTGGGTCTTAGATAAAGAACTTGCGTTCTTATGAACTCACTTCACAGCAATGATTTGAAAATGTAAACGTCGCCTCTCAAGATCAGTCTTTGGCCCAGCGGATAAAGGACAGGCATCGGGCAGTCCCGGTTGGAAAGACAAGGCTATCAGTTGGAATGCTGGCCCTCCATTTGTTTGAAGTGATTGGGGGTTCTGATGTTCAGCTGCATTATGAGGTGTGGGTCATTTTGAAATAAATTCTGGAACTGTAATGATCCAGATGCAAAGCTTTTCTGCATGCTCTGAGGGCTGGTAATACTATTTTATTACATGGGGAGCCAGTATTCCTTGCGTCACAGATTATCTGGTGCCAGTCAATGCATTATCACTCACACTAGGTTCACAAATGGAGAAAGGTGATCAATGAGACTATGGATTAAAATGTTGCCTCCAGCCACTTTGACAGTCTGCATCACTTTCAGGAAAGAAGAAAAGGACATGTTATTGATGAATGTTAGGAAGTTTTAATGGGGGTGTGGAGGGTGGGGATATAGAACAACTGATTATCATTAGGACATGAATCATTTCAGTTGCAATGAAATGAAATGAAATGAAATGAAAATCGCTTATTGTCACAAGTAGGCTTCAAATGAAGTTACTGTGAAAAGCCCCTAGTCACCACATTCCGGCGCCTGTTCGGGGAGGCTGGTACGGGAATTGAACCGTGCTGCTGACCTGCTTTCAAAGCCAGCGAGTTAGCCCTGTGCTAAACCAGCTGATAAGTGAAACAGTATGAGTAGTGATGTAGTTATGCCAATGTTTTTCACGCTTCAAAACATATTGGCATTTCATTATGATAGTGAAAATTGTTCTCCTTCTGAATGATTGATAACCAACGTATAATTAAGAGCACCTCAATTTGGTCCCACACGAGTAGTATATCAGTACCTGAGGAATGAGAATGAAGATACATACAATAAAAAATAACATGAAGCTAATCATTTTTAGACAGAAGCTAATTAACATCAGGTGCTACAGCCCTGGGTGATGAGGTCATGTTTCACACAACGTTTAAACCCACAAAGGTTTTAATGGATAATCTGGACATAGATAATTGGCAGTAAATAATGCACCGTAAACAGAAAAGTATTTGCAAATCACTTACTTTAAAAGGTTGGGACCTTTTAGAGAAAGAATCCCAATATATCAATAAATATAAATGCCCAACAATGCACCTGAGATCTCTGAATAGGGAAGTCTTATCTCATCCTTTGCACCACAATCATTATAATTAATAAACAATTAATATAATAAAAACTGAAAATTGTATTTAATGTGAACAGTGGCTAGGAACTTCCTCAGGGCTTTTCCCACAAGCAGTTGGAACTTTGGCAAAAGTCTGGCAATTGCCCCAAATTTGCCCCGGTAAAGGAGACTTTGAGAAAATTCCTGACAAATGTAAATATGTTACAGACAATACCAAGTTTGATTTTCATGTCCGTCATGAGAACTACCTGATTACCACTGAAAACACAGACCCCTGATTTCTCATTGGAAGTACCCAAAATAATTGGATGTATGAAACTGTACACCAGAAACTAAATTATTTCTGTACACAGAAGCTTTACATTTTGTAAGATACATCAACATGCTGGTAAGTCACATACTATTGGGGAGGGCAGTGGAATAATGGTATTGTCACTGGACTAGTAATCCAGAGACCCAGGGTAATGTCTGGGGTCGCGGGTTGGAATACCAACATGGAAGATGGTGTAATTTGAATTCAATGAAACTTGAATTCAGCAGACTTCAAAGTCTGACGAAGACCACAAAACCATTGTCAATCATTGCAAAAACCCACCTGGTTCACTAAAGTCCTTTCAGGGAAGTTACTCTGCCATTCTTACCTGGTCTGAACTACATGTGACTCCAGACCCACAGCAATGTGATTGCCTCTTAAAATGGCCCAGCAAGCCACTCAGTTCAAGGGCAATTAGGGATGGGCAACAAATGCTTTTCAGTGACACCCACATCCCATGAAAGAATAAAAGGGCTGGAAGGCTGGTTTAGCTCAGTGGGCTAGAAAGCTGGTTTGTGATGCAGAACAAGGCCAGCAGCACGGGTTCAATTCCTGTACCAGGTTACCCGAACAGGTGCCGGATTGTGGCGACTAGGGGCTTTTCACAGTAACATCATACTTGTGACAATAAAAGGCTATTATTATTATTAGAATAAAAGGAAATTAAGAATTTATTGCATCATATGCCATTTCATTTTTCACCGTAAATTATCTTTAAGCAATTACATGAAAATACCAGTGAATGTGTTCTTTTCCTTGATATAATTTAAAGAGACTCTGGCTTGCTTCTGAGCAGCTTTACCTAGACAAACAGCCTCCTCAGATTCCAGCCTCCCAAATTCAGCTTCTCCATATCTGAATCCGAATTCTATATTTCAAATGTCCCAAGACACCAGGAAAAGAGTTCCCAGGTGTAAGATGCACACTCACTAACCCTGTACCAAGGTGTAGAATATTTGCTCCTTAAAGCTCACCAAGGAACAGCACTTTAAAATTGCACACTGGCTCAAGCACAATGTTAGGCTGTCAGCAAGGTTGCCACATGATCACAGCTGGTCAGGTGAGGTGTAGAACATGAGACCATTTTTCTTGAATGGCAGTGGAAAATAGGAGGGTATTGAATCTCCACATTAGAGACACAAACTGCAAACTCATTTTCTTTTAATAGGACCAAATGCCAAAATGGTCCGACTTGTAGCACTTCAGATTTTGGAGCAATTTGACTAGGTGGGGATATTTAACTAACACAAGGAGTGCAATGTTTTCATCAGATTTGATCCAAGCTGAAAAATAGATTTGACATTGGTTTCCATGCCCAAATTCTTTGATAGTGTGATTTTGCTAAGTATAAGGGTGCTTCCTGTTTATTCCCTTATCTTCCCTTCCTTTTATTTGTACCATTACATTTTTAACCATGGATGATTTATGGACATAAGTCTTTAAAGCAGCCTTTATCTTTAATTCAAGCAAAGGAAGCAGTGGTCTGCTTTTGATTCAAACAGGAGATTCCAGAGGACTGTGCTGTTTTAGACTGCTGATTTCAGACTGGCCAGTATCAGTGATGACTCGGTTTGATTGATTTTCTGGTGGCCAATGAATTGGCCCAAAAAGCCATGCTCTGCCTGGCAACGGGTGGTGATTGGATCTGATCCCACTTGAATGTTTTCAGAGTCATGAGGCACCAGTTTGGTTTCACTTTTGATTCTGAGCGCCTGGAGGAAGAGATCTAACTAACTCTCTTTAAAACGATCTAAATAATTATCTCCATAAGACCACTGTGAGGGTTGACTCTCCAGAAAGTTTGCATGTCGTTCTCTGGAGACTACAGAGACCTGAAGTAAAACCATGAGCTGAAAGCAAGGTTTGATGTGAAATGAAGTGTCTATACAGAAAGATAGAGGCCTGAAGATGAACCTTGAGCTGAAGGCCCAGGTTTATAAGAGACAGTGTATCTCTCCAGGAAGCCTGCTGCATGTAAGTATTGCATTTTCTAACTTGCGGGACCCTGAATGAATGACTCCACAAAGAAGACCATTATTAGCTGTAAACCAGATAGCTTGATCAACCAGCGTGTTGTGAGGAAAGAGTGCTCCGAAAGCTAGTGATTTGAAACACACCTGTTGGACTTTAACCTAGTGTTGTAAGACTTCTTATTGTGCTCACCCCAGTCCAACGCCGGCATCTCCACATCGTGAGTAAGTGTGTCACAGGGCCACTTGATTGAATGAATTGGTTTCTTCTTTTTCAATGACAGCAGGTGAGTATCTTCCCTCAAATTGGAGGGAAATGGTTAAAATAAAATCTGAAATGATTTAATTTGCCAAGTGTTTATTTGAGCACAAGTTTGTTATGTCTGAATTGTTCAATGGCAAGAACAAACCGTTCTTCCCCTTAGTAAAAAATAAAATTCCAGCCCACAGTTCTAATAAAGTAACAAGGCTATTCCAGCAGCTAATACATCTCATTGTCCCTGTGGTAGTAACCATTTTATTGATACATTTGAACATGGTGCTCTTGAAATTACATTGGCTGGGGAACAGGACGTTCAACAATTACTGGTGCTATCTTCTCCACGTTCCACTGTTATTTTGGTGAAATGGTGAAAACAGGCTCTAGATGAGTGCTGTGCTACTAAAACACATCTGCTTGAAAGTCTGGCTTCGGCACACAATTTTGATCCTCATTGTTTACCAGAATTTGAACTTGTCTGGAGGTGCTAAGAATGACACCTGAAAATTTAGAAAATGCTGGTTCAGCACAATGTCCATGGAAAATACCATGCCCAATGAAGGGGTGGAATGTGCTGGTTGTCACAGATTTGCAGGTTTCAGGAGGGCTCAGGGACTGAGTGAGAGTGTACAGATTCTCGGACATGGCACTGGAGTTCTGGGTTGAGGAAGCCCAGAGGAGGCGGAGTTTCCTGTAGTAGGAGTAGGAACCCACCTCGTCCACCTTCCTTCTCTCCTGAAGCAGTTGGTTATCGCCTTACCTGGTCTCATCGCCTCCTCCCTTTACTCCAGTGGACCAAGGGGAACCCCTAACCAGCTGACCATAGCTCTTTCTACTGATTACTCCTCTATATCATAGAGCAACAGCATCCAATCTTTTTAAGTGAAGTCCTCAGAGAATTTCCAGATTAAATGTTGATACAGTGTTAGTGAAGTTTTGATAAAGAGTCTTAGAAAGTCTCCCGATCTGTCTCAAATTTCATCGTCAAACCTCAAGAAGAAAATGAATGGTAAAAGGATAAAAACCTTTAAAAGTACTCAGAATCCTCTATGATGACGAGTTTACTCCCAGTTAGCTGGTCACTGTTAGGACAGGGCACTGGGTCAAAGTGCTAGGCATCATGCAGACATATTAATGAGCACTAGTAGGCAACTGAAGTGGAAATCAGCTCTGAGCGCAACGTCTGATTCCTTAACCAAGGTGGTGTCTTGCATTTCAGCTTAAGACCCCAACATGCCCACCCGAAAGGTTCTCTTGCACCTCAAATATCCAGGGAAAAATCATCTGTTCATTCTGTTCTTTGAATTTTACCGCTTCCGGTGGTTCATTATTATAAACTGAATAGATAGCAGCTATCTGACTGGGAATGGTGATCTTTGGCACTTCTTTCACAGTTAAGGGGGATTAGTATCAACTTCAGGCATTAAACGCACCGGCCTGGATTTCCTAGCTTGTGGCTAATCAGAAAAATTCAGGCTCCAATATCAGATTATTCTGTGTCAGAGAGAACCTTCTATCATCTTGATGTTACAGTGGTGCTCAGTTGTGTACTGGAATTCACCCCCTTTATACAGAAGTGTTAACTTCAAAACAGTACCGGCAATAGAAGGAGAGTGCAGGTGAGTGGTTCAAATATTCCAAAAGAAGTTTCTATTCCCTGGCCTGGTGTCTGGGGATGTCTGTAGAGACCATACTCAAGGATGGACACTACATTCACTGCCATCTATACAGTCTCTCTGAACTAGACTTGAAGAACTACCTCATGAGGAGATTCACACACCTTCTTCATGCTCTAAACACTGCACACAAGGTTGAATATAAGTGGATACCTCATGGTGGTGCATGCCTAGATTGTCCCCCAAAATAATTGCATCGAAACAAACATGGCTAGTTGGGGATTCTCAAGGACTATGCTGTAGAGTACTCTATGGAGCAGCATGAGTGGGGAGTGGTGATCTGACAGAACAGGACTCTGAAAAGCAACAACATTAAAAATGTTTAATATCTGTTAACATACATTTACATGACTATATAACAATGATGGAAGTGCTCGAAACAAAGTATTTCCCTCGATCTTCCTTTGCTTGTTCATCTTAATTGGTAAATTAAAATCTTGCATTTATTCATTCCTGCAGGCCAGCTAATGAACACATTTATTTTACAGGTGGTACAAATGAACAATCTAAACATATCACATTGAAGCACTGCATTACTTGTGATGCCAATGATGTAATGAAAATGAGGCACAGCTCTTCTCCCTCCCCAAACAAATAGAATTGTCAAAACATATTGTCTTATAAAATGAGCATCGGTGCTACAGAAGTGTCTGAAAACAAACAATGCAAATTACATCACTCTCACCATTCATTGTGTCTGGAATTCGGGGGGGGGGGGGGGGGTGGTTGTAGGGGACAGGGTCCATTAGCTGGGGGGTGGGGGAGGGGAAAGAAAATCAGTTCAGGCTCTTATGCCTAACTGCTATCTAGCGACTCCTGCTCTTGCACATGTACAGATGTCATTGGTACCTACCCCCTCTAAACCTCTTTTCCTGAAAGAAGTGAGTTACGTCAGAATTTCACAGGTGCTAACAAGCCTCCGGAACTTTGCTGAAGTGACCGCTTTTTAAACATGTGAGTCAAGCCAATCAGTAGGTCTGATGTTAATTGTGGCTTCCCAGCAGAAGTGGATTAGTAGCAGCCTCAAAATAGAATTGGGTGACCTATAGCCCCATTCAAGGTGACAATTAGCGATCATCGGTAGGGGGCAATCAGATGACCAGTCTGTTTGGCTGCTTCAGGAGGGAGATCAGTTTAATGTCCAAATCAAAGACTTAAAACGTGCATAGGAAGCAGATTACAATTTTCAAGTAGAAATGCCGATGAGCCGGATGATAAAACTGGCCCTAATCTCGTCATCTACTGAACCATCAGCCACTTACTGCCGTTACTGGTTATCCAAACCACAGTCTCATCATCTACTGAACCATCAGCCACTTACTGCCGTTACTGGTTATCCAAACCACAGTCTCATCATCTACTGAACCATCAGCCACTTACTGCTGTTACTGGTTATCCAAACCACAGTCTGATCCTGCTCTCTTCATTCTAGGGAGACTGAAACCGGCTGTAATATTCCGACCACTGCCCCAGATGAGATCAGCACAGATTAAGGATTGAACCCTGGGATTACTCTGGCCTTTATGCTTCCGTACCAAAACACTTGCACACGTCCATACTGAGCAAAAAGTATATTTCATATGTAGCAATAAGATTGATAATACTTTAACGCCATTGCAGGGAAGAAATATCAGTTACAAAAATAAGCCAACCAGATCAAATGAGGCAGGCACATCATCGCTATAAATATAATGTAACATTGGGTATACACCCGAGTTCCTTTATTTAGTCGGAGCCCACCATATTTCTGCTTATAGCAGTGAACAAAAGTATATAAGCTTAAAAACTGTAAAGGATTAAAAGACAGGGCCGCCTTTCTCATTTGATGCAGAAGCTGAGTTGACTTCATTGCCATCACTGCGAGGTTGTTTGGAGAATGCCATTGGAAATTTTATCAAATGGAACCTGAGGTTGGAGTGTAAATATCACGCTAGAATTTAAAATGTTATTGCATTTACAGAAATAAACAGCCCAAAATGAGGTTTCAGCAATAATACTGGTGTTTGGGCACAACATTTCATAGTCTGGTGTTACCGTCAATAAACATTACTTCAGTTTATATATGATTCCTGCTTCTCCACCTGCTGTTGTGATTGTATAAAATTCACCAATTTAACTGGCTGAAATTTTATAAAATTAGAGTTATAGATTTGAATTTGAAATTTGCAACTTGAGGTAAACAGGGTAGGATGCTGAGGCTTGGCACCCGCTGGGAGTTAAGGTGTGTACTGACATGGAGCAATGCAGACATGGTCCCTGAATGGCAACGCAGGGGGCGTTTGTAAGAATTTGTTGTTTCCAATGTAATTAACCAGCTACAGGAAGGATATAAAAAAAAACACATTTTCTTCATCAGATTGACACCAAATCCAAGACCGAGAAAATCCAGAGAAAGTGTTGAAGATGCTGTGAAAAATGATCATTATTGATGATGCACTGACAGTCGTTAGGCAAAACATTGTAGAACATACTATTCCAATTGGCCCAAAATCTAATACCTGTTGGATAAAGACAGAGGTAGAGATGAGTGAGTAAGAGAAGTAAGTTGAAAATGAGAGAGAGATAAACAGAGATGGGGGTGGGGGTCGGGGGGTGGGGGAGGGGCAGTTGGCTGCATTTTGCATGCCACCCTGCGGATGAGTAGTCAGCTGGGAGTAGGCAGGCCGTTTTTTAAACTTTTTCAAAGGCGGGAAGGAAGGTGGGGGGCACTACCTTCGGAGACTGCCCTTTGCAGGTCAGCGGCAGCTCCCTCCCCCACTGAGGTAGTAATCCCCTTTTCTTCCTACACACCTGCTCCATAAGACTCACAACGCCTGAAACTGCCCAAACCATCCCTGCCCAAGACCCTGGACCTACCTGGCTCCGGGATCCATGAGCCTTCCTATTCTTCCTGATCGCAGTCACAGCAGCATCCACTAATGCTCCCTTGGCACTGTCAGAACTGATGGAGTTGCCAGCCAATTGGGCTGGTGTGGAGCAAGGTGGGCTGGAGTGGATTTAAATTTAGATTTGTCACGTGTACCGAGTACACTGAAAAGTATTGTTCTGCGTAGAGTCCAGACAGGTCATTCCATACGTGATAACCATAGGACATATGATAAATACACAATGTAAATACATAAGACATTGGGTGAAGCATACTGAATGCAGTGCTACACTGAGAGAAGATGCGTGGAGACATCAGTTCAGTCCGTTCAGGAGTCTGTTAGCAGAGGGGAAGAAACTGTTTTTGAATCTGTTAGTGCGTGTTCTCAGACTTTTGTATCTCCTGCCCGATGGAAGAAGTTGGAGCGGGGATGGGCTGTCATGGAGCGGGATCCGACTGGCATGGAGTGGAGTGAGGATTGCTTGGAGTGGGACGGGCTGGCGCTGGTGTGGAGCGGGGTGAGGTTGGCGTGGAGCAGGGTGGCCTGGAAAGGGCGGGATGGCATGGAGCGGGGTGAGGATGGCGTAGAGTGGGCTGGGATGGCCTGGAACGCAGCGGGAGGATGTGGTGCGGGGAAGGGATGGCGTGATTCGACTGGCGTGGAGTGGGCTGGGATGGCCTGGAGCGGGGTGGGATGACGTGCTGCGGGGAAGGGATGGCGTGATGCGGCTGGCGCAGAGTGGGCTGGGATGGCCTGGAGTGGGGTGGGATGGAGTGGAGCGGGGTGAGGATGGTGTGGAGCGGGGTGGGGATGGTGTGGAGCGGGGTGAGGATGGTGAGGAGCGTGGTGAGGTTGGTGTGGAGCGGGGTGAGGATGGTGCGGAGCGGGGTGAGGATGGTGCGGAGCGGGGTGAGGATGGTGCGGAGCGGGGTGAGGATGGTGCGGAGCGGGGTGAGGATGGTGTGGAGCGGAGCGGGATGGCGTGGAGCGGGGTGAGGATGTGGAGCGGGGTGGGGATGGTGAGGAGCGGGGTGAGGATGGCGTGGAGCGGGGTGAGGAGCGAGGTGAGGATGGTGTGGAGTGGGATGAGGATGGTGTGGAGCAGGGCGGGATGGCGTGGAGCGGGGTGAGGATGGTGTGGAGCGGGGTGGGGATGGTGAGGAGCGGGGTGGGGATGGTGAGGAGCGGGGTGAGGATGGCATGGAGCGGGGTGAGGATGGTGTGGAGCGGGGTGAGGATGGCGTGGAGCGGGGTGGGGATGGTGACGAGCGGGGTGAGGATGGTGTGGAGCAGGGCGGGATGGCGTGGAGCGGGGTGGGGATGGTGTGGAGCGGGGTGAGGATGGTGTGGAGCGGGGTGAGGATGGTGGGGAGCGGGGTGGGGATGGTGTGGAGCGGGGTGAGGGTGGTGTGGAGCGGGGTGAGGATGGCGTGGAGCGGGGTGGGGATGGTGTGGAGCGGGGTGAGGGTGGTGTGGAGCGGGGTGAGGATGGTGTGGAGCGGGGCGGATTGGCATGGAGCGGGGTGAGGATGGTGAGGAGCGGGGTGGTGATGGTGTGGAGCGGGGTGGGGATGGTGAGGAGCGGGGTGAGGATGGCGTGGAGCGGGGTGAGGAGCGAGGTGAGGATGGTGTGGAGTGGGATGAGGATGGTGTGGAGCAGGGCGGGATGGCGTGGAGCGGGGTGTGGATGGTGTGGAGCGGGGTGAGGATGGTGAGGAGCGGGGTGGGGATGGTGAGGAGCGGGGTGGAGATGGTGAGGAGCGGTGTGGGGATGGTGAGGAGCGGGGTGAGGATGGTGAGGAGTGGGGCGGGATGGCATGGAGCGGGGTGAGGATGGTGTGGAGCGGGGTGGGGATGGTGAGGAGCGGGGTGAGGATGGCGTGGAGCGGGGTGAGGATGGTGTGGAGCGGGGTGGGGATGGTGTGGAGCGGGGCGGGATGGCGTGGAGCGGGGTGGGGATGGTGTGGAGCAAGGCGGGGTGGCGTGGAGCGGGGTGAGGATGGTGTGGAGCGGGGCGGGATGGCGTGGAGCGGGGTGGGGATGGTGTGGAGCAAGGCGGGGTGGCGTGGAGCGGGGTGAGGATGGTGTGGAGAGGGGTGGGGATGGTGAGGAGCGGGGTGGGGATGGTGAGGAGCGGGGTGAGAATGGTGTGGAGCGGGGTGGGGATGGTGAGGAGCGGGGTGTGGATGGTGTGGAGCGGGGTGAGGATGGTGTGGAGCGGGGTGGGGATGGTGAGGAGCGGGGTGGGGATGGTGAGGAGCGGGGTGAGGATGATGAGGAGCGGGGTGAGGATGGTGTGGAGCGGGGTGGGGATGGTGAGGAGCGGGGTGGGGATGGTGAGGAGCGGGGTGGGGATGGTGAGGAGCAGGATGGGGATGGTGAGGAGCGGGGTGAGGATGATGAGGAGCGGGGTGGGGATGATGAGGAGCGGGGTGGGGATGGTGAGGAGCGGGGTGGGGATGGTGAGGAGCGGTGTGAGGATGATGAGGAGCGGGGTGAGGATGATGAGGAGCGGGGTGGGGATGGTGAGGAGCGGGGTGAGGATGATGAGGAGCGGTGTGAGGATGATGAGGAGCGGGGTGGGGATGGTGTGGAGCGGGGTGAGGATGGTGTGGAGCGGGGTGAGGATGGTGTGGAGCGGGGTGAGGATGGTGTGGAGCGGGGCGGATTGGCGTGGAGCGGGGTGAGGATGGTGAGGAGCGGGGTGAGGATGGCGTGGAGCGGGGTGAGGATGGCGTGGAGCGGGGTGAGGATGGTGTGGAGCGGGGTGAGGATGGCGTGGAGCGGGGTGAGGATGGTGTGGAGCGGGGTGAGGATGGTGTGGAGCGGGGCGGATTGGCGTGGAGCGGGGTGAGGATGGTGAGGAGCGGGGTGGGGATGAGGAGCGGGGTGGGGATGGTGAGGAGCGGTGTGAGGATGGTGAGGAGTGGGGCGGGATGGCGTGGAGCGGGGTGGGGATGGTGAGGAGTGGGGTGAGGATGGTGAGGAGCGGGGTGAGGATGGTGAGGAGCGGGGTGGGGATGGTGTGGAGCAGGGTGGGGATGGTGTGGAGCGGGGTGAGGATGGTGAGGAGCGGGGTGGGGATGGTGAGGAGCGGGGTGGGGATGGTGAGGAGCGGGGTGGGGATGGTGGGGAGCGGGGTGAGGATGGTGTGGAGCGGGGTGGGGATGGTGAGGAGCGGGGTGGGGATGGTGAGGAGCGGGGTGGGGATGGTGAGGTGCGGGGTGAGGATGGTGCGGAGCGGGGTGGGGATGGTGTGGAGCGGGGTGGGGATGGTGCGGATTGGGGTGGGGATGGTGAGGATTGGGGTGGGGATGGTGAGGAGCGGGGTGGGGATGGTGTGGAGCGGGGTGGGGATGGTGTGGAGCGGGGTGGGGATGGTGAGGAGCGGGGTGGGGATGGTGAGGAGCGGGGTGGGGATGGTGGGGAGCGGGGTGGGGATGGTGGGGAGCGGGGTGGGGATGGTGGGGAGCGGGGTGGGGATGGTGAGGAGCGGGGTGGGGATGGTGCGTAGCGGGGTGGGGATGGTGAGGAGCGGGGTGGGGATGGTGTGGAGCGGGGTGGGGATGGTGTGGAGCGGGGTGGGGATGGTGTGGAGCGGGGTGGGGATGGTGTGGAGCGGGGTGGGGATGGTGAGGAGCGGGGTGGGGATGGTGTGGAGCGGGGTGAGGATGGTGTGGAGCGGGGTGGGGATGGTGAGGAGCGGGGTGGGGATGGTGTGGAGCGGGGTGGGGATGGTGTGGAGCGGGGTGGGGATGGTGTGGAGCGGGGTGGGGATGGTGTGGAGCGGGGTGGGGATGGTGAGGAGCGGGGTGAGGATGGTGAAGAGCGGGGTGGGGATGGTGCGTAGCGGGGTGAGGATGGTGAGGAGCGGGGTGGGGATGGTGCGTAGCGGGGTGGGGATGGTGAGGAGCGGGGTGGGGATGGTGAGGAGCGGGGTGGGGATGGTGCGTAGCGGGGTGGGGATGGTGAGGAGCGGGGTGGGGATGGTGTGGAGCGGGGTGAGGATGGTGAGGAGCGGGGTGGGGATGGTGAGGAGCGGGGTGGGGATGGTGAGGAGCGGGGTGGGGATGGTGTGGAGCGGGGTGGGGATGATGAGGAGCGCGGTGGGGATGGTGTGGAGAGGGGTGGGGATGGTGAGGAGCGGGGTGGGGATGGTGTGGAGCGGGGTGGGGATGGTGTGGAGCGGGGTGGGGATGGTGTGGAGCGGGGTGAGGATGGTGTGGAGCGGGGTGGGGATGGTGAGGAGCGGGGTGGGGATGGTGTGGAGCGGGGTGAGGATGGTGTGGAGCGGGGTGGGGATGGTGAGGAGCGGGGTGGGGATGGTGTGGAGCGGGGTGGTGATGGTGTGGAGCGGGGTGAGGATGGTGTGGAGCGGAGGATGGTGAGGAGCGGGGTGGGGATGGTGTGGAGCGGGGTGGGGATGGTGTGGAGCGGGGTGGGGTGGTGTGGAGCGGGGTGGGGATGGTGTGGAGCGGGGTGAGGATGGTGCGGAGCGGGGTGAGGCTGGTGTGGAGCGGGGTGAGGATGGTGAGGAGCGGGGTGGGGATGGTGAGGAGCGGGGTGAGGATGGTGAGGAGCGGGGTGAGGATGGTGAGGAGCGGGGTGGGGATGGTGTGGAGCAGGGTGGGGATGGTGCGGAGCGGGGTGGGGATGGTGCGGAGCGGGGTGGGGATGCTGAGGAGCGGGGTGGGGATGGTGGGGAGCGGGGTGAGGATGGTGAGGAGCGGGGTGAGGATGGTGTGGAGCGGGGTGGGGATGATGAGGAGCGGGGTGGGGATGATGAGGAGCGGGGTGGGGATGGTGTGGAGCAGGGTGAGGATGGTGTGGAGCGGGGTGAGAATGGTGAGGAGCGGGGTGCGGATGGTGTGGAGCGGGGTGAGGATGGTGAGGAGCGGGGTGGGGATGGTGCGGAGCGGGGTGGGGATGGTGAGGTGCGGGGTGGGGATGGTGAGGAGCGGGGTGGGGATGGTGAGGAGCGGGGTGGGGATGGTGTGGAGCGGGGTGAGGATGGTGAGGAGCGGGGTGAGGATGGTGAGGAGCGGGGTGAGGATGGTGTGGAGCGGGGTGAGGATGGTGAGGAGCGGGTGAGGATGGTGTGGAGCGGGGTGGGGATGGCGTGGAGCGGGGTGGGGATGATGAGGATGGTGTGGAGCGGGGTGGGGATGGTGAGGATGGTGTGGAGCCGGGTGGGGATGGTGAGGTTGGTGTGGAGCGGGGTGAGGATGGTGTGGAGCGGGGTGGGGATGGTGTGGAGCGGGGTGAGGATGGTGAGGAGCGGGGTGGGGATGGTGAGGAGCGGGGTGAGGATGGTGAGGAGCGGGGTGGGGATGGTGTGGAGCGGGGTGGGGATGGTGTGGAGCGGGGTGAGGATGGTGTGGAGCGGGGTGAGGATGGTGTGGAGCGGGGTGGGGATGGTGAGGAGCGGGGTGGGGACGGTGTGGAGCGGGGTGAGGATGGTGTGGAGCGGGGTGAGGATGGTGAGGAGCGGGGTGGGGATGGTGTGGAGCGGGGTGGGGATGGTGAGGAGCGGGGTGAGGATGGTGTGGAGCGGGGTGAGGATGGTGAGGAGCGGGTGAGGATGGTGTGGAGCGGGGTGGGGATGGCGTGGAGCGGGGTGGGGATGATGAGGATGGTGTGGAGCGGGGTGGGGATGGTGAGGATGGTGTGGAGCCGGGTGGGGATGGTGAGGTTGGTGTGGAGCGGGGTGAGGATGGTGTGGAGCGGGGTGGGGATGGTGTGGAGCGGGGTGAGGATGGTGAGGAGCGGGGTGGGGATGGTGAGGAGCGGGGTGAGGATGGTGAGGAGCGGGGTGGGGATGGTGTGGAGCGGGGTGGGGATGGTGTGGAGCGGGGTGAGGATGGTGTGGAGCGGGGTGAGGATGGTGTGGAGCGGGGTGGGGATGGTGAGGAGCGGGGTGGGGACGGTGTGGAGCGGGGTGAGGATGGTGTGGAGCGGGGTGAGGATGGTGAGGAGCGGGGTGGGGATGGTGTGGAGCGGGGTGGGGATGGTGGGGAGCGGGGTGAGGAGGGTGTGGAGCGGGGTGAGGATGGTGTGGAGCGGGGTGAGGATGGTGAGGAGCGGGGTGAGGATGGTGAGGAGCGGGGTGGGGATGGTGTGGAGCGGGGTGGGGATGGTGTGGAGCGGGGTGGGGATGGTGTGGAGCGGGGTGGGGATGGTGAGGAGGGTGTGGAGCGGGGTGGGGATGGTGGGGAGCGGGGTGAGGAGGGTGTGGAGCGGGGTGAGGATGGTGTGGAGCGGGGTGGGGATGGTGAGGAGCGGGGTGGGGATGGTGTGGAGCGGGGTGGGGATGGTGTGGAGCGGGGTGGGGATGGTGTGGAGCGGGGTGGGGATGGTGAGGAGCGGGGTGGGGATGGTGTGGAGCGGGGTGGGGATGGTGGGGAGCGGGGTGAGGAGGGTGTGGAGCGGGGTGAGGATGGTGTGGAGCGGGGTGAGGATGGTGAGGAGCGGGGTGAGGATGGTGAGGAGCGGGGTGGGGATGGTGTGGAGCGGGGTGGGGATGGTGTGGAGCGGGGTGGGGATGGTGTGGAGCGGGGTGGGGATGGTGAGGAGGGTGTGGAGCGGGGTGGGGATGGTGGGGAGCGGGGTGAGGAGGGTGTGGAGCGGGGTGAGGATGGTGTGGAGCGGGGTGGGGATGGTGAGGAGCGGGGTGGGGATGGTGTGGAGCGGGGTGGGGATGGTGTGGAGCGGGGTGGGGATGGTGTGGAGCGGGGTGGGGATGGTGAGGAGCGGGGTGGGGATGGTGTGGAGCGGGGTGAGGATGGTGTGGAGCGGGGTGGGGATGGTGAGGAGCGGGGTGGGGATGGTGAGGAGCGGGGTGAGGATGGTGAGGAGCGGGGTGGGGATGATGAGGAGCGGGGTGAGGATGGCGCGGAGCGGGGTGAGGATGGTGTGGTGCGGGGTGGGGATGGTGTGGAGCGGGGTGAGGATGGTGAGGAGCGGGGTGGGGATGGTGTGGAGCGGGGTGGGGATGGTGTGGAGCGGGGTGGGGATGGTGGGGAGCGGGGTGGGGATGGTGTGGAGCGGGGTGGGGATGGTGTGGAGAGGGGTGGGGATGGTGTGGAGCGGGGTGCGGATGATGAGGAGCGGGTTGGGGATGGTGTGGAGCGGGGTGGGGATGGTGTGGAACGGGGTGGGGGTGGTGTGGAGCGGGGTGGGGATGCTGTGGAGCGGGGTGGGGATGGTGTGCAGCGGGGTGGGGATGGTGTGCAGCGGGGTGGGGATGGTGTGCAGCGGGGTGGGGATGGTGTGCAGCGGGGTGGGGATGGTGTGGAGCGAGTCAACTCCATGTCGACTTTACTTCTGAGTTTAATGAACAGTGTTCCAACGACAATGTAGTTGATATCGTTAAGCATAGTGTCATATAGAACAGGAGGCACCTATTCAGGGGCTGGATTATCTGTTTTTGGGACGATGTCCCCATGCCGTGGTGAATACTGTTGTCTCTCCTGGCGTCAAAAGGCCACAGATGCACCATCATGCAGGGGGCTAGCAGGCAGCTGTCGTGGAGCTTGCAGCTCTCGCTGCCGATACGGCCCCACGCACCTCCGGGTCAGAGACCGTGCAGGCGCGCGGCGGCGGCCTCCAGTGGCCGCACCTTTCTCAATGGCAGACTCAGCCTGCGGACCTGGACCGCCGAAATAATGCCGCAAATCGGCCGCACGTTAGATCCGGACCGCTCCCACACATAGCCCCCCAAACCCAAATGTGGGTCCCCCTGCCCTCCGATTGGCCCTCCCCCAACTGTGGCTCCCCCGGACTGAGTCCGCAGCCACCAGGCGAGTATCACGGACAGTGGGACCATATGTGGTCCACGGCCTTGGGAATTTGGCCGTTTGGAGACGGAGAATAGCGGGGCGGGTCTCAGGCAATGGTCAGAAGTGGTTGATACTCGGCGTGACGTACTCCCTGTGGGGGGTGGAGAGTAGCGGAAACGGCTCCGGTCCCGATTTTGTGTGGGAAAACGGATTCTCAGGCCCTAAAAAATACTACTGTTATACCCTCAATAACGATGCTTAGAGAGTAAACGGTAAAGAAGGCTTTAATAAGCTAAGAACTAGCCTGGTGCCGAGACGGGTGCGAACAGAGGTGCCGCCCACAAGGCGGCCCCTTATATATGGCTCCCAGATGGGCGGAGCCCCCCAGGGTTTCAAGCCTGGTCTTAAAGGGGTCATCACCTTACATGATGACAAGGGTACAGTGTTACAGTAACCGTTCATCACAACCACTACTTCTACCTATTCCGCATTGTGCCACCCAGATGCAAGATGGCAAGATGTCACACCAGCGCAAATCACCACCGGTTTACAAAAACGAAAACCAGTCGTGATGACCATGCCAGTGATGCGCAGCTATGTATAGTCCCCGGCAGGTAAGGGACGTGGAAGAAGACTGCCCCCGGTACAGTGCCAGGTTCACACTGCCAGGGCTGGCCCTCTGGGAAACCCCATTGCGGGGATTCCCCTTGTGTGTGGTGGAGGGGGTCACAAGCCCTGATGCCTGTGAGGAGGTTGGATGGAGGAGGAACTGCTGGAGCACATCTCAGGGCCTCTCATTAATTAAAAAATAAATTTAGAGTATCCAATTCTTTTTTTTCCAATTAAGGGGCAATTTAGTGTGGCCAATCCACCTACCCGGCACATCATTGGGTTGTGGGGTTGAGACACACTCGGAAACAGGGAGAATGTGCAAACTCCACACAGACAGTGGCCCGGGGACTGGATCGAACCAGAGTCCTTGGCACCGTGAGGCAGCAGTGCTAGCTACTGCGCCACCGTGTTGCCCCCTTCCATTAATTTTGTAAGCAGGCGGCAGGGTCGCACACACCAGCCGTGACCCCCATCCCGGAAGCCCCCAAACTGCTCCCTCTCCCCTTCTGGAGCTGGACAACCGCCTCTGTCCCCCTGAACTCCCTGATACTAGGTTGAGACAGTGTGCTCATCTCCTTCCTCCCTCTCAGAAGGCTTGGGCCTAGTTCCTGATTTTAAAAAGCAGTAGTAATTCATGTCGGCGTGACATCACATGTGGTGGGTGGAAAGGTTCAATGAGGTCTGAAGATTTGACTTTAATCTCGGCTAAGTACATTATAATGCAATCAAATTGATGTAAATCAGGTTCGCGCCCTTCCTCATCGGGAAGATCAGTTTCTAAATTGCTTTTCCTCTTCGCAGTTGGCAACTCCTCAACCTCGGTCTGATTGTCTTGGTTTCTTCTGGTCCTCCCATTGCATCCGTCACACGGGGACATTTTTCCTATTTGAATTATTTTTCAGCACAATATAATCATGTACCTCAAAATGGTACAGTAGAACATCAGCAGACAGTGGGATTTATTTATTTTATTTGAATCTTGTAGGGATGTGTGCTTCTGCCGACCTTGATGTCGAGAGCCCTGACTCAAAAGGGTATTGTTAGGCACTCAGGTTCTGTCCATTGAGGGCAGAAATGTCACTGAACAGCAGTGGGACTGTGGATCGTTATGACCATTAGACTTTACCCGGCTGCTATATTTTAAACTGTCTTTTTTAATTTAAGGTAAAACAGAATGCCCTAGAATGGGGGATTGTGCGAGTTGTACTAAACTCTGCCCAGCAACAGCCATTGTGACCAGGTTGCCAAGGGAACCGGGGCCCAGGTCAACCTCTATTGAATGTCAAATGCCAGCTTTAACAATCGGACGCAAAGTAGAAGACAATTTTTGTTGCCTCTTGTAGACTCACTAACTGTGAGGCAGTGAGACCAAAAGAAAGCAAGTGCTAAAATGTAAGCAAATTATCGCAGATGCTGGCGTCTGAAACAAAAACAGAAAATACTGAACAATCTCAGCAGTTCTGATAGCATCTGTGGAGAGAAGAGGGAGTTAACCTTTCGATTCTGGGTGACTCTTTGTCAAAGCTTTGTCAAAGAGGAAGTCACTGCTGATAAGTGAGGCAGAAGAAAAGGACTGCTTTTGGGTGAATCACCCAAAGTGGAGTATCGTTAGGATGGAATCCCCGTTTGAAGAAACAAAGCTCGTCTCGGAGAGTTGAAGACTGGAGAATCACCAGTGGGTTCTTATTTCTGGAAGTCCATTCAAGTGTGCTCAGAAGGTAGAAGCATAAGGACAATTTCTCAGGTGCCTGGCATCCGTTTGCAAGATGCAATTCTGATGGGCATATACAGACTGCAACCCACAAGTTAATGAATAGGACCAGTTCCTAATCGTAAATACCACTGGTGAAAAGAGCTTGTACAGTTGGATGAATTTCATCAATGAGGCCCTATACTCCTCGGAAGCCAGCTACGTGAAGAGCACCATCTTTCTTCTGCCCATTATCCTTTGAAAAGGTCATACTCCCTTCAAAAACTCCATCAGTGACCTAAAGTATGCCATGAGCTGAACGTGACTGATTGGAGCCACTGCAGAGAGTTTTCAGTGTTATTGGAGCAAGCAGTGTTATTGGAGCAAGCAGCGTTATTGCGCACAAGATTTGGAAGTCCACTGGCAGCATTTAGTGTAAGGATGAGATTGCTTCCCTGGTGCAGCATAAGCAGCAAATACAGAGATTCTTATACACATTCACCGTCCCTTGCTTGTCTGCCAAGCCCTCCTTCAAAGCAGGCACAGCCATAACGATGGGGCTTCTCTTCATTGTCTGGTTCTCGGAGAGCAAGAGAAATTCTCAAAGGAATGCCCTATCCAATATAGCACAAACTATTTCCATTCAGAAGGCAACACTCTGAATAGTGGATGGCGACTAAAAGAAGAAATCATTGGTAACTAATAGTCAAGACAATTAAAAGGGGAGTGAAAACTCATCATAATGTTATTTCCCAGTCACTTATAATAGTAAAGGGCACAACTGCTTTAAGAACCTCAAGATTGGGAAATCTGTCTGCACAGGTTGAGTATCCCTTATTCAAACTGTTCAGGGCCGAAAGTGTCTCAGATTAAGACTTTTTCGACTTTTGGAATACCAAGCTGCAAAGAACCTCGGACACTATTCGATTCGGAGTCGCTGATCGATGCTGTGTCTGATTGGGGGGGGGAGAGAGAGAGAGAGAGAGAGAGAGAGAGAGAGAGAGAGAGAGAGAGAGAACTCGTTTTCCCTCCCGACAGGGAATCAGGTACTGGGTTCAACTCTTTTGGTGCAACAAACCTGTGGATTTTAGCGCTTTTCGAGTTTCGAGTATAGTATGCTCAACCTGTAATAGGACTGCCAAAGGCAGATGAAGGCGAATTTGCAGTAAAGAACCAAAAGATCAGGAAATATGGGGAAGGAAAGTTATGCTATAGTTTATATCAATGTCCAGCCCTTTGAAGTGTGCACACTTAGGCAATCTCCAGTGCTGACTGATGAGAAAATACTGAGCAACTCAGTCTGCCCTGACTACTCCTGAAACTTAAGTGGAAAATGAATCCTATAGTTACACACCAGACAGAAGCATAAAAACAGAAAAGGATAGACAAGGGAAAATAAGATAAGACAAATTGCTGCGGATGCTGGAATCTGAAACAAGAACAGAAAATACAGGACATTCTCAGCAGGTCTGACAGCATCTGTGGAGAGAAAATGGAGCTAACGTTTCGAGTCTGGATGACTCTTTGACAAAGGGAAAAGAAAAGAAAGCCAGAGAGATCAATCGCGCAGTGAAACTTAAAATAATCTGATTTTGGTTACGTACTTCCAAAATTTAACAGATTTCCAAAAAAAAAACAGCTGTTAATTATTATATGTGTCTGTGTGAAAGTTTTATATTATTAATTGAAAAAAGGTACAGAAAATTTCAACTGGGTTTGATATAATTTCATTCAGGACTTTCCTCAAGGAATGTGTTCAATATATTAGCTTATATTACACTTTAGGAAAGGGTCCAATATTTTTTTCTACAAGGACATAATGGCAAAAGCAGTCAAAGAAACATTCGAGAAATTTACCAAAAACTTTGAACCATTACTGGATAATTGTGATAGTAAAACAAAATATTTATGTTGTATCTATTAAATATGAATAGCTCTTGGAGATTGTACTAATACAGGGAACATCCAAGTGACTTTAAGTCACGTGCTTTTGTGTCATAATATAAGACAGTGCTTTCAATGTACAGAATCAAACTAAAGTGATGCAAATAGGCAGTTGACGGTGCCCATATAGCCAGGCGGCACAATGACACCCTGAAAACAAGATTATTCCATTAGAGTTTATTATTACAACAGTTCAATGTTAAAATTTTACACATTCCTGGAAAGGATTTCAGATGCTTTGTCAGGGGTTTAAGGACTGACTACTTACCAATGTAGGGAAGGGAACTTATATAATGAGAATGGATGAATGGATATGTGTTTGTGATTTATGTCTTACGTACCTCAATGAAACATCCGTGCCCTGACGTTTCATTCCTTTTAGAAAGTATCCTTCCTGTTGATTCCCTTTTTCCCCCTTTCTTTATTTTTGCCGTTATCATTTTGATCCATGGATGCTGAATGTATTTAAGTCGAGCAGGGGAAGTGAGGAACTCAAAGGTTACAACATAGTACACTGTGCTAGCTTTGAACAGCAGAACTCAGACTTTTTGGCACCTGAGAGAGATCGGTGGGACTCAGTTTGATTGGTTGGCTGGTGACCAATGAATTTGCCAAAAGGCCGTATTCTGCCCCGGTATCAGGCGGTGATTGGATCCTACCCGTTGGGATAATTTTTCAGAGAACCAAGGAAAGTACAGTGGGGTCCTGAACACTCAGAGAAATGAGATGCTCTCTCTCCCTTCCTCCCTTGTTTTCTCCACAAAAGCTGCATAGCTCCTGTGTCTCTGAAACTGCAGAGACATGACTGAATCTACAGTGAAAATCATGACAGACTGAAGGCAGAAACTTCGAACTGAAAGCCTAGGTTGAAGGAAGGTGTGGTAGAAGACAACCACCTGAAACAAAGACTCTTATCCGCTTTACCCATTATTTTTATACCCCTCTTTTCCCCTTTGTGTTTGTTTGTCTGTGTGTGTGTGTGTGTGTGTGTGTGTAGCAGGTGGGGATGAGTTAAGGGGGGGGGGCTAGGAATGAGATAATAGTTAACCTGTTGCAATGCTGCATATTTAATTATAGTTATTGTTATTAATTAGAATAATTGTGTTTAACTTTACAAATCTAGTGACTGTAGTTATTGAGCAGCCAAAGGCCAAGAACTTTGGGTGTTTTCTAAAAATTATTTATTATTTTCAATTGTGTTGTGATTCCTGGTCTCGTGGAACTGAAATTGACTGTACACTAGCCCCGGAGGTCATACATGGCCTTAGAAAGAATACAGTGGAGCTTAGCCAAAGATCGAGGATGAAGGAATTAACTGATTTAGATATTGGACAGAATTTTCCGATTTCTTTTCCAAAGTGTCAACTTGGGCAGGAAAAGCGGTGTTTAGCCCGTTGGCTGCGCTGCCGCCTTTACCCACTCAAATCATGAGTGGTTTCAATAGAGAAAGTAGGGAGAAGTGGTTTCCTCTGACAATTGGGTCATACAAGAGATTTAAAACCATTGACAGAAGAAATAGAGGAGGGAAAGTAGGAGAAACGATTGCCCAGAGAGGGATTTATGATTTTGAATGCACTAACTGAAAGGGGGGTGACAGCTGATTGTATTGCAACTACCAAAAGAGAACGGACATGTAAAAAGTGCAATATTATGAGGGACAAGCTGGGATGTGAGACTAAATGGAACAGCTCTTTCAATGTGCCTCCTTCTGTGCTGTAAGATTTTATTTGAGTTGAGATTTCAGAGCTTAAAGGACAAAAGTTAACTGACGTGGTCCTGGATTTCAATTCCCGACAGCAGTTTTGTCTAAAATTTCAACACTTTGAGCATACTGGAAGTGTCGTGAATCTTATAGCAGAACTTTAATTTTTTGTTAAGAAAACATGAATTTCACAAGTTTTTTTCAATATGTCCCTTTTAAAAACGCCTTAAATAAAGCAGGTAAAGAAAGCATCATGTGAATACTAACTGATGTAGAATCAAGGAGTCATCAGAAAATTAAAGTCAACCGCAATTGACTTATTTGCAATTACGTCAATAAACTATTCTACAGTGTTAACAAATCAGCTTACATGCAACCATGGACAAGATCTCAAACGTCTCTCCATTAATTATATTTTCATGTTATATTCATTATTTTAATCAATGCTTTGGTGTGGTACTATTTTAAACTTGGAATTGTGATTTTGTGGCTAACTCACTTAAGGAGTTACCTGCCTGCTCTGCTGTCCTCCCACTGACAAGAACACAAATGTGCAGGATCGTCTGCCCTCTCATACACCAATAGTTAGTGAATGGAAGAAACTGAGGCATGGGCTTCTTATTAACAATTTCGTTATTACGTTCACTGAACTTTCAGTTGAAGGGTCAATGTTGCAAGCAACACAGTGTCCTGCTGTTTAGACAAGCCTACCAATGACTAGCTGTACTTACCTGTCTAATGGTAAAACAACTTCCACAAAAAGGTGAGCCGGGGGAGTTTTTGGTGTGGGTAAATCAGGCTTTGCAACGTAAAAAAACAACAGAAAAATCTGACTGGCATTCAACTCGTCACATCCTAGGTCTCACATACTCTGTAAGTTGGACATCACCTTTCCAATATACAGGGTTTTGGGTAAGGTAATCATTGAACATGGTAAAGAAAGTTCAAGGTTTATCCTCACTAAATCCCTCTGGAAATGTTTGGTAAATGATGTTAGTAATTAGCAGAAAGTTAACAAACAAACAAACATTGAAGTCTAATGATATATTGTTAGATTTCATTAAAGCAGTACATAGAACAACATTTAACAGAGAGTTGAACACCTACTATTTACATTTTAATTTACAAAAGTGATATACAACAGTTCAAAGGCTTCATGTTAAATTGCATCGAAGGAACACTATTGAAGATGAATGATTTGTTTGCATGGTACATCAGGCGAAGAGACATATGCAGCTGACAGGAACTTTGCCTCAAATATTCTGGAACGTACTCACTATTAAAATAAAGAATTATGCCTTTCAGATACCATCACAACGGGGAGATTCATGATTGGCCACTGAATGCCACCACAAAGGCAGTTTTGCTTTTTATGAGAAGATCCAATTGTGACTGTCAGCCCCATGCAAATAATATTCCTCCTAATTTTCAGTGATGAGGGAAGTTTTTTTTTTTAAATTACATGATTTTGAAGAGAGAATAATTTTTTTTTAGATCTGGACTAACATCACATCATTTAACCTCATCTTATTTGCGATAATTGTGTATTGTGAATGGCATATTTTTAGCCGCCCAGGGCAAAATTTCAGTCAGCGAGGAGCATGCTCTCAGATTAACCGGAATATCATTCATCAAGATTTTCATTTCATTTTCAAGAATTATGCATACAAATCCCCAAATACAGGGCTGGCTCAATATTCCCAACTCCTTGAAAGCACATCTCTATGATTTAACAAGCTTGGTTTATAGAAGGAATTAACAGTCTGTAAAATTCTGTTGGATGAAAACCAGCACTGTATAACAGGATTACCATATATGAAGGTCAGACAGTGGTGCTTTAAGATATACCATCCAGTAATATTGGGCTAACGGTGAAACACAGTGTTTCAGGCAAGTTCACCGATAATAATTTAGGTTCATAATTAACAGAAGTGCAGCACCATCCGAAAAATAGTTTTCAGTTCACACAGAGGTTTAAAGATGTATTTCAAATTGCGCAGTGTTCTAGTCTGAACAAGCTCAAACCAGATGATATCATATGACTTATGAAGAGATGTCATTGGTAACCTATGAAAGACAACAGACTGTGAACTTGCTAGCTGTACAAAATTAACATCAAATGCACTAAATTACATTTACTCTGCAGTCAACAACATATTTTGCTGCAGTAAGGTATCCCACAATAGATCCATTAATCAAACTTACAACTGCACATTTTGCTTAAAATATTTTGCCACAGTGTTGCTGGTAAATGAATGCTGATATGGTACAGCGAGGAGAAAAGATATCTCCTCAACCAAAAAATGAAAGGATTGAGAACTAAACAGATAAAGGACTGAGAGACAGGGTGAATATGAGTTGGTAAATTCAATGACAAATCAGGTTCAGAGAGGGGAAAGAAAGATTGGGCCACGGTAGGGAAAAAGAGCAAGAAAGGAAAAGTCAGAAAAAAATATTGTGGAGCTTGACATTAAAATCTTCCAACACTATTCGCAGCCAGGAGAAATAAGAGCCCACACTTATAATTATTTAGTTTCTGGGCAAGAGTGTTTGATTGGTAATTAATAACAACCATCTGCAATTATAGTTCTCCCCCTCACTGCCACGCTGACCTCTCAGCACTCAGTCACCTTCACCGTTCTATTGGAACCCAAGGTAAGCCCAAGGAACAGCCTTTCAACTTTCAATTAGATTCTGGACAACACTGAGCTCAATTATTTCCAGCCCCATTATTTCAGATGTTAGTGTTGGTGATAATTCCGTCATCCCCATTTACATGGGATACATCTCCTCTAAATCCAATTTTTTGTTTGTGCATTTGTCCCATCACCATCTCCTGTCACCTTGCATCACCACTCTTTCTGTAATAATCGCTCCTGCCTTGCACTTTCTTTTCCAGATGTTCTTTTATTCTCTCCTTTAGTGGGGATTCCATTATTTTCCCTAGAAGTGATGTTAAACTGACTGGCCTATATTTCTCCGGGCATGGTCGATTCCCTTTCTTAAATGTAGGGATTACAGCAGCTATCCAGCAGCATTCTGATGCGCGATCTTTTTCCAACAAATTATCGGGCCTGAACTTCCTTGGAGTGACAATCAGCATCGGATTGCCCCTCCGCTCCTAGTTCTTCATCTGAATTTTTTTTCCCCCTCAGATTGTCTCGCCCAACATTCTAACTCAGGCCGGGCAAGATCAAAGTAAGTTTGACTAAGGCAGACAGTCAATATTCTTACATATACTTAATAAAACAATGGCCCAGATTTTGCTGTCGAAATAACAGTGAGACTAATGGTGTGCATTGTTATTTTCCGTAAATAGTACAGCAACTTCAGGCAAGGGGCAGATACGTGTGGTTACAAGTCAGTTTCCAGATGTTGCACTATTCTGCCACTGACATGGTGAGAACAGGTTGAATAATGTGAAATTGATTTATTAGCACAGTTGATATGAGCTAACCCTGCCACAGATATTTAGTGCTAGTAATTACCAAATTTAAGTACATGATAAGCGTTAATGACTACCGATCAACCTCTCTGGCACAGAAGATTAAAAATGTGGAGTATTGTTTCTTCAGGCTGTCAATTGTTTTGGAACATTTTTGGTCTAGATTTTGCTTTAGTAATGATTGCAAATTTGCCAGCATTAGCCTGAATTATTCCTCCGAAACTGACCGCAACATCTGGAGTTGGCACATGCGCAATTCTATCTGAAAATCCAGATGTTGGCAGTGATCTTGGGAGCAATTTAATCAAAAAAAGTCAGAGTCCGTTCTGGGCAGGGTTAGCGGTGTTGTCCCTGGTGTTACACCCGCTATCTAATGGCACTTTGTTGTTATTTCAGCCCTCGGCGCTTTGCTCCCCCCCTCCCCCCAAGGCCGCACTTAATGTCATTTCCTGCACCGAGAAGCTCAGATCAGTAGAGCTTCTCAGTGCAGGAAGAGTTCAGGCCATCACCCCTGTCTCCCAAGCCCCTGATACAACCCCCGGACCCTCCCCAACTCACCTGTAAGGGGATCTTCGGGCACCCTGCACCCCACCTCACATGGGCAGGACACCCCTGGGCCCAATCTCCGGCATGGACAAAATGCCAGCAGGACACCTTGGCACTACCTGCCTGGCACCCTGACAGTGTCACCTGAGCACACTGGCAATGCAGGCTGGCATCTTGGTAGCACTGCCAGGGTGCCCAAGTGGCACTAGCAGGGTGCCAGTTTGGCAGTGCCGAGGTGCCCAGGTGGCACCAACAGTGCCAGTGTGCGACCCGACCCAAACACCCAGGGGCCTCGGGTTGCCTGGGAGACACCCCTACAAGTGGCGGTATGCCTGATCCCTGTTTGTGGGGACCAGGGTTAAAGGGCACCTGGCTGGGGTCCCTTCGATGAGGTCGATAGATGCCAGCTGGCTGTTTGATCCAGCATAGACATAGTTAAGTGGGCTTTTGAGCTCACTTAACCATGCAAGTCTGGGTCCTGCCCGTTGTGGGCAATATCCAGATGGCGACATTTTACGATATCTGGTTAGGTCTCACAAGGGATGACGACTAGAAGGGATCCTGGAAGAGGCCTCTCCAGGATCCAAAGTGTGCAGGTCATCCAGAGTTTGGAGGGGCGCAGCCGGTAAATCGGCCCTCTAGGTTTCTCCGTTGATTGCACTGTTAATGTCCCAATCAGTTAGAAATCACTGAACAGATGGGAACGTGCCTTTTAATGCCGTTAGTCTTGCTGTAAAATAAATATTGAAACACATAGGGCGTTATTCTCCCCCCCATGCCGGGTGGGAGAATCGCCGGGGCGCAGGGGGAATCGTGCCACACCGCTCTGACCCCCGCACGCGATTCTCCCAGCCCCCGGAATCCAGCGCCGCCGATTCGCACCGGGCTGCTCGGAGAACCGGCGAGCGGCAATTCTCCAGCCCGGATGGGCCGAGCGGCCGCTACGACTCGACAGGTTCCCGGCGGCGCCTTCCACCCCTGGTCGCTGCCGGCAGGAACTCTGCGGGAATGCTGGGGGACTGGCCTGTGGGGGAGGGAAGAGGGCTCCTTCACTGGGGTGGCCTCCGATGGGGTCTGGCCCGCATTCGGGGCCCACCGATTGGCTGGCCGGCCTCTCTCTCCCCCCCCCCCCCCCGGGCCTATCTCCTTCCACGCGCGGCCCCAGAACACCGCCGCCATGTTGGTGAGGGGCCGGCGTACGTAAGACGTTCCCTGCGCATACGCAGGATGGCGCGGCCCAACTGTACATGCGCAGGATTGGGCTGCCCCGACTGCGCATGCGCGGGTTGGCGTGACGCCCATTTGGGGCCGCGTAAGGACGCTGCAGCGGCATGAACTGCTCCAGCACCGTGCTGGCCCCCTGTGGGGGCCAGAATAGGTTGTGCCCGGGCCCTGTTTGCGCCGTCATGAAACACGACGGCGTTCACAACGGCGCAAACACTTGGTCTCCATATCAGAGAATTGCCCCCTTACAGTTTGCACTTTCAGCAACTTTGCGGGAAAATTTGTTTTTGAGCTGAGGGACCCGGCAGATAGCCCCTGATGTTGGTAACTGGCCTGTAAGTTTACAGCACATTGTAATAAAACAGCAATGAACTATGAAATCTTTTCCAAACTGGATCAGTTCAAATCACCCCACTGCCTCGGTGGTTTAATTCGGTTGATTTGGGAATTTGTGCCAACAAACCTAGTACTTGGAAGAGTAAAGGGTTGTTGCTTTAAGGTGTGCCAACAGTAATCAGATCTGACAGGGGAACCTTCTATAGTCACCATTCTGAAAGCTGGGCTTGGAATAACACCAAACCCTGGATTGAAATTTGTTCTTTTGGCCAGGCCTTTTTTAATAGATAATTTATTTGTTTCTCCAAATCAACACCGGGGGTGGCTGAACTGTGCAATTTCAATAATGGCTGGATGTAAAAGAGCAAATTTTATACCCTTATACAATGCATTCAGCAATATTTTCTCTAAAATTCTGACGTACGAATTGAAGCAACTTAACGCTAATAGCCTAAGATGCTACTCTCAATCAGCACAATAACATCCAGCATAACTCATTATTCTAGATCAGCTTGGCAATACCTTAAATTGAAGAACTATATCAATATAATCTTATTGCATTGATCCATTAATGTGCCATAATGCAGCAGAACTAAATAAACTGTAATCCACAGCTCACTATTATTTTGCACTAAAAGAGCACAGTCTCCTTCCAGACCCGATTACTTCACCTTCCAGGCATTTGAACTCATCCAAACCTCTATTCTATTCTATACTCACCCATCAAACCTTCCTCACTAACCTACATTGGTTTCTGCTCCTCCATTGCTTCCAATTTAACATTTTTATCCTGGTTTAAAATCCGTTCTCGGGATCACCTCTCCCTATCATTTATCCTCCTGCAAGCCCTATGCTCCCATAATTTACATTTCTCTTGACTCCAAAATTACCAACGTGTAGTAGGTAACTACCAGGAAATCATGTGTGCCTTGCCTTTCATTTCCAACTGTTTTCACGAATGAGGGGAAAACCATGGGCAATGTATCGATGATATTCTAATATGCTAGCTGTTGTGTCAGAAGTCCCCATGAGTAGAGTCACACCTCAGATAGCACCAGGCAGTAAATACTTATATAGGTTCACATCCCATGACAGTTTCTTGATAAATACAGTTTCCTGATAAATACATTTTCCTATAAAGAATTTGCAGTTTGTTTGGTATCGTTCAGTAGGTATTGAGCAATCAAAGTTGCACAGACAGAGAGAACATCTACTGCAATGTAACAAGTTGTGTCTTCACACAGGCTGGCTACTTGTTCCACCTCCTCCTCATACCCACACAAATACATGGTCAAAAAACAAAAGAAACAGCTCCTAATAATAGTCAATCAAAACGATTTTCAGTTTGCTACACCTGGCCTCGCTAGAATATCAAATGAAAAGACATAATACATAAAATGACACAAGATAGAGCCCACATCTATCACATATACAATGATGTGTTTTATATCAATGGCTCATGTGCTTACAAATTAAGGAAACGTTAGCCAAACGTTACTTTCGACAAAGCTGGGGGGGGCCTTTTAATACAAATATCTTGCCCGAGTTAAATATTGTGCACTAAAATCATCAGTTAATGATTTAAAAGTATATTCTATAAAACAGAATAAATTCAAACACTCCCCATTTAAATCCGTTCTCTTTGTGAGGTATCAAAATGGAAAGTTGAAAGATGCAGGTTTGTAACAACCCATTTTATTTCAAATGGGCACCTATTCCAGTGTGTTGACATTGTTGTGCTGCACATTAAGGAACTGGAATCCAGAATAATGATATGGGCAGCTCTGCACAGGTAGCATCTTGAAAGATAATTTACCAGATTGGTAAATACAGGAAAATTCAATGATGCAATAACTTAACCAACTACAGCTGTGACTTATTTTTAAAACATGGCTTTTAAAAAATTGGAAGCCAATTCTCCCAAATTGGTCCCCCCCCCCCCTAGCAGATAGTGCCTGCCGGACTACGAGCTCTTCTTGGTCACTAGATCGGCAGTGTTGGAGCAGACCTTTAGGGTGTAGGGTGTATCCAAAGAAAATCCCCCAAACCCTGCATTTAGATAGTATGGCCATTACAATTCTGTATTCCACATATGTGATCTGTGTGTCTGGAAGAAAACCAAGCAAATAGTACTGAAAAACAGTCTTATACATTTTGTGAAAGAATGAGGACTTAAAACCAGTTATGAAATGAAGTCTAACGAAGCCTGGAATAGCTGCTATCGTTTTCATTCATCATTTGGGATAGCATTAAATCAGAATTTCAAGTGCCCTCTAGTGGCCAATCTGTATTAATAATCTTAAAGGGATATTTGGGGAGCTTTCTTTAGTTTTAGGGCATTATCACAAGAATATGATGATATATGTTGCTCACTGTTTAATGTGTACTGCATGTACTTTTTAACCAAAGTTAGTTAAACATACAACATTGTGGAATTACACTGCCTAATGTGTAATGCTATGACTCCTCACTAAAGCTGTCGGCTGTTGTTATTTGCTTGTATTCCTGGGGTAAACATTCCGGTACTGCCCGTCACGGGAATTGTCGTAGGCGGGAAGGAAGATTTGACAGACCATTGAGAGGTCCGTTGACCTTGGGCAGGAATTTCCGATCTCAGGTCAGTGGGACTGGGAAATACCTCATACTATTTACCCTCATGCTGAGTTCCAACATTCAAAAAGGCAGACTCCAAATACTGAAACATTTAAAAACGCACCTGCCCAACACACAAGGGATACTTTACACAAAATTACACAAAATCAAATGAACTGATTACAGTGCTACAGGCTGCAATTTCTTCTCTAGCTTACGAGAGTCATTCAAAAACTACTAGGGCTCCACTGGTGGTTTTTAACCATAGTTTTAAGCTCCCCAGTGGAATCACGGCATTGCACTTCAGCATCCAACTAACCTTACCAAATCATTCTTTCGGGCTTAAAGACACGTGAAAGGCTTTGTTAATACTTAAGATTGTATATGTTCCTCAAACCAAGTATCGCCAGGGACTGTCATTCAACCTATAAGCCACAACGGAGTACGTTTCATCTGCTCAGAATAGGAAATATCAAATGTTACCTTAACCAGGATGACGTGTGCACCGGCCACAGCTCATCATTCGCACCGTCACAGAGAAACCAAAGCCCAGACAATGATTCTCTCCCAGCGGAATTTGGATAATTTACTGACAAGTAAATCCTTCAAGGTGGTAAGTGAGTTTTAGGGGTGGACAGAAGGCATTGGGACTGCTCAAAAGTACCATTTTGCCTCAGAGATGTTTATTTATCCTCCTTACCTTTACATACGCTTCCCACTTTGTCATTCATCTTCTAGAAACAGGAGAAGTGCCTGAATCTGGGCCTCATCGATCTCTGCAGACAACTGCCATTGAAGCCCTCTGGCCACTGTCAAACAATGTGCCACTCAAACTGTGGGTAGGAGGGCAAAAGCTCTTCCTTCGGGTGGAGCTGGTTTCAAAAAGGTCTCCAACAGAGGAATAATGGTGCTCAATACAGCAACTATGCAGCCACTTCCTGATGACAGTATTTGTTTAACACAAATACGTGGAAACTGTAGAGGTAATTGAGGTTAAGCAAAGTGAAATCAGACCAGGTCACTCCCCCTTTCAAATTCTCCCCTTTCCAACTAAAGAAAAAGTAAAATAAAGGCACAAATCTGGGGATGTGCCCAAATTTTTTTTTTTTTTTTAAGGGGGGGGGGGGGCAATTACTCCCCCCTATAAGGGAATGATGCAGCAGATTTCTTGTTTTGTTGTAGGCTATCAAACACTCTTTAGCACTGTCCGATCAGTGTCACTGCATGGTCCCATCCTACAAGCACCACTGTCAACCGCCTGACCCTTGCTCATTGCTGTGGGCCTTGACTAAGCAGTGTCAGAATGTCTATAGCAGCTGGGATAGGCATGCTGCCTGCCACCGCTTCCACACTTACTTTAGGGCTGCCAATTTTACTTCTCCCCGGCCTGCTTTTGCTGCGCCGAGACTGCTCGTGATCGAACTCCAGGTCCTCGAGCCGCTGCGTAAGGGCCAGTTTTTGCTGAATCGCCATACGCAGCAGGGAGTTCAGCGTCTTCTTCTCATCCTCGGCCGCTGCCAGCTGCCGCTGCATGTCATCCAGTTGTGTCACATATTCATCACACCTAAGGAAAATGTTTGAGGAAAGCAGGGAATCAGGTACTCGTTATTCATCAATCTTTTATCTTTTTCCCTCATGACATACCCTGATTTTATTTTTATTTTTTTTACAGTTGTCCTCCAGGAACCAGAACAATATTTATCAGTGAAAATGTAGAAGGAACTCCAGAAGTAAGCATTATGAATAGCAAGTACTTAACTCCTGATGCATCTAACCATTGATTGTTTTAAGCATTCATGTTTACAAGAGTCACTGAATACCAAGACCCCAACTCATAGTAAACAGCAGAATGGTTGCAAGGGAGTGATATGAACTGACCCCTTTAACACTCTTTCCACTGCATGATGTCAGTAGGATTAGTCCTGTTCACATACGGATAGCATTAACCTGCTTTTGGCTCTCCCCTTCTGCAACTCAGTTTTTTAAAAAAAATTAATTTTGGGTGGGATGCATCTCCAGGTAAGTCTTTACCAGCCATAGTTCTTAACTGTCTGATATAAAACAGCTCTTCCTGCTGGTTTAATAGTGCAGGATAAAGTCTTCAGAAAACTTTTATTACTGGTGACATTTTTGCTAAGATGATGTCATGCACAAGTGACGCCATAATGCATTTTTAATGAGATTTATGTAATTGCTTCATGTGCTTGTAAGCAAATTAAAACAAAAAGCTTTGACAGAGACTTTTTTCAAGACGCTAAAACTCCTTTTAATGACAATTTCTGAAAAAGTAACATTGTGATTGCTGCTCCTTTTATTTTCTATTTCCTCTCCTCCTCTCAGGAAGCTGCTAACCAATGCTGGCACATGGCCCTCCAGCATCTCACAACTCTGTTTAACTCCAGACATTGAATGCTGGCTGGAAATTTGAACAGTGATCAGAGTCACACCTGATCATATTCTCCGAGGTCATAGTGCGTGTATTCTTCCCAGCAGGATTTGCTGGATGATAATTAGCAGTGTGAACCCTGGATGATTTTCCCCCTCTTTAACCAGGCACGCAATGCCCCTGCCACAGATGGACACATTCAGACAGCGTAGGATGGAATGCTCCTAGTCTGTATAATTCAGTAACATGTAAATCAATCAGAGGAACTTCCATTGAACATCTATTTGAACAGCATTGTGGCTGACGATGCCTTGCATAAAGAGTCATATAACCCAATAAACCACAAGGTTTGTTGGAACCTTGGTACTAACTCCCCTGAACTGGACTGCAAACTACAGTAATTTGATGAAGTCACTCACAATGCCTTGCTGACAGGTATTGATTAACTTGTGATAAATAATGGATAAACAACCAAGGACAAAGTCAGGGTTACATAGGATTCTTCTCAAAAAGACTGTACTAAATGGTACTGAGTGGAGACTAGATATTTTACTCCTGGTAGAGAGGGTAAATAAAAATGGGAGCATGAGGCAAATGATTCTGTGTTAATAAAGAATGCTGTAGGTACATGGTCCTGTCCAGTTTACAGAGGAGTGATCCAACCGCATTGAGGGATTTGAAAGTCAATGAGAAATCAGTGAGGGGAAAAATTGCTGCAGAAATATTTCAACAGCAGCAAATTTAGGATTGCATGCACTGTCACAGGTTGAACTTTCTCATCCATGACTTTGGTCTCCCTCAGACTTGATCATTCCAATGCTCTCCTGACCGGCATTCCGTTCTCCGCCTTGTCAACTTCACCTCAACCAAAACTCCTTTGCTGTGTCTCCAATCCTACAGTGATTTGGCATTGGATGGGTGGAGGAGCTAAATGATAGACCTGCCTCCCATCTTCACCCCCTGTAAACGTCAGCTCATTCATAACTCTGCGGCCATGTTCTATCCCACAGAAGCTCTGCTCACGTATCACAACATCCTCCCTGGTCTACAGCAGAACCTAGTTTTATCAAGGTCTCCAATTTGACATGTTCATCGTTGTGTTTAAAACACCTCAGGATCTAGCTATCTCCAACTTCCCCTAGTGGTACAGCCTCTAGTTTCACATGAATTTAATTATCAGGGGCTATCCCTTCAGTTACTTGAAATGAAATGAAATGAAATGAAAATCGCTTGTCACAAGTAGGCTTCAAATGAAGTTACTGTGAAAAGCCCCTAGTTGCCACATTCCGGCGCATGTTCGGGGAGGCTGATACTTAGGCCCCATGTTCTGGAAGTTCCAGAAACCATTTCCATCTCTCTCCCTCTTTCTCCTTTAATGCTCTACCTGAACTGAACCTCTTTCACTTCTTTGACCAAATTTTGGTCATTTGCCCAATTATGTGGCTTAACAAACACATCTTGTTTTCTAAATTCCGTGTGCCTTGGGAGTTGTTACTACGGAGGTGCTTTGGAAATGCAAGTTGGTATTGTTGTCTTCCTATAATTTGTCACACCGTTCTTTCATAATTACACCATCGATTTGGGAGTGTCTGCAAATTTTGAAATTGTATTTCCAATTCCTCTTTACTTAAATTCCAGTCTTTATACTGGTCTTAATACCAATGCTTTTGGAACAACTTCCCCACTTATTGCCAGACTAAATAAACACCTTAAGCACCTACTCTCTATTTTTCATTTTGTATCCAGTTTAATATCCATTCTGCTGCGAGGCCCCTGATTTAGTCTTGAGTCTACTATGTGGTACTTTGTTTTTATTCGTTCATGGGACGTGGGCATTGCTGGCTGGGCCAGCATTTATTGTCCTTGAGGGGACAGGTAAGAGTCAACCACATTGCTGTGGGTCTGGGGTCACATGTAGAACAGTAGGGGTCAGCAACGGCAGATTCCTTCCCTAAAGGACATTAGTGAACCTGATGGGTCAATTGACAATGGTCTCATGGTCAGCATTAAATTTTGAATTCAAATTTCACTATCTGCAGCGGCAGGATTTGAATCCAGCTCCCAGTACATTACCCGGTCTCTGGATTACTCGCCCAGGGAAAATACCACTATGCCATTGCCCCCCCTTCCTTATCAAAGACTTTCTAAAGATCTAAATATATTGTGCGAACTGAGTTACTCTTAGTTACCCTTTTAATTACTGCTTCAAAGAAGTCAACTAGTTTGGTCAGACATGACTCTTTCCTTTCGGAATTCATGTTGACTACTCAAATATATTTTCAGGTCCTAAATGCTTTTGATTAAGGATTCCATTACCTTCCTAACTCTGACATTAATCTAATCACCCATAATTCCCTTGATTTGTTCCATCTCCCTTTTTAACCAGGGGGATTATATAGAGCTGTTAACTCTGCCCCTTGCACTAATCCCTTTTCAAGTGAAAGGTGTCACTGTATCCACTCCAAATCCAATATATTCTTCCTGTAGTGAGGTGTACAGAACTGAATGTAGTCAAACAGACTAGTTCTAGCCAGGCCGCTTTACAGCTGTAACATAACTTCCATTCCTTTGTCATCCTGAAGATATTTCTGATGGCACCTTTTGAAGGAATGGTGGGGAGGAGTGGGAGTGGGCTGTGGAGCAGACATCCTCACGTCCAAATAAAGTAGTATCTGTCAAACTTTGGTGGGGAAAAAGCAAGATGCAATTCTGACATGAAAATGTTGGTTTTGACGCTGACACTGTTCCAATAACCCACCAAGCTGGCCATTATCCAAAAATGAGCCATACTAGTATTTCAAGTAATGGATCAATGGAAAGCAATTCAGGAAAAAAAAAAAGCTTATTCCACCCCTCCACCCCCCAATTCCTCAGGCAAAAGTCAAATGATGGCTCCTCTCTTTCCCATCACTGCTGATGCTCCAGCGGGAACTGCAATTAAGACTTGCATTTACCCACTACAGATTTTTGCCAAATTGCTTTTAGCTGAGTGTAAGGAATCTATTACGAGTAATTTGGCATCTGCTTGTTTCTCTTTCCCTCTGGAGACACTTGGGCGTTACAGTACTGCTGAGATCAAGTGCTCACCATTCGGAAAGTCATGGGAATGAGATTTCAGCTTAGTAACACAAAGTGTTTTAGTGCACGTCCTTCTTTGTTCTTTAGAGGGAAGTGTAGAAGATTTTAGTTTAGACGGGCAGCATAGTCGGCACAGGCTTGGAGGGCCGAAGGGCCTGTTCCTGTGCTGTACTTTTCTTTGTTCTTTGTTAGTCCAACTTCATGAAAATTACAGCGTTTTGGACTAATATGTGGCAAGTAACACTCATGCCAGAGCGTCACTATCTCCAGCAAGGGAGAATCAAACCAGCCACCCCTTAATCATCAATGGCATTAACATTGAATCTTCACCATCAACATTCTGGGAATCACCAGGGACCAGAATTTAACTTAACAAGCTGAGCATAAATACTGTGGCAGGCATGCGAGTAACTCTCCAAAGTCTGTCCAAGGCACAAGTCAGGAGTGTGGTGGATTACTCTCCACTTGCCTGGATTAGTACAGCTCCAACAACTCTCAAGAGGTCCAACACCATCTAGAGAACCCACTTGACTCGCACCCCAGCAACCATCTTAAACATTCACACTCTTGAATGCTGGTTCACACAGGCCTCAGTGCTTACCATTTACAAGATGCATGGCAGCAATTTGGCAAGGCTTTTGCAAACCCAGGGTCTCTACCACCTAGAAACACAGAAGCAGCAGATGCAAGGAAATACTACTTTCTGCAAATTGCGCACCATTCTGACTTGGAGCAATATCTCCGTTCCTTCACAGTCACTGCACCAAAGTCCTGGAACTCCCTACCTAACTGTGGGCAAAATGGTTCAAGAAGGCAATTCGTCGCCAACTTCTGAAGGACAATTATGATTGGACAAAGTGCTGCTGTTCCAGCAACACCCATAGACAAATTAAAAAACATCCTTTTAGTTAGAAAATTCCATTATATTCAGTGCTCAGTTATATCTTTCCTTGCATTTTTTTCCCTAAATGATACCTTGTGCGTAGCAAAAGTCTATTTGTTCATGTATTTTGTGGCTTGACTCAAAGTTTAAGATGAAGTGTTTCAGGTCAAAAGCTGGTGGAAAGTGGGCGAGGAAGTTGAAAGGTGGTCGAGAATGAATTGTTTTCTTGGATAAGTGCAGAAAACATCGTCAATGTGAAGGTGCAAAGGGAGGTGGGTATTTTATTCCATTGCAGGGGGAAGAAAGGTGCGAGGGTAAAGTCCTTGAAAATCTTACCTCAAGTAAAAGGTTACTGTGAGAACTTGAGCTGGGATTAAAATGAGGGGAAAGTATTCAATGGAGTGGTGTCCTGACGCAATCCGTCTACCCGCCCAGTCCCTCAGGAGCTCCGCCCACCAGCTGTCTTCCCTGAGAATGTGGGGAGAGGCAGTTTCACATATGAACGCAGGTAGGAGAGTCTCTTCTCATTGATGTATTACCTGCCTTTTATGGGCCACTGTCTTCATCGGTGAGTGCTTGGCAAACCTTTCCGTGAGTTCACAAACACAGGATGTGGAGTAAACTGAGGATGAATCATTGGGGTCACATCTGCACCAATTTGTTGTGAATAAAATGGCAGCTCTTTGTCCCTGATCTGTTTCTGATTCATGTGAACAATAAACACCAACATGGACTCATTGGGTGAATGTCTGCTTCTGTGCTATATATTGTAAGTAATTTATTTTGGGGGGAAAAAGGTTTGCTAAACAACCCTCTTATGAAGACTGTGCCCCTTTAACTTTCTAGCTATTCCAGGGGAAATGTACTGCACTTTGTTAGCTGTTTAACAAAGCTTAAATAACTCTCCTGCTACTGCAAACAGAAAAAAGATATTTTTTTCTAGGTTATTTTTGAACAACATTTTTTTTTACGTGCACACAGTGATAGTATTAATTACATAAGTACACACAGTAGCATCATGCTTATCTTTGCATTTTTTCACCCTCTCTATTTGACAGCTTTCTTCGGTCAAGCAAATGGAGAGGTCCTGCAGCTGGTGTCTCTTTGCAAACACTGTTCCTGGGCCACTAACTGGGAGACACAGTAAAGTGGCTATCAGTGCTCCCATCTTCTAATCTCCCACCTATTTCCCTGTGGTTCCCGACATCTAGGCCCACTTCTTCAAACCAAAACTGGAAATAGCATGTGGTCAAAGAGGGAAGAGATCCATGACCAAGCACTTAGTGATGCATGTCACAGTGCCTTGGTGTTGCTGAATACAACATCTTCACTTTCTCACCTCGGTTTTAGGGCAGTCTCTCAATGGATTCCTCTTTTGTCTAAAATCTATTTTCTCCCCCTCCTTCCCTGTCCTGAAGGCAATGATTGACATACACCTCCATCAATACTTTGCCCAAGACTCTGTTGGTTGAAGCCAGACCTTCCTGGTCTGTGCAGGGCTCAGGCTTATGAAATATCTGAACTCAAGGAGTCAACATGAGAACCAAAGCTTTCTTTTGAATGAAAATGTTCAATCATGACGAGGATCTGATATGGAACAGACCTGGACTATCACATTCTATAGGATGTGCAGCTAATGAGATCAACTGCATAAAGAAAGTACATTTCTGCCTATTCGGGTTTCCTATAAGAGGTTTTTACTGTAACAGTTTTATTCCACCATTACGTACACTTAACTTTTCAGAACATGAAATGAAACAAAGGCACTCAACATGTCATATTAAAACAGATAGGCCTAGAGAAGCTCAGTAGATGAGAGTACAAGGCAATATAATAGCCTCTAATGACAGGAAATCTAATTCTTAATTTTGTTATTACTGGTCATTGGGTTAGCCAATCAGGAAGTATATCAAGCAGATTTGAAGCTAATCTGGCAGCCAATAAAATACAATGGCATTTGTACAGTGAAGAGGATTGCGAATCATCAAGCTGATAGATGAATCAGAACATAGCTAAAATCATGCAGGGCCAAAATTATCAGGTCCTGCGGCTTGGAGTTTGAAGTTTGAATACAACCAAGCCTGCATATAACGTTGTTGTTTTGTCTTCCCTCAAACATTCAATGAAACGGACCCACCAAACCTCGTGTATGACTGGGATACCAATGGTCCAATAACAGCAAGTACCTTCTTCCTCCAAAGAAAATCATTATTAAAATTATACATTTCCACTGTCAAGAAACTCAAGCATTCGCACCTGGTGGCAAACATGGCACGTAAGGACGAGAAGGTCGCCGCATCCTCCTTCAGGGCCTTGAGTTCGTTTCGCAGTTTCATCATTGTCTCGGTCACCATGGTTTTCTCATTTTCATACTTACTCTTCAGATTTGCCAGGGCAATTTCTGCTGTCTGCAGGAATTAGCAACAAAAAAAAAAAGGTTAGAATAAAAGCCATGCGCACAGCAGACCCTTCCAATAAATGAGCAGATGAAATATATCTTAGCAAGTTTATGGCTGGCAACAGTGTTCACATTCAATCTCCTCTTGAAACAGCTTCTGGTCATTCAGTGCCATTGTTTCTCCTCCTACAACATGACAACAGTATAAATCAATCCACAGCTGTCAAAACTGAACGACTTTCATTTGTGTGATGTTGCCCGTGATGCTGTATATCCGAGGCATTATTGTTCATTCTAACCAGAACGTGGTTAAATGTAGTAAGCTGCATCCATCACATGGGGTCAGAAAGCAGCCTACTATTTCTTAGGGTGCACTCATTCTGCTGACACTGAACATTTGGTTGGTTTGAGTAACTGATCTGGTAACTGGCCTCTTCCTGTACTGCATACTTCTGTGACACATCAATAAAATTCATTGGGTATAAAGCAATTTGGGATGTCAGTTTGTGATATTAAGATCCTATATAAACGCATAGAACTCCAGTTCTCCAATTCTCGGGATTTCAAGAACAGATTTAGATATTTTAATAGCACAGTGAGTTTTATTTTATTTTAAAAATATTTTATTGGTGTTTTCCAGTTTTTGCAGAGTGACAGCACATGTGTATCTGGTATTCACAAACAAGTTTGAATCTTATTTACAATGATTTTTACATGAGGTCCCCCCTCCTTTTCCTCCCCCTCCCCTCCCTTTCCCTCGTTGGTGGTTTAGTTCCCCTCTTAGTGTTGCTGTCTACGCTGGGCTAGTCAGTTTTAGACATTACCAAAGAACTTTTGTCTTTATACTTATAGAAAAGGACAGCGATTGGACTCCTTGTCGGAAAACCTCTGAACTGCTAACATTCCAAAAACCCAAGTACCAGGGGTGTGATTCAGCGATCATGTTGTGCCCGGCATGGATCCGGGCGGGCCAGGTGAATCCCAGGAGAGCGCCAAATCGCTGGGCTGATCATGAGTCACCCAACTCGCTCCTCCGGCGCGTTCTGGATCTCGCCCTCATTGGGCAAGAGCCAGATGTGTATATTAGGCTCATTTAAATCCCCGGACATTGGATTCAGCAGCAGCCGGGACTCAACCACTGCATCTGCGAGACCTCACCAGGGCACAAACGTGGACCAGGCGTAAGGGCACCTGGGGTTCTCACAGGCCATTTCAGACTCCCAGGGGGTTGAGGACAGAACAGTGTGGTACCCAGGCACATTGGCACTGCCATTCTGACAGTGTCACCCTGGCACTGCCAGGGTGCTGCGCTGGCAATGCCAGGGTGCCAAGTTTGCATCGTCTGCGGCTGAGCCCAGGGGGAGAGGCCTTGCCAATTGCAGGAGCAGGTATGGGACGGATCCAGAGGCCTCAAGAAGGTTGGGGGGTGGGGGGGGGGGGGGGAAGAGAGATCAGGACTGCCATCCACCAAAAAACCCTGATCTGTGAGCAGCCATTCCTTCTTGCGAGCTCAGCTCACCAGCATAACATTGAGTATGGCCTTGGCGCAGAGAAGCTCCCAGAGGCCGACAAAGTGCTGTTGAATAGCGGGGTGATTCTTAATGCTGCAGCCGCTGAGAAACACCCCGCCAAATGCCCAAAAGGTGACTTTTGCCCACTGAATCGCGCCCACTTGGGTTTAGAATTTAGATTTCAAAAGAACTCTACTTTCACAATCTTCTTCTATTGCAAACAGCTCTAATTAAAATTACATTTTGATTTAATAGAAGGGATGTGTAAATTAGTCTACGACTTGGAATTTAGGTTTGATTCAAGCTAACCCGCATCTCAAGTCCATTGTATCCAATCTCCGGGTCCAGTTCATTACAATCATTCCATCCCACCTCTGTTCCACACTTGGAAACCTTGATCCAATTACAAGATTTTGGCAAGTACCAAATCACTGCTGAATAAAATGGTGAGTGTTTAAAACATTCTCCCTGAGCTGTGCTCTCCAGACTCTGGATGATAGGCCAATCAGACAAGACCTAGGTATTTAGTGGTCTTTATGGTCCATTCTTCTGGCACTAGTTTTATCAGGATTATTAGCCAGGGCACAGCTCCCAAAAGCATTTCATCACGAATTGTTTCAAGCATCCTTTGACAAACAAAGTCGAGCTCGGGAAACTTTGACATTTCCAGTCTGTTATCTTGATCTCTCCAAATTAAAATCCCCAATTTCATCAAATGCTGTGAGTCCAGCAAAACTCTAGGTATCGTCCCTGGATGTATTGATTAACATATCTTAGTTCCCCTATCTCTCCAGATAGCATTGACTGACATTAGATATAGTTCCACAATCACCGATAGCTCACACCCTCCAAGGCATTCTTGACAACGAGTACTAGCAGATTAGTCAATAGTGGGGACACTACAGTTCAGCCCCATTCGAAATACATCCAAGGCTGGCTCAGTTAATACAAGTTACATTATTTATCTCCTCTTTGCATCTCCCTGCTGAGAGTGCAGGGCCACATAATCTCAAGAATCAATATCTGGCCAGCACTGCAAAGCATAATTTAAATACAAATTGGATTCTCATTACTTTCAGCTAAAGGCGGACAATATGTGGGAAGTATCAATAATGAAGCTTCACTCCCAATATTCCAATTAATTCCACAGGAGGGTTTGGTAATTAGCAAAATGCTGTAATAATGTCATTGATGAGCCATTACTTATTGGTTCTTGAGTTCAGATTAATGGTCACAAACATGAGATATTAACTCTGTTTCTCTCTCCACAGATGACAAATCTACAGAGTATTTCCAGCATTTTCCGTTTTTGTTTCTGATTTCCTGCATTCACAGTATTTTGCTTTAGATTACTTATTGGTGTTTCACCGCCAGCTTAGAGATGATTTCCAAATTAGACAGGGCCTATATAGGCACCTTTCACAAAATGAGAGAGAATTCCTCAGGACAGAGCTTGTAGACGGTGTCAGCCCATGAGGCAAAACATTATGAAAACTGCGATACGAAGCTACCCGTGGTAAGTCTCAGAGAGCAATATGTCTGACATATCACAAATCTTGACTTAATGGAAATGTTGGTCAGCACATCAATTTTACGCACTTTCTCTTGAAACTATCAATTTCTTAACATCACATCCAGCTACTTGATTCAGAGAGGTAAAGAATGCTGACTGGGATTAGGGAGTTGGTTCCTTAGCTTTTTAAAGATAAAATAAAAAAGTTGCATTATTGGAAGGAGTAAGGGTGCAGTGGAATTACATTTAAAAATAAATAATGAAGTAGGACAGCTATTTAAAAATCAATATTAGTTATGTAATTGTCGCCAGGCCTTGTGAGTAGTTGTCTGTTGATTCTCTAAGCAGTAAACACAGCTACTATTGTCAAATTGCCAACTTGTATCTGCAGCATGATGTAACTTTTCAAGGCACTGTTTTCTATGAATACTGCAGCATGACAGGCAAATTCTTTAGGTTTAAACTGGATCTCAGTATTTGGGCCTAGAGATAAAGGGTAATATTTTCCAATATTTATGCTGGCTTTGTCGACAAAACCAGCATGCAGTCCCCGCTGCACAGCCAGTTTTCCGCAACAGATAATGCAGCACTAAGAGTAAAAAAATGTTGCAGCCATCTGACGCCGTCAATTTGGCAGGGCCTGATAAAGCTGGCAACACCAGCTCCACAGAAATCGTGGCAAGGGTGCCCTGATCTGTGCTAAAGAAATTCCCCCCCTCCCAAAGCACTGGGGGAACCCCCCATATCCACATAAGCACCGGGCCAACCCCCCTCCATAAGCACTGGGGTAACTCCCCCATTGCTACGAATAAGGGGAATCCCTTCCACTTGCACTGGGGCTAACGCCCCTCCAAGGGAACTCCCCCTGCCCTCCCCTCACATAAGAGGAACCCCCATGACCCCTGAAAATGAGCTCTCCAGAGGTGGCCCCTTGGCAGTGCCATGCCAGGGGGCAGTACCGGGAACAGTGACAGGGCACTCTCCAAGCTTGTCCCTTTCACCCCCAGTGGGTTCCCTTCGAATGCTTCACATTTTAAAATACTTGCTGTAAACGTCAGCGAGGGAGGGAATTCTAAATGGGGGGGGGGGAACATTTGGCAGAAAAGCCCTTTCATTATCTTATAATTTATTGAAATGTATTAAAATGAGGTTCACGCCCTCGTGACATCACCGGCAAGGGACAGGGCAAATGGAAAACAAGACCTCGCCGACAAGAATCTCATCTTCCTATTTTCACATTGCCGTTTGCACTCACAGCGAACATGGGTGCAAAATTATCCCCAAAAGGGGGAATTTTGATTTTCCTGGCTGGAAGCATGGGCCACCTATCGAGGACTGATGGGGAACTAGCGAATAAGGTCAGTAAGACTGAGAGGAAGAGCAGACAAGGAGATATTGCAGAACACAGCCGGGCTGATGGTCTGAAGTGTATTTGATTCAATGCGTGAAGTATAACAGGTAAGGCAGATAGACTTTGAGCTTGGATTAGTACTCGGAACTATGATGTTGTTGCTATTATGACTTGGTTGAGGGAAGGGCGGGATTGGCAGCTAAATATCCCAAGATTTAGAAGCTTCAGGCGGGATAGAGGGGGATGTAAAAGGGGTGAGAGAGTTGCATTACTGGTTAAGGATAATATCACAGCTGTACTGTGGGAAGACACCTCAGAGGGCCCATGGAGCAAGGCAATATGGGTAGAGCTCAGGAATAGGAAGGGTACAGTCACAATGTTGGGAGTTTACTACAGCCCCCCCCCCCCCCCCATCCCCCATCAGCCAGCGGCAGATATGTAGGCATATTTTGAAAAGATGTAAAAGCAACAGGGTTTTGTGGTTGGTAGTTTAACTTCCCCTATATTAACTGGGACTCACTTAGTGCTAGGGATGGGGCAGAATTTGTAAGGAGCATCCAGGAGGACTTCTTAAAACAATATGTGGATAGTCCAACTAGGGAAGGGGCCGTACAGCATCTGGTATTGGGGAATGAGCCCAGCCAGGTGGTAGAAGTTTCAGTAGGGGAACATTTCAGGAACAGTGACCATAATTCAGTAAGTTTTAAGGTACTTGTGGATGAGGATAGTCCTCACTTTCTATTCAGAATTCTACACAGAATAGAAGAGATGGAGCTATGAAACGGCAGACAGGTTTACTTATCTGGAGAACTGGAGACATGATATCCACACTTGTGGATAAGGGTAGTCCTCGGGTGAAGGTTCTAAATTGGGGGAAGGCTAATTATAACAATGTCCAGCAGGAATTGAAGAATTTAGATTGGGGGCAGCAGTTTGAGGAGAAATCAACATCTGACATTTGGGAGTCATTCAAACGTCAGTTGATAAGAATTCAGAACCGGCATGTTTCTGTGAGGAAAAAGGAAAAGTACGGCAAGTTTCGGGAACCTTGGATAACGAGGGATATGTGAACCTAGTCGAAAAGAAAAAGGAAGCATTCATAAGGGCTAGAAGACTGGGAACAGACAAAGCCATTGAGGAATATAACAAAAGTAGGAAGGAACTTAAGCAAGGAGTCAGGAGGGCTAAAAGGAGTCATGAAAAGTCATTGGCAAACAGGATTAAGGAAAATCCCAAGGATTTTTATACATTATATAAAGGGCAAGATGGTAGCCAGAGAAAGGGGTGGAACACTCCATAACAAAGGAGGGATTCTATGTGTGGAACCAGAGGAAATGGGTTTGGTACTAATTGAGTACTTTGCATCGGTGTTCACCAAAGAAAGGAACTTTGTGGAAGATGATGGAAGCTGATTCTTGGGTAGGGTGTGTGACAGTCTGGATCATGTTGTTGGCTGGCATCTTTGTATCCTCATTGGCTACAGGTGAGATCCCAGAGGACTGAGAATAGCTAATGTGGTATCGATGTTTCAGAAAGGTAGTAGGGATAATCCTGGAAACTATAGACCGATGAGCCTCATGTCTGTAGTAGGTAAATTATTGGAGAGAATGCTCAGGGACAGGATTTATACCCATTTGGGAGCAAATGGACTCATTAGCGATAGACAGCATGGTTTTGTGAAGGGGAAGTCGTGCCTCACTAACTTGGTTGAGTTTGATGATTGATGAGGGCAGGGCGGTGGATGTTGTTTACATGGACTTTAGTAAAGTCTTTGACAAGGTGCTTCATGGCAGACTAGTACAAAAGGTGAAGTCACACGGGATCAGAGGTGAGGTGATAAGATGGATACAGAACTGGCTCGGTCACAGAAGGCAAAGGATGTTTTTCTGAATGGAAGGTTGTGCCTAGTGGTGTTCCACAGGGTTCTCTGCTGGGGCCTCTGTTGTTTGTAGTATACATAAACAATTTGGAGAAAAATGTAGCCGGTCTGATTAGTAAGTTTGTGGATGACACCAAGGTTGGTGGAGTGGCAGATAGTGTTGAGGATTGTCATAGGGTACAGCAAGACATAGAAAGGTTGGAGACTTGGGCAGAGAAATGGCAAATGGAGTTTAATCCAGACAAATGTGAAGTAATGCATTTTGGTAGGTCTAACATAGAGGAGAAATATACCGTAAATGGCAAAATTCTTAGGAATATAGAAAGCCAGAGAGATTTGCATGCAGGTCCACAAATCTTTGAAGGTGGCAACACAAGTGGAGAAGGTAATCAAGAAAGCAAAGGGAATGCTTGCCTTTATTGGAAGGGGCATCGAGTATAACACCTGGCAAGTCATGCTACAGTTGTACAGAACCATGGTAAGGCCGCACTTGGAATATTGTGCATAATTCTGGTCGCCACACTACCAGAAGGATGTGGAGGCTTTGGAGAGGGTGCAGAGGAGGATTACCAGGATGTTGCCTGGTCTGGAGGATGTTAGTTATGTGGAGAGGCTGAATAGACTCGGATTGTTTTCAATTTGGGCAGGCACTCTTTCCCAGGGTGGAGGGGTCAGTCACCAGGTGGCAGGGTCAGTCACCAGGTGGCATAGGTTTAAGGTCCGTGGGGCAAAGTTTAGAGGAGATGTGCGAGGCAGGTTTTTTAAGCAGAAGGTGGTGAGTGCCTGGAACGCATTGCCAGGGGAGGTTGTGGAAGAGATTAATTGACGTCATCCAAAAGGCATCTTGGCAAACTTATGGATAAGATACGTATAGAGGGATAAGGTACAAGGGAGTGCTGAGGGTTTTGGCAAAAGTTGGTATCATGACTGGTGCAGGCTTGGAGGGCCGAAGGGCATGTTCCTATGCTGTATTGTTCTTTGTAGGACTTGGTGGATGATGAGTCTAGGGAAGGGTGTTTAGATAGTCTGGGTCATGTCAAAAATGAAGTGGTATTGGTAGTTTTGAAAAACATTAAGATAGGTAAGTCCCCAGGGCCTGATGGGACCTAACCCAGAATACTGAGGGAGGCAAGGGTGGAAATTGCTGGGCCTTGACAGAAATCTTTGCATCCTCATTGGTAACAGGTGGGGTCCCAGATGATGTTCCTTTGATCAAGAAGCAGAGCAAGGATAATCCAGGAAATTACAGGCTGGTGAGCCTTACGTCAGTGGTAGGGAAATTATTGCAGAGGATTCTTCAGGACAGGATTTACTTCCGTTTGGAAAGAAATGGGCTTATTAGCGAGAGGCAGCATAGTTTTGTGAAGGGGAGGTCGTGCCTCACTAAATTAATCAAATGTTTTGAGTGAGTGACGAAGATGATTGATGAAGGAAGGGCAGTGGATGTTCAATTCATGGACTTCATGGACAAAGGCACTCATGGCAGACTGATACCCATATGAGGTCACATGCGATCAGAGGTGAGCTGGCAAGATGGATACAGAACTGGCTCAGTCATAGAAGACAGAGAGTAGCAATGGAAGGGTGCTTTTCTGATTGGAGGGCTGTGACTAGTGGTGTTCCACAGGGATCAGTGCTGGGACCTTTGCTGTTTGCAGTATATACAAAGGATTTGGCGGAAAATGTAACTGGTCTGATTAGTAAGTTTGCGAACGACACAAAGGTTGGTGGAGTTGCAGATAGTGATGAGGATTGTCAGAGGATACAGCAGGATATAGATCAGTTAGAGAGTTGTGGGAAGAAATGGCAGATGGTGTTTAATCAGACAAATGTGAGGTAATGCATTTTGGAAGGTCTAATACAGGTGGGAAGTATACAATAAATGGCAGAACACTTAGGAGTATTGTCAGACAGAGAGATCTGGGTGTATAGGTCCACAGATCACTGAAAGTGGCAATGGAGGAGGATAAGATAATCAAGAAGGCATACGACATAAAGCAAGACATGCTGTAGCTGTACTAGTCCTTTCATTAGGCCACACTTGGGACTATTGTATGCAATTTTGATCGCCACACTACCAGAAGGATGTGGATGCTTTGGAGAGGGTAAAGAAGAGGTTTACCAGGTCTGGAGGGTATTAGCTATGAGGAGACATTGGATAAACTTGTATTGTTTTCACTGGAAAGGCGGAGGTTGAGGGGTGACCTGATAGAGGTTTACAAAATGATGAGGGGCACAGACAGAGTGGATAGTCAGAGGCTTTTTCCCAGGGTGGAAAAGTCAATTACTAGGGGTTTAAGGTGCAATGTTTAGAGGAGATGTGCGAGGGAAATTTTTTTTACACAGAGTGTGATGAGTGCCTGGAACTTGCTGGCGGGGGAGGTGATGGAAGCAGATATGATAACGATGTTTAAGAGGCATCTGGACAAATACATGAATAGGCTGGGAATAGAGTGATCGGGACCCCGGAAGTGTAGAAGGTTTAGTTTAGACGGCCATCATGATCGGGGCAGGCTTGGAGGGTCGAAGGGTCTGTTCCTGTGCTGTACTGTTCTTCCTTCTTTGACTCTCCGTGGGAGGCACAGCCAATATTGAAAGGCGGGCCTCATTTACATTCTGCATTTAGCTGCAATGCCATGTTTGCTGTCAATGCCAAATGTAACTGCAGTTTCAGTAAAACATAAACATTTAGAATATCGCAATGTATTACATTTCGAATGAATTCTCAAGAGTGCCTGTATCGCATCCTCATATTTTTCCAAATCCTGATTAAAAACAGTTGGTGAAATTCTCCATTTGGGATACTATGTACTCCCGTCAGAGCTGAAAGGGGCCCAAATAATATCATCTTTATTATAATCTTTATTGTTGTCACAAGGGGGCTTACATTAACACTGCAATGAAATTACTGGAAAATCCCCTACTCGCCACATTCCAACGCCTGTTCGGATACACGGAGGGAGAATTCAGAATGTCCAATTCAACTAACAGCACGTCTTTCAGGATTTGTGGGAGGACACTCCGTGGAGCACCTGGAGGAAAGCAACGCAAATACAGGGAGAACGTGCAGACTCCGCACAGACAGTGGCCCAAGCCGGGAATCGAACGTGGGGCCCTGGTGTTGCGAAACATCACTACTAACCACTGTGCTACCGTGCTGCCCGGAGGCGATTCCCAATCCATTGGTATGCAAATTATTGCATGGCGAGGATTGTGAGGGATTCCCGAGGGAAATCCGCTATCGAGCCGTCATTCTGAGCTGGTGGCCCGAATTAGGTCACGCAGTAGGCCACCGCCTCCCCCCCATATCACAATTGAGTCCCCCAGAATGCAATTCAGCCTCCCACCCCCTGATTTTCTGAGTGTCCCCCCTTCCTCCAAGTACAGGGGTGACCTGATACCCCACCCCCCTCACAGAGACCCCTTAAATAAGGAAACACCCAAAATAAGAGACCCCCTCCCCCAAAGCCCCTAAATAAGAGATCTCCCCACAGACCTCTGATATAGTGGCTGGTTTAGCACAATGGGCTAAACAGCTGGCTTGTAATACAGAACAATGCCAGCAGCGTGGGTTCAATTCCCGTACCGGCCTCCCCGAACAGGCGCCGGAATGTGGCGACTAGGGGCTTTTCACAGTAACTTCATTGAAACCTACTTGTGACAATAAGGTATTATTATTATTATTATTAAGGAGCTCACCCCCCCTACCCCAGAATGAGGGAAATGCAGCCTCGGCGGGGCGTTCCCCGCAAATGTCCAAAATAAGGCAGATTCCTGTTTGATAGCGGGGTCGTTCTTGGCGCTGCAGGTGCGGAGAAACACCCCACGATACACACCCAAAACAGGACTCTTTTTTAAATTAAAAGTTGAAATTTCAAGTACATATGGCTCTTTTTCAGGGCTTTCTTTACCTCTTTTTTAAAATGGCCTCATTAAATTGCATCCCCATGTTTAGTGATTTGCCCATTTGTTCTCCAGGAATAGGAGTGTCATTTAGAATTTGTTTGCCCTTGTAAATTCTAAGTCACACTGCTGTCGGGCGTTTTGTGTAAGGTTGAGCAGCACTACAATCCCAAGCCATTGGAAATTGCAGAAAGCCCCCGGGTGGTCAGGCCCTGGGCAGAGTGGTACCCTGGCACCCTGATGCCTCTGGGCATATTGGCACTGTCACCCTGGCAGAACAAGGCCAGCAGCGCGGGTACAGTTCTCGTACCAGCTTACCCGAACAGGTGCCGGAATGTGGCGACTAGGGGCCTTTCACAGTAACTTCATACTTGTGACAATAAAAGATTATTATTATTAAGTGGAAAATTCAATTGAAGGTCAACGGCAGAATCAGTCATTGTTGGAGAAAGCGTCTCCTCAGACTTGGGCCAAGATAGGTCATAGTCTTTCTCCTGGGTTTTGAAAGTTTGGGTCAAGTAAGATGGCATCCTTGGAAAATGGACGTTATTTATATTTGGACAGAATAATTAGATCCCTGATAACAGTCACTCCAGGACACCACTTATTTCTGTACATCTTTTTATTCCGATTTTCGTTATGTGACCTCTCAAATATGTTCCTAATGATGGCACAAGCTTATCTCCAATCCCTTAAATCTCAAATTGAGCGAGGAGCTTCTTGTGTAGCTTCTACTGATATGCTGGTGTGGCCACCTAAAATGGCCACCCGCAAAGATCAAAAATGGGAAAAATGGTCAAAGTCGAACACAGACAGGCTGCAGCTTGCAGATACACAAAAAAGTTGCAGCCCAGACTTTGCAAAAGTAACACAGGAAAAAGGCTGTTGAAAGGCCATCCCGGGACAATGGGCTCCAGGTGGAAACTGAAAATAAGTGGCAGACTTGGTGGCACCTGTTTTCCTTATTGGGAAGGCCGAAGTGCCTCGGACACTGACAGAGGAAAATGTCCATGACTCGGTCATGGCCGACCGGGACTCGCCCCGCTATCAAGGTGGCAACTCTTAATTGGTTAGAGTCCATCAAGGTGATCAAGCCCTGATAGATAGATTGGACATCCACCTGGGACCGCCCAAAACGGTCAAGGATAAAAGGTGCTTTGTAGCCCACCACTCGCTCTCTCAGCTGCAGCTTTCGACAGCCAACAGCAATGGTGACACCATCACCAATCAAGAGGAAGACCATCCTCACCATTGACAGAGGGACCAGAGCCGAGTACACAGATGACCAGCAACAGACATCCAGCACTGCCAGACCACGGATCTCAGATGAGGCCATATCTGTTCTTGCCAGTCACCTGGAAGTTAAGTTACGGTATTTCTTGTGTGTATTAGCTTAGATTTCAATGTTGCATGTTGTGTGACTGATTAATAACGAACTATTGTGTGTGTGAAATAAAGTGTTTTATTGTATCAAACAAACTTGTGGTCATTTGTCCATCGTATATAGGTAATTGACACACTGTGGTTTCGGTTCATCACTTGTTAAAAATCCATGCATGATATCCATTGATAGGGCTCCATTCGCCAGGGTTGTGTCTCTATTGAAGAACACCGTAGGTTTAGTTAAATGTGGCCTGCCTTTCACAAACTCATATTGAATAGGGGCTGATTTAGCTCAGGGCTAAATCGCTGGCTTTTAAAGCAGACCAAGCAGGGCAGCAGCACGGTTCAATTCCCATACCAGCCTCCCCAAACCGGCACCGGAATGTGGCGACGAGGGGCTTTTCACAGTAACTTCATTTGAAGCCTACTTGTGACAATAAGCGATTTTCATTTTCATTTCATTTCAATTTGTCTCTCAGTTTATACTTTATCCTAATAATAGACTCCAATTTTCTCAGTGTTGATATGAAACTCTGCTCTGCAGTTATTTGATTAGCTTCAGCATGCTTTCTAGAACTTACATCAGTCTCGCTTCGGATATAATCAGGATTCACCCAACTGAGCCAGAAGACGGCATGTGAATACAAAACAGACGGGACGGCATGGTGGCACAGTGGTTAGCACTGCTGCCTCAAGAAGCCGAGGATCTAGGTTCGATCCCGGCCCGGGTCACTGTCCGTGTGGAGTTTGCACATTCTCTCTGTGTGGGTCTCACCCCCAACCCAAAGATGTGCAGGGTAGGTGGATTGGCCATGCTAAATTGCCCTTAATTGGAAAATAAAAGTGAATACAAAACAGCCAAAGCAAGTGTAGGGGAACTTCAGAACTTGCCAGTTTTGCATGCATGACCCTACCTGCTTATTGGCCTTCAGAACTGTCCGTAAAGTTGCAATCTGCTCCCGTTTTGTACTCAGCAGCGATTTCAGTTTCAGGATCTCTTCCATCAGAACCTCTTTGTCCTTATCAATCATTGGCGCCAACTCCCGTGCAGCTGCCCGTTGTCGTGATAACTGCAGAGATCGGTCTACTGCCTTCTGCAGATGTTTTATCTGATCCCTTATGATGGCATTCAGGTTGTAGATATTCATGGGCTCCTTTCTTATGTCATTTGTGTCGGAGACAGGGGATGAGGGAGGAGCAGTTATCATAGGTGTGACGGTGGTGCTGACCATTCTTGTTGGGCTCTGTTGTGCATTTTCTTTACCAGCCTCCGTTTTGTCCTTTGAAGAATGGTCTGGTGAGTTTCTCGAGTCAACTGGTGAGGCCATGCCCCGTCGGGCAAGTCGCGGAGACAAAATTCCCCTTGGATCATCTGGTCCTTTTAGGCTTCCGCTGCGGGTGACCCTGCTTTGCCTGTAATAGTCCAGCATGACCCTGTTAGGGGTTTCGTTATTACACAAGCAAACATGGTGATATAGCTGTGCAAGTTCCTCACTAAAAGTTACCAGTTCATCCTGGGCTGTATTGAGAGTATTATGACCCTCATTTGCCATATCTGTCAGTGTTTTAACTTCTGTTTCAAAATGTGTTATTTTTTCATTATATTCTTTGTTCATTTTCTCCAGACAGCTCACCTGCTCATCCAGCTCTTGCACACGGTTTTCATACTTTGTTTTTTCCTCCGTGTATGTCTCCACACATTTATTGTATTTTTCTTTCAAGCATTTGAGCTCGGCTTTGAGATCGATGACCTCAGTGATTGCTACTTTGTACTTGCATTCAAGAATTTCCAGTCCATTTATGTCCACCTCATAATCATGGGTTTCTTCCCCAGACTCCTGCCCTTTCTCATTATCCAGATTGGTCTTTAACTCCTTATTGACCTGAAGTCTCCTCATTGCATTGACATGCTCCGTGAGGCTATGAACTCGTTCGTGTTGCTCAGTAAGTGCACCCTTGGTATGTTCCAGCTGTGTCTGGGATTCCTGAAGATTGATCAAGAGGATGGCTTTTTCTCGCTCTACCTGCAATAAAGGTTAAACAATAAATTATGAGTGTTATTTTACGCTCAGCACTTTCAGGCAAACACACCTCTGATGCAAAAAAAACAATTCTATAGGCAAGATATCAATAACCTGACATCAGAAGGTATTGATTTATTTCCAATATTTCTTACTTCCAATTTTCACCTTTCTTCTGACGAGTGAATACTTTTACTCAATGGCCTATGCTCATCCTTTTCTCTTGTTCATGTCTCTTTTCAATGATCTTACACCCCTGACATATCGTAATGCAGAACGAGGCCAGCAGCACGCTTCAATGCCCGTACCGGCCGCGCCGAACAGGCGCCGGAATGTGGCGACTGGGGGCTTTTCACAGTAACTTCATTGAAGCCTACTTGTGACAATAACCGATTATTATTATCTGTCATTTTCCTCCGTGCCATTTACTACATCTGTAGGCAACAGGCCAGAGTGGACTTCAGCTTTATTTATAGAATGAGTCACCTTCAGGTGATCAAGTTTCCTACCAGGGAACTTTGCTGTTGGCATCTCATGTACTGGAGTGCAGTGGACACCTTTTAGATTAGAGAATGCATCTAATGGTTATTTTCTAAATATTTATATGGAGCAATGCAATCTGAAGTGTCTGACAACCCTAAATGTTATGAAGAGATTTTTATCGATAGAACCCATAGAACCGTAGAATCCCTACAGTGCAGAAGGGGGCCATTCAGCCCATCGAGTCTGCGCCGACCCTTGAAAAGAGCACCCCACCCAGGCCCCCGCCCTATCCCTGCAACCCCGTAACCCAACCTAGCCGACACATCTTTGGACACTAAGGGTCAATTTTAGCCTGGCCAATCCCCCTAACCTGCATATCCCGGAGGAAACCCACGTGGACATGGAGAGAAAGTGCAAACTCCCCACAGTCACCCAAGGCTGGAATTGAACCTGGGTCCCTGGCACCTCTTATCTTTTAATATTCCGAACTACTGATCAGAGCAACTGATGTGTGAACCTTTCATGTGAACCTTTCAAATGAGGCAGTGCGAG